>NC_056551.1:7315500-7656000 GCF_910596095.1 Thunnus maccoyii
GACCTTTGAGGATATTTAGAGTTAGTTTTATTTAGAACTATGCAGTATATATCTCTATAATGCTAAACATAGATAACCACTGAGTCAAAGGGTCCCTGCTTTATAGTTTGACCAGAGGATGAAAGGTGCAGGTCTTGGGCCAGAGGTGGAGGAGTACAGCAGGTTTCCTCTAAAGGATGCTGTCACAATCCTCATCCGTTCCATTATCTGAAGAGCTCTCATTTGACAGCTCATCAGACTGCATTTTGCATCAATCTGTCATCTTTGGAAAACAGCTGCAAGTTCAAGAGCATCTTATGACTCCGTGAATAGGTTCCTTTCATCCTGTTCATCCTCTTTCTGTCTGTCTAAAACTCACTTTCTCCTTTTAAAATCTTGTGGCATTTGATCCGCTCTCAATTCATTTTCGTGAATGCACAACTCATGGATAATGTTGACCTTGCTTTCTCAATATCCTCTGTCACTAAACTGTGAGTCACATCTTTGGTAGCCTTCAGCAAAGGGCTTCCAAATTTCCATTACTTTCTCACTCTGAACTTATAACATAGCGCACTGGCACTTTCAGTGTCTTTGACTGTCAGAGGGATGAGGAAAGTGAAACATGAAAAGCCACTCAAATCAAGATATAACATCAAGGGACGATGATGCAGTTTCCAAATGACAATTTATAAAGAGCGCAAAGAAGCTACAAAAATAGCTAAAGCTAGGGCGAACTAAAGTTCATGACTGTGCCTGTGCAAGCTATGAAATTGGGTCATCTCTTTCATCCTGAAAAGCCAATATGACATAACAATCTTTTGTGGAGAAGAAGATGTCTTGCTAGGTGTGTTGTCCATGTGAAAAGAGAAAAAGCCCTCCCATTAGACTTAATGTTCTTTGACTCCAATGAGTCAATGTTTTGATGAAAACAAAGTAAGTTAAGAACCCTTGATACCATTAGGTATCCATGGAGGGCCAATTCCAAAAAAATGAGGCAATAACGACAGATGGATGCCATTAAAAAAATAGCAGCCCTCACTGTCATAAATCTATAAAGCCATCAGAGATAGGCAGCACTATTCAGCAACCACTTAATCCAAATGTTAAAGATGGAGTCCTGTATCTATGGGCACCTTACATCACAGATCTTTTATTGAATTACATAGGCAGCCCCTTGATACTTATTGAAATTGAAGCCTCAGCAGTAGCAGCAGAACCCCTCCCCCCCATCTCTCCATACACACACTGTAGTTCTGGCATTACTTATAAGTGTCTGCTGTTGGCCTTGACAAAAATAGACGCAAGGAGAATGACCCTTTTGGCTAAAATTGCCCTCATTAGTTTAGAAGTTAATTTAGCTGTGGTTTATTATGGGTGTCCTTTAATCTTCTTTGAATAAATACCCAACTAAGTATAGCTGTTGGACTACAAACAGAAGATGCATTTAATTTTGATTATTCATTTAAAGAGCCTTAAAGGCTCTTAATCAGCATCTTATTAAAAGTGATGGGATCCTTCATGAACCAAATATTATCTTCTAAAGTTAAAAAAGCACTGGTTATTTCAAATGAGAGATTTCTGTGTTCGTGTTCTGTTCTCTTCTCATTAGTTTGAAGTAGGCAGGGCTGTGTTGGAAAAAGGTGACATCAAACATTTGTACACTAATCAGAGTTTAGCAATATTGGAATTAGACAAAAAATCTCACAGTTGCTGGGTTGTTTGCTTATTCTACCATCTCAGACACTGAAAACACACACAGGTGCAGACCACTGTGAGTCCATCAAAATGAGAACTAATTTCATAACACTTCTCTGATACACCATGCTTTATACCCCAAACATTGCTACATAATGTCAGTACAGGAGAAATACTCAGGGAATAAAGCATGGTATATTGTAGAAGAGTTGTGTTATGTGTTTAATTTGATGTCTTGTTGGCTTATGCTGCCAGACAGACACCACCGCCAGCCAAATCTGATCAAACCAAACCACACAGTCCCAATGAAGCAGATGAGCTTTAGAGTGTCTTTTCATTTGTGGTAGGGATTTAGTTTCAAACTTCTGTTTTAATTGACATAAATCTAGACACATCTTCAATAATACAGAGAAATTATTACGATTTTAAATCAAGTTTTTAAGTGTTTTAACTCTCTTAATGAGTAGAACCAATTTTGGCCTATCAGAGATACATTAGATCAGTTCATATGTTGGCCAGAGGTTGCAGTGCATAAATGCCGAAAATATGTTTTAGATAATTTAGAAATAGTGTCACCCTGTCCACCAGAGAACACAAATTTTAATGTTATGAAATGTCTTGATACCCACATTAAAGGATCCATGGCAAAAAAAGTTTGTTATATGTTGATCTTAAAAGATTTAGATTGGACAATAAACTATAGAGTATATCTCAGCTTAAATTGAGGCCCCATCATCATCATGCTCTACACAGAAATGACAAGACCTTTAGAAGAGAGAATTGACCACAGTATGTCCTTTTGGGAGTTTAATATTTTCCATTGGTGAACAAAACTTTGCAAAACCACATTTACTATTTTCGTCTGCTCATCAACACTCACAATATTGCTCATCAGGAGAGATAGATAAATTCATTTCCACAGTTTAAACTCAGCAAGATAAAAATCACATTGTGTTAGTTATCTTCACAATCATCTCAGCTCCCACTTCATGTCTAATCTCTAAATTAAGCTCCATTAGTTTCATTCACAGCACAGCAGCTAGCACTGGCCTAGAATCCTGGCTCCCACAGTGTCAGTTAGCAAACTGATGCTAATGTAGTGCTCACCTGTTTTCTACTAGTGTAAACATAAGATGATAGATGACAACATCAGATATAGTGTTGCTCGGCTGCCTGTCAAGTTCAGGTGCAATCATATTCTATCCCCCTTTAGTGAGGTACAGTTTTCGCAAGTCAAGAACTTTAGGTTCACCCACTCAACAATAAGGACCCACACACATGCCCACATGCCCACATGGACACACACAGCCAGTTAGCCTGCTCTGCCAGAGACTCCCTACATGATAAAGTGAGACAGAAAAAACATTGAAACAAAATGCTAATTTAGTAACTGCAGAGCTGTCTCTGTAACTGTAGCTGAATGTTAGACTGTACATCTAATTGCATTATACTCCAACTGCATGCTGTGAAAGCTTAATTAGAATTGTTTTTGTTATGCAGTCTTAGAATGAATATACATGAAAACCTATTTACCAATTAAAACATGCACATACTTCAACCACACTTTCAAAAGTCAACCCATAACATAAAAGTCAAGTCACACATCCCAAAATTCTCATTTCCAAGTCCTTTTCATGCATAGCAATCTTATTTGCAGTGAAAACAAACAGTTCATAAATCATTGAGGTGAGTGAGAGAAGTGGTAACAAAAAAGGATGAAAAAAAAAACTGACGGAACTCATTATAAAAGATGGATGGATGAATGGGGAGATAAATCCAGGAGCCAAGAACAGGCCAAACGTGATATATTAGGGGACACACAGCTCATATCCAGCATTTGCGTTTGTGTTCATGAATGCAGCTGTAGGTGTCTTTGGATGCCAAGCACCTCCTGGACCCAGAGAGTATTCATTTATTACTTCGTTCATTAATTTATCCATTAATTCACTCAAAAGCAAGTGACTTGAGAATTAATTAGGAATGTCAGAAACAAGCATCTGTAAGTGAAAAGCCAAATGTGAGTGGCTATTAATACTGTAAATGCTTTACAACTCTACTGTCCAAGAGAGGCTTGGAATTATCTTGAGTCATTATCAATATTCCCACTATCTGTGTTACGCTCTCTCATTCACTCCCCCACGAACTGAGAAGCTGCTTAGATTTACCCACTATCCGATAATTAAAACGAAAAATGTCACACAGATGACTTCAAGCAGCAATCCTCTCTTTAATTTATCCCCAACTCCTTTTGGGAGAGGTGAAATCTCAATCACTGACCTGACTTTGGCTTTTGAGAGTCCCTGTCAACCTCCCCACACTGATTTAAGGCCAAAGCGTGGCACTGTGGCATCCAAGCCAGAGCAATCCATGCTGCATAATTCAACACTGCTCTCAAACCTGTCTCATTAAGAATCCTGGCCATGGTCCATAGCTCTGAGTATGAGGCTTTGAGTGACAGATCTGTTGCCAGCTTAATACAAGCAGGCACAGACCCAGAGTAAGCCCAAGCTCCAGATTCAGCTTCAGCATCTTCCAAACCTGGCAAAAACCAGCCCTGACTCCAGTTTCACCATCAACCAGCACGGACTCAAGTCTTAGTACAGTATGTGACCTACATGTGAAAAGCACCAGCCAATCCCAACTCCAAGGTCAACTATGTTTTGCCCTGAAGTTCATTAGAAGTTGGAATGCAGGATTTCTTTTTTTCTGACCAGGAAAAAAAAAGATTCTACTCAAGAGTTGGACATGTTTTCTTAAACTCCCTTTCACAACATGATGTCAAATGCACATGGCTGGCCACACAGTCAAAAGTAGATATATTATGTTTGCAGTAATGTATGCTGTTAATTAAAAAGACTTGGAAGTTTGATTTTCAACATGGCTTGTTTTTAAATGCTATGTTAGTTTGTTCAATTAAAACTTTCTGGTTCGTGTGAGCAGCCAAAAAAAACACAATACTTCAGGGGTCCATATTTTTCTCTCCTTGGTAGCTCGATTACAGGGAGGTCGGTAATGACGTGTTTGCCACTTTCAACTTCCCACTTCCGACCATAACGAATCTCACATTAGCCCCCAGTTAAAGTTTTGGCCTTAACTCTTGCTCTGGTTCAAAATCCAATCCAGGAAATTCTTCAGCCTAGGGCCCAACCTTAGACAGACTTTACTTCAGCCAAAGTTACTACCACACCCCAAAGCCAAACAGATTTAGGAAAATCAAAGATTTATCTGCATGGATGCACAGTTTGCCACATCTGACAGACGTGGTGAGAGAAGAGGATATTTGCCTTCTGCAACAGTGAGAGTGATACTGACCTGCCAAATGAGGGGGGCAGGTGACAATCACAGCTCTGCACAAGAAAGTGTCGGTTGTGGTCTTCACCCTGGCCCACTCATCATCCTGTTGAAACATATAAACAGAAATACAGCTTTATTTAATAAGCAAGTTGCACAGATTTGTTGGTACAGTACATCTTGTTTGGTATGGTTGAGCTGTTTAAAAGTGCATTTTGCTGGATGATTTTTGGGTACAATTTATTTCAAATACAGAATGACCAAACTGTATTTAATTAACTTAACTGGAGTCATTATTACTTTCCAGTAGCTGACTCCATCTTTTAATATGTTAATAATGGTCTGTGCATATTTTAAATAATACTGGCTATTATAGCGTTTTTAGCCAAATTTGCATTTCTGCATTCAATTAAGGCTATGCAGACCTGTTTTGTTGTCTATACAGAAACCTTGGTCTTTGAAAGAATCAGTCCATGACAAGCATCATTAATTGTCATACATATCCAGACATGCTGCAGTGTTCAAGGAATAATAATTTCTTGAGAGATCATTTATAAATGAGGTTTTATAAACTAAAATGATTTATTTCTATGACATTGTGATTTGCATTTTTATGGATGTCAGTTGTGACAATCTGAAAAGAGAAGGAGATATTAGGCAAATGACAAGGCAAAATAAACTTTAAAAGGTGGTTAAAAGATTATGTGATGGTAAGATGCTCTACTGTATATCACTGATTTTGACTCGCTGCAGACACTCTTGCCCTTACAGTTGCAGAGCTCCCGTGTGCTTGCTCTTTTGTTATCACATGTATTTCCACTAAACTTAAGCCTCTGGTGATAATTAAAACTCTCCCACCACAGAACATTACTGTGCAATGTTCTGAGACAACTAGATATTTTTGGATGCTGAAAATTAGGAATTAAATTTACTATATATTTAGCTCTCTGTACTGGCTCCCTAATAACTGTAGGATTATTGAAAACATTTTCTTTTGACTTAAAAGGCATTAACAAGCCTGTCTGTACTTAGGAGTTCATATCTCCCTGAACCACCAAAGTCTCAAGCAATCCGAATATAAGCATCTTAAAAAGCACTTATGTTTATTTATATTTTGATAATGATTTTACATATTATGGTTAGTGTTTAGGCAGCACTATTGCCTTACAGCTAGAAGCCAACCTGGCGCTTTGGGCCTCTCTGTGTGAAGTTTTCATGTTCTCCCAGTACCTGTGTGAGTTTTATCTGAGTGCTCTGGTGCATCTTATGGCCAAAATACACCAGGCACAGACGTAGTGCAACATGTCTTCCGCAGCATGGCTGCAGCAGAGCACGTCCATTATAATCAACTGAAGCCTCTACACTGACCATGGAAGCTGCATGCACCTGCGGAGGCATCGCGGCTGATCTCTATTTTTACACAGTTGGTCTGTTTTCTTTTTCTCCACACGCAGCTATGCAGCCCTCCAACAGGTAAAACTACATTGAAATGTGTAAAAAACAAGTACAATCTCTTTAAAATGATTAAAATAAATACCTTATAGTACCAGAGTCAATGAGACGCAGCATTGCAACCTTGTGGGGGTTTTTTATATCGTACATTAAAATAAATCAATCAAATCGATGTGTATCCATTATCCTGTAGTTTAAACAATCTAGTTAATTAATTCAGTTTAGCCTATGCTTCCAAACCCTATATAACCAACTGCATTATCACTTGGCAAAACTCAATGGCTGGCACGCAACCACATGCCGAGTCTTTGTAGCAGGTAAAAAACCGCATGAGATGACGCATTGCATCTGTGCCTGGTGAATTTTGGCCGTTACTGGGAATCCACATAGGAAGCACGACATGAGCAACATGTAAGCACGTTCTATCCATTCAGTCCACACTGGCTCTGACCTGTGTTCAGCATCTCTGTCCACAGAACCGGCCACCTGTCAGCAGCAGCTCCTGACCAGCGGCTAACCTGCCTTCACCAGGCTGACTGACAGCTGAAATTTACTGAACCAAAATAGTTTTAATGTCAGCTCCTCAGGAAGAAATCAACAGTTCATTGATTTTATTTCCCCACCCACCTTAGCCAGTGAGGGGACTGGGAGCCTTGATCAATCAATGTAGATACCGTTAATAAGTTCAAAACACATATAGAGCAGGATATCTGTGTGATTTAAACAGCTGTCTGTCCAGATGACACTTCACTAAATGTGACAGAAATAGACTTGGAGCGTAAAAGAACGCAGGGTGTCTCTGTGAGACACGCATCGCTCACGTGTGTCTCTTATTAAGTGTGGATTGATATATTTAATAAAATGAAAACATATCTGTTCCATGAGACACACCAGTGACGGCCGTCAGAAATGCTTCTAAAAACGGCTTCTATGTGAATTGACCGTTACCCATCTTTTCCACCTGGCACGGCTTTATGACGTTGTGTCTGCGATGCAGTTTTGTTCTGTCCTCTACACGGCTTCATACCCCACTGGGAGTGTTTCAGAAGTGGAGCATTTTGCATGCCTGATTTTATTGAGTTGCTCAGATTTTGTTAATTTTTCCTTGATTTCTGTGCTTCTACCATGGGCAAGTAGGCTACGTAGTTAAATGGTTTCTTTTTTTTCTGTTTTAAAGGTCGAGTCAATGTTTCTGGAGAAAGATTGTTCAATACACTTTTTGCCAAATTCAGTGAATATCTCCTCACAATCCATTAGCTTTCCATTCTGTGTGTGCACTGAAAAAAAAGTGTTCATACACAGCCCTGGGTCTGTAAATGGAAAACAAACAAGATGGCTTGGAGCGAGCCACACAACATTATTCCAGCCAATCAGCAGGGGGCGTTTGTGCTCATACACAGTACAGGGGGAAGTCATCAGAGCAGTGGTCTGTGCCAGGACATGACAGTCTCCTGTGTCCAGCACCTGTTGAATGGTGGGGAAGGGCTGGTGAACTGGAGACAGAGAGGTTGTGGCCAATTCACATAGAAATTGTTTTCTCACAGAACAGATACACTTCCATATTATTAAATATATCAATCCACACTGAATCCGAGACAGTCTCACATAGACTTGCTGTGATTTTTTACACTGAGTTTATTTCTGACGCATTTGGTAAAGCATAATCTGTGCAGGCAGCTGTTTACATCACACAAATATCCCACTGTATATGTGTTGAACTTATTAACTGTATCAACGAATCAATAAATACAAACACTGCTGATTTCTTACCCTGGAGTTGAGATGCAAACTATTTTTTCTTCAGTAAATTTCTGCTGTCAGTCAGGCAGACTGCAGCAGCAGTGGGGTCCTTGTGGCTGAGCTGAGGCTGGACAGCCAACACTATCATCAATATTTTCGGATGAGTGCAGAGCAGATGGATGAACTTCTGTCCCTCATTGGCCCTGAACTGACCAGACAATCAACTAATTACAGAGCTGCCATAGCACCCAAGCAGAGACTGGCTGTTGGAGTTGAGTTAAGCTACAAATTTCACAGACAAGAAATCACTGACCGCAAGCTTAAGAAACTTTTAATATACAAAGTTTTTAACAAATATAGTAAATTACTGTTCAAATTTCTAAAGTCTCTATGGAAATATTACAAAATTTAGATGTAGAAAAATAAATATTTTTACTAAATAGCAAAAGTCAAGAGGCATTTTCAAACAAATTCACACCGTCACTTTTTTAAAACCACTAACAATTTACAATTTAACAAGTTTTTCTCTGTATTATAGGTCTGTGTAGTAAGAACCCCCAGTGCTAACCTGATGTGCCAGATGGTTCTGTGTAACAAACCATCTGGAGAAGTCGTCCTTGGAAACTGTTTGGAAAAGGGCAGGCACTTTCAAAAAATACTTGGTAGGTGATTGGATGAACCATCTGTCTATCACTGCAGCTGGATTTGCAAGATTACTCAAGAATCTTCATAGGATGCTGTTTGGTCTGAACCACCGGTGGCTTCAGCTTCAATGAGGCCACATACTGGGGCACACTTGACACAGAAATTTATTGTCATATCTTGGCTGCCCCTGCAGCCTTTACATGCTCCCTATGTGGCACCCCGTCTCACGCAGCCTCTTCCTGCTCCATTCCCACCCACGCTGAGCTACATCAAAACGAAACAAGAGCTTCAGCTTTCTCTCATTTGTCGTCAGCGGCCTCACCAGCACCCATACCTCCATAGCCAGCATCATCTGCCCCATCTGTCATCTTTCCCATAACCAACGGCATACATAAAAAAGGCAGACCCATCATGCACAAAGGATGTCACACCATATGCAACAGCTTCAACAGTGCCAGATACATGTCCCAGTGCCACTTCCTCCATGTCCTGCTCCTTCTGCGGTGGTGGCCACGCCCACCCTGCATTCCCACACAACCCCACTTCACAGAAGCTAGGTAAGCATCTATCACCTCCTATTGACATCCCTGCTTTAGCAGCACCACTTCGTAACCACCCTGATCCAGCTTTTGTTAAGTTCCTTGTAAATGAATTCAAAGAAGGTTTCCACCCTGGAATTTTCGCACAACAATCCATCTCTTTTGAATGCAAAAATCTACAGTCAGCCATAAATGAACCAGAGTCAGTAGACCGCCTGCTCACAGAGGAAGTTAAAGAAGGCTTCATGATTGGCCCATTTGCTCATCCTCCTTTTTCTAACCTCTGCATCAGCCCCTCAGTATAGCAACCAGGAAATACTCTGGAAAGAATTATTATTATCGATCTTTCAGCACCCCAGGGCAGTACCATCCCCAGCATTAATAGCCTGAGTCCGAGCAAAGATTTCTCATTTCACTACGCTACCATCAACCATGCCATTGCCCTCATCAAACTCACTAGCAAATGGTTGCGGCTCTTAAAAGACATCGCCAGCACTTTCAAAGTTCTCCGTATCCACCCTGACTTCTGGCAATTTTTCGGCATCTGCTGGTGAGGTGCATATTACTTCACTGTTAGGCTCACTTTCAGTTGCAAAAGCAACCCTAAACTCTTTGACACCCTGTCAGAAGCCCTCTGCTGGATCCTGTCTAACAACCATACGATTCTGTTCCTCACCCATCTCTTGGACGATTTCCTCATCATTTCCCCTCCCTCATCACCAACCACTTCCGGCCTGGTCATTTTGACTTCAGTTTTCTCTGACCTCGGGGTTCCATTGTCTGCAGAGAAAACAGAGGGCCCCTTCACATCCCTTCTCCCGCGTGTAGAGTTCCTCATCAATCAATCAATCTCAATCACTCTTGAGACAAATCTATTTCAGGCTTCACTCCCAGACGAAAAGCTCAACCAAAGCAGCCTTCTGATCTCTTCTCTCTCCCAGGCCACCTTCACCATACATGTCATTCCCCAAGAGCAAGCCTCGATCTCTCACTTGCTATCTATCACTTCTTCCATCCCATCACTCTTCCATTGGACAGTTCAAGCCGTGCCGAACTCTGTCTGTGGCTCAACCTTCTTGCCAACTGGAACAGGATCACTTTCTTTTATGACGACCAATTGACTCACCCACATGAGACAGTTTGCAGCTCATGTTCCCAGTCACTCCAACGCCATCTCTGGCTCTCTTTCCTGTTTCTAGTTTCAGAAGTTCAGAAGCTCGGCCCTTCATGCAGTTACCTTCCCTACTCCAGTTCCTCCATATTCAGCACTGATATTCAACTTGTAAATCCTTGCCGTTGCCCGTAATACCCCTGATCATCTACTCCCAGAACTCCATCATCAATAGCCTATCACCCTCAACCCTCTCACCCTACTGCACAGCTTGGAAAAGTTTCCATTACTTTCATGACCATCTAACATAACCTTTCAGTCGTTTGATCTCATCACCTTGACTTGTTTCGTTACCTATGCCCATTCCGTGATGGCTATTAAAAAACATGCCATCAAAGTTTCTTAGTGGCATCAGTTTCTTCTCCAAACTCATAACCGAAGGTCCAGGCCAGGCCTCCAGCCATCCTCAGATAACTTCACTCCGTGAAGGATTCATACATCAAGAGCCAGCTAAAAATCCTCGCTGCCTTCCTCTTACTGCCGACTTGCTGTCAGTCTGCATCCACACCATCTGCTCCGGATACGGCAATCTTCATGTTGCTCAAACTCCATGCTCTTGCTTGCTTTTTTGGTTTCCTCAGATGCTCCAAATTCACCACCTCAACCATTCACTTTGAGCCACGCCGCCATGCTTGCTCAATCTCATCTTAAGTAACTGGAGGTATTGGGGATCCATCGTTGCCCAGGTGCTGCAGCGGACTCCCTATGAAGCCTACCTTGAACTACCACTTCCACTTCTGAGACACTTCTGAAATACGCTGCGGCACATCTGGTGGGATCACAAGCATTGACTAGAGTGGCCACGATCAGCTATGGCAACTGCATTGCAGCCAGAACGCGAAGCAGCCACGCCCGGTGGGATCAAGCCATAAATTGTTCGTAATTGTGAATGTCAGTGTGAATGTGTTTGTCTGGGATAAGCTACAGCCTCCTGTGATTTTATACATTATAAGTGGGCATAGAAATTAAATGTCTTCTTCATTCCCATCCTTTTGTCATTCTTAATATTACTGTAGTATACTTGGGAGAACTATAGGACTGCAAAAACCCCCAATTATTTTATAATTTATTTTAATTTTGTTATATTGATTTATTCGATTATATTTTCTTTAAATTTATTAATCGATGAAGTATTTAGTATATAAGGTCTCTGAAAATACTGAGAAATGTCCCTCGCAATTCCCCAGAGTCCATTTCCCACCAAAAGTCCGAAGTCCAAAACCCAAAGCCACTGCTAGACTAGAAAAGGTACTAGAAAAGCGACAAACCATCATACTGAAGAGGCTGCAACCTGTTAATTCTAGGTATTTTTGCTTGATAAATTACATAAACAGTAAATGTATTATCAAAAATGCTGCCAATAATTTCCTGCCGATTGACTGATTGATCAAGCGACTAATTGTTTCAGCTGTACTTTAGCATATTAGAAAATGCATAAGGAGTCAAATGTCAGTCTCCTTACTGTCAGAATCCAATCCAGTATTCTATAGTCTAATCCAACAATCACATTTAATGTTTTATCATCCAGTAATCAAAAGTAGTATTGTATCCTCTCACAATGAACAACTACATAAATAGATACACAAACAGTAGAAATGAACTATATTGATGAGGAGCACTGGGTTAAGGGTGCATGGAACCTCCTTGGCCTCTCAGCTGTGGATAAGGAAGACAGTCAGGCGGAACAGACAGTGCCTTCACAGGAGACGGCCTGTTTCCCCACTGAGGAAGCTGTTATCTCCATGTCGTGCCTCATCAATCCCTGAGTGAGCTGTTACTGTACTCTACCTGCCATATGGCGGTCACAGCAGAACCCAGCCGGACATTCTTCCACCCAACACGGTCTGCCAGACACTCTGAAAGCTGTTGGGTGCCTCCCTGTGGAGAGACAGATATTACAGTTCAAGGTGGGTTCAAAACCCATAGATGACCCTTCCCTGGATGGGCAGAATGCTTGAAGTTAAAGGGTCACTCTACCCAAATTACATAACAACAAACTCACAGTGGTGTCTAGCTAGCCATGCAGATAATTATATTTGCCATGATTTTTATGTATCTGCCTCTGAGACTTCTGCCAACATCGTGGTGCTCAGGCAGTTAGAATTTACATTTGAAAATCTCATCAACAACATCACTTTCCAGGAAAAATGTCCAGTTTCTCCTGTATAATTCATAGAGTTGTCTGTCAACAGTTTTGAATGGGAGCTACTTTCTTCCGATATGCAGAAAAACGGCAAATTATTCAAAGACTTTTTTAATAGAAGAAATCATACTGTATGTTAGAAAAGTGGGTATAAAAGATTTGTTTTTAAACAAATTACACACAACAAAATAAGATCTGAATGTAAGCTCTAGTGTAAAGTATTAATGAGAGATACTGTACCGTACAGTCCACAACTAAATGAGTACTGACTTGTATATACAAGTACAAGTACACATAAAAGATGAACATATATTCAAAATTCAAAACAGATAAAATACTACAGGCTCTTGACTCTTTCATCATATACAAGTAAAAAAAAGCAGGCCTATTCCAATTATATTTGATGCTGCTTTTCCTGCATCTGTGGTGTTGTCATGCTCACAGTGCTGCTCATAATAATTCAAAAATCAGGAAATGGCGAGAAAGCAATAATAACTAAATTGCTGCAGATAAAAAAAGTGGAGGAAATATGCTAAGACAAAATTTTAAACTACAAACACCTTGTTGCCATTTTCTTTAAGGCCTTGAGTGTCCCTTAATCTTGATGGTGTTTTTATATACTATACTATCTATACTACTGTGAGGGCAGAAAAGGTTCAAAAGCAGTAGCACAAACATAGAACAGTGGAACTGTCATGCTGAGGGGACACATAGAAAAATAGAAAAACCCATTACAAGACCACAGCTCAAAGCGTTTAAACAGTCTCAATCAATGACACTTCAAGGGCAATGAAAGGCAATGTGTTCGATGGGACAGGGCTTGAATGAGATGTACAGAATGTGCTGAGGGGCTGGATGCTAAGTTCTATGAAAGTAGAAAAGAAACCTACTGTGGTCTCCAGTTTTGAAAAAGCACTTGAATCAACAATATGCAGTCTGGGGAAGGATATGAACTGTGTACCTTAATCTTGAGCTCCTGAGCAGTACCAGGAGTACTCTCCAGCAGAGGCAATAGCCCTCCAGCTGCTGCAGCATACACGAGGAAGAAAAGGAAGGACATTTGGGATGGCTCCATGCCAAAGACAGACCGGCTACACAGTCCAATCTCCTCTTTTAGTTCTGGCAGAAAGGGATAAATGAATACATACTATAGCTCTCACACATATAGTGATAATATCCATTCATTCATATCATTCCTCCCTGCAATGACAGCATTCTGCAAAGTTGTATCCCATCACATAGCAAACCACTGTACAGTACATTGTGAAAAAAACTGTTGTTTGCTCTGTCACATGAAGGTCTACCATTGTTAGCCAGTCTATAATCCACAGACAGGGTGTACTAGAGAAAAAGACAACTGAATAGATGATAACAATGTCTGTAATAGTCTTGTGTCAAATGTGGATGACTTTTTAGTCTGCAGTCAATAAATCTGGTCCTGCAATGTTTTATTTTATGTGCATAAAATCAAGGCATAAAACTTAGACATTTCACATACCAACAACAAAACAATAGCAGCATTCCATCCACACTGAAATATCCTCACAAATATTGGATGGACTATCATGAAATATGACATCCAAGATTCTCAGAGGATAAATCCTAATAACCTCCTGACTTTTTATCTAGTGCCATCATCAGGTCAAATTTTCAGTTTATCCAAAACTTTGGTTGAAGGCTAAATACCTGCAAATGTTTTCATCAGCCTCAGCTTTGCATTTACTGCCAATTTGCACATCAGCAAATGTTAACATGACATTCTTACATGTACTTGACCGTGACTGTGGACTTCAACTTTTATCTATTGAAGCGTCCTTGCAATTGCAATTTGCAATTTGTAGAAGGAACACAACATGTTCACTTCAGGAAGATAGAAGTGGCAATACTTTTAACTCTGACCTGTAGTCCAAGCATGTCGCTCAATGAATGAGTGCAGGGTCATGCTGTCCAATTCAACAGCATTGGGAGTCCTCGAAGGATCCTGGACACATACTGTGGCGCACAATCTGTCAATCTGTGCAAAGTACAATCACCACAACACACCCACACATGATAAGGTTCCACTTTGAACCAAAAGCATTCAATTGTTACAGATAACAACAAAAGAATAGTTGTAGGCGCCAAATATGATTATGCCATTTCGTTTTTCCTCATGTTTTCTACTTCCCACTGCTACTCTAACCATTTGTCCAGGACAGTGAATTGTGTGGTACTTTTCTGTGTGGTACATTTACTCTCCAATCAATCCAAAGCCACACTGCATTATTATTGTGTAATACCATTACCAGATCCATTTGGGATATATTTTTTGATTCCCAGCATGGTTAGGATATTGGACAATAAAGCTGATCAAAAAGAATGATTACAAAAACTGGCCTCATAATACAGTATATTTGCTGACATACACTCACCAAGCACTTTATTAGGAGCATCTAATGCAATCCAATACCACAGCTCTGCCATAATTTCCATTTTTACGAAGCTTATATTATTTCAGTTTTTATTGACATTGTCAGAAAGGTGATAATTCTACTTTATGTTTATTATTGGGGTCATAGTGGGTGGTCATGGTGTACTGGAGTGCATTATATTGAAAAGTGTTCCTGGTATTTTGCCCTCCTCATGTCTGTTAATAGGGTGGACAAAATATTAGTAACACTTTTCAATATAATGCACTCCAGTACACCATGACCACCCACTACGACCTCAATAATAAACATAAAGTAGAATTATCACCTTTCTGACAATGTCAACAAAAACTGAAAATGATTAAGCTTCATAAAAGTGGAATTTATGGCAGAGCTGTTGTATTGGAGTGCATTAGATTGCACAGGTGTTCTAATAAAGTGCTTGGTGAGTGTATATACTGTATATCATCTATCATCTATCAGTTAGTCATTGTGTCTTGGTACACATGCAAAGTCAACAATAAATTAATTAAACCACTCCTCAGCATTCTAAGAATTATATCTGTCCTCTACGTTATTGGCATTTCTAAGGATGAGAGGATTGCTCTGACTGAACATAGTCCTATTTAGAGAATATTGCTGTGTTGCTATGTTGTCTACTGCTTTACCTTCCACAAGAGATGGGTGAGGTCCATTAACACCACTGGGGACAGAGCAGGGATACTGGTTCTGTAGGTGCGAACTTTGGCACCAGGCCCACCCATGTGGTGCACCTTCTTTCCAGTATTGAATTGTGGGAAGGTCTCCAAGCCCAGCTCCTTTATGAGCTCCAAGATGTGCACTTGGGTGCTGAAAGAGAAAGGAGGCTGCTTTTTAGAGCTTTATGGTGCTTATATTTACAGTGTTTCAGGATTTAGGGTCATTATACTTTCAGCTGATACAGACTCATAACTGCATTTATACTAAATGTAGAAAAGTAGGCTGGAAAATACAACATCTCTTGAGTGAGTCCTCAAACAACTGGAAAAGTCCTTGAATACTGGTAAAAAGTGGACTTGAAGCACCTTAGAGATACTCTGCCCTCATTAACGTGCTCTTGAACAATACACTTGACAGTTTCTCTTTCTCTTCTCATTTGAGCTGTTCTTTTGCCAACAATGTAGTTAGGATTGTGGCCTGCTAGCTAGACAGCTCCTGGATATGTAGGTATTTGAAGTGTTGTAACCAAAATTTCTCAATAGATATATTACACAGGCTGACAAAGACAAGAACCTTAAAATTCTGTAAGGAAGACTGAGCCTCTTGTGACATTCTGAAAAATTAAAAGTAACATAGGACAATATACTTCCCTATTCTATTGTTTTACAATTAAATTTTTACAATTAAGTTATTTTATTGTCAGTTATTTTACTTATTCAAGGATTTTCTGATAAATGGGCACCTTAATTGTTTGTATGACTGACATTAATATTCTAAAAACTCAAAATCTCCAGCCCATGTCTCAAAGAGGTCAGTGAGTGATCTATAAATCATTTACATCACTTTTTCTTTGCAAGGTCGCTGGGGGCTGGAGCCAATCCCAGCTCACATCCCGCTGGCAGGTTTGAACCCAAAAACAGTTTGTCTCTGGTGAGAGTTCTAACCACTGCACCTCTGGGCCACCCGTCAAGAAGTGAATTTCTCACAATGATCATGTGGACAAAGCTCACAAGTCTAGCAGCAGTCTAAATTTTCTGCCTGCTCTGACATTACAAGACCTAATGATTTCCTTGAAGGTATTCTGCAGTATTACATATTACAGTATTATACATAATGGAAAAGGGTAAAATGTCTCTGACTGACTTTCAATTATAGCAGCTCTCTCCAGAATCATCAACAGTGTAACTCTGCTGCATTTCAATTAAATGCTTTTCAGTATCATAAACAAAACAGCAAATCACAATCGTAAGAAAACTGTTCTTCTGTTTCTGTTCTTGTCAACTAGAAAGAGCATGTAAGACAATTATACATTAGAATAATCTTAGAATAATAATAAATAGTGATGTGATCTCAACTGGAGTGACTTCTTGAAATGTTACTTGTGCTTGCATTGTTTTGGATACCTTCTCTGTTTTATTCCCATAGTTTTTGATCAACATTACCTGCCTACCCACTGCCCTCCAAAGTCCCAGCGATCAACACCATTGGCTGCTGGTATTTCAGTGGACACTGTGCGACCTCCCACCCGATCTGCATGGCAAACCATACATGATTTAGTCAGATCAATACCTCTTTTTCATAATCACTGAACTAAAAGAATCCTGTAGAAAATGGTGCACCATTTGAGGTTACCAACTGATGTCAATCATGATAAAATTTTACAAACCTTTTCCTTCCAGTATTAGTATTCTCAAATTGGGATCCCTTTTTCTGAGCAAATGAGCTGCACTCAGTCCAGATAGTCCAGCGCCAACAATAATAACATTCCAAATTTCTGCAGTCATACTGAAGCTCAAGTGACTACGATTTCCTGTGCCAACTTTGCGTATGTCAATAAACCGTGGAGTCAGAAACAGAAATCCAACTTGTATTCCCTTTTCTTCTGCGTATCAATTAGCTTATCTGCAAAGCACGGGCTGCTTTCATAATAGTGCACTTTGGAACTGGGAACAACTGAGCTTGTGACCTACTTGGCAGAGAATCAGTTGTGTAAATTCCAGCAATAAAAGCCAGAAGAAGCTTTTGATTTTTTGAACAGCTGAGGCATTATCAGATGTAAAGTCTTGTGCATTTGTAACACTGTGTTTAAAAAAAAGAATGCAATTGTTCAGAATGTTAATATAATAATAGTAGTATTTAAGTTATTAACACCAGTATGAGTAGTAATTTTAGGGTTAAGTGTTTTTATATTTCAAATTATTATGCTGTCACAGCTGCACATACTTTTGAATTTAAGTCTGCTTGAACTGAAGGCCGTATTGGACGACACTGTCTGTTTAACAAATTTAGCTCCAAGACAAGTCTGGAAGAAGCAAGATGTTTTGAAAAGAGTGTGTGTGGTCAGCAGTTGGACAAAGCATATATATAAAGCATACAGAAACCAGGGCAATACATGCCACAAAAACTGTTAAATGAAATGTCAAATGGACAAAAAACAAATCTCGTCAGGGGCACCACAGCATTCTCTCTAATTGTGTGGTCTATGTTATGAAACAAGAACTGCCACCTTGAGTTTCATTTGGTTGGTTCAATTTCTCCCAAGTGTTTACAAAATGGCAAGGATATTCAGATTCATGTCTTAAGAACTGATTAATTTATTTTTTGAAAATGTCTTTAAGATTTTGTGTAACAGAGTTACACAAAATTCATGCCAACAAGGGTTGGTGGAACGAGTGAGTACTTGTATGTTTAATCTGTCTAGGACTTGTACATGAACGTGAAACTCCCTGATGTATTTGTTTGGATTTTATATTTTCTTGTTTTTTGTCTCCACAAAAGCTCTAGCTCACAAAATAAAAATGCCAGAGAAGCCAAACTTGGCACGTAGGTGTAGATAGCGTCCAACTACTTAGGCTATAACCAAAAACTCATGTTGCACAGTGGTTACAGATATTTTTATGAGTTTGTTGGTAATTATGAACCAAGATTAAGTGAATGGTGTAACTCTTTTTATGTGTTTTATTTTTAGTTTGCAGCCGGTGAACTTGCTAGCTCAGTAGCTAGTAATTAGCTTCTTGCACTACCTGTAATTGCAATGATAACATGCAAATGAATCTCACATGCTGTATTTTTTACTCAGTGCTTCAACTGTGAGCAGAAATTGGTTCCAATAGCCTGTTTGTTTTAGATTTATTGGTAAAATACCTTGAGCAAACAATTGCCAATTTGTACAGGAGACACTGAGTAACATTAGCACTCACTTGGGATCCTGTTTCTGTCCACAACAGTCACTCTCTTTTTATCTCTGTATTGATCTCGACCAATTTCTGAGGGAAATATCTGGCTCTTTAACTGCTAAATTCTCCACTGTGTTCACCAACTAGTGGCTGTGTTTTGCGAGGCTGGTGTTGGCTTGTCTTAACCCTCCTGTTGTCTCCTGTTGTCCTCCCGGGTCAAAATTGACCCAGGAAGACAACATGTGTCATTATGTGCTGTCATCAAAAAAATTTAAATGGTTTCAAAACTGTATCCTGACTAAGAAATTATGAAATATTTTAACTATAGTTGAGATCAGAGGAAAATATGTTGATGGATTATGGCAGACTGGTATATATAAAAGTTTAGTCAGCATATTCCCTACACTGGACTCCCACCAATTTGCCCACAGTTGAAACTGGTCAACCTGAAACAGGTCCAACAAGTGGATGCCATTATCACAGCACTTCACACTGCTCTGTCTCCCCTTGACAACACCACCTACATGACAATGCTGTTCTCATCGCATTACATTTTGTTATATTCATAACTACTATGTGCAATGACAATACATTTTAATCTAACCTTATCTAACTTTGTCTGCTGTTTGCTGCTAGGCAGGTAGTGTACAGTACAACTTCTATTGTTTGTCCTGAGTTTGTTCAAATGCTTTTTTTTCCCCCAAGTAATTAGGAAACAATGAGGAGTACCACTGTCATGTATTTTAAGTGATTAAATATAACTTCTTCAGCAAAACCCAACCCAACAAATATTGTTACTATGACCTGAGCTGCTCAATTTTTGAAAACAGTGGATGTGGGGGGTCAGAAAGGAGTTTAGCTGTCTCAGACAACACTACTTTATCTGCTGGTGGCTATAAATGAAAATGTTTTGTCAAAAAATTGCCAAAAAAAAAAAGAAAAATAAATGATGACTAAAAGAGAAGATTTGTGTGTAAGAGTTAAAATAAGGTGTTGATGTTCTTATACATCTGGAGATATTATCCTTTATCACTATAAATCAATGTAATGCATGTCTCTACTGTTTCTCACTGATAAAGGCTATTTCCCCGTACATGTGGCACAGAGATAAGCTTTGTAGTTTTTTTCATACTTTCTGGTAATGTATACAAACCTTGCTGGGTTGTGTGTTTGGCTGAACAATCAGTTTCTTGATACTTGAGACCTCACAGGCTCTCTTTGTCTTCCTTATTATTTGAAACCACGGACATCTGACAAATGAGAGGTGCTTAAGTGTTATGCGTGGTATTGTGTATGCAATAATAAGTGGGAGTGTGCAGTAGCTGTTTGTTTCCTTATGCAGGTTGAGGCAGATGATTTTCTCTTCATTTTTAAGTTAAGATGTTTTACATTCATTTGAGATTTGAATTTAATTTTGAAAAGTGAAAGTTAATGACTGATGGACTTGTGTGCAGACAGGCATACACAAAGATAGACAACTAAATAAACAGATAAGCAAGTAAATATTATTGACTAAAATATTTAAAATGTTTTTTCTTGCAGTACAGTTCTGCTCTCATCAAATTAGCACCCTGAGTTTCCAACTACCTCATTATCATCATGAACCCCATCTAATTGTATCTCTCCTCCAGTTTCACTTGTTTACCAAAGGATTGTAATGTGTTGTTGTGCAGCTGCCAGGGCACCGATTTCCTCAAGCAGATTTTCATGGGTTTCATGTAATTTGATTATAAACTTATTTTACATATTTTTGTTTCATTTTTATTGTGGTTGTTGTGATCATTACAGATTTCATGCATTCAGAAAGTTAGAAGACGTTCAAAGCAATGTTAACAGCTGAATAGCAATACCTGTTTATAATCTTGTTAAACGGGTAAAACAGGTGGAGAAAACATCCAATCAGAGGACATTATGATAATGAGGAGAAAGTAAAGGAGGAGCTCACTGTAAAGCAAGAGCACCAGGTAGCACACTGCTGCTTGATCCTTTCTATTCCACGGCCAGACGTTTGGATGGAGTATCTGCACTCAGGTAATAGCAATATAAATAAATTGAATTAATTATTTCTACTAAATTTGTCTACAAGATAAACTATCTTTGAATAGTCGAGAAAAAAAATAATTGTATCTAATTTTACATACAGTATATTATCTATGAAAAGTAAGTGTACTCTCTAATTGTTATAATCAGTCATTTTTACCACTTGGTCTTAATGATTTGATGTTAAACAGGACCACTATGTTCTGCAGTCGTTTGAGGTCAACTCTCTGCCCGCCATGGTTGTCTTTGTTCTTGTTATGCACTGCAAGTCTCTTGAGCACAGGTAAGAATACGAACACATGAGAATGCAAGCACACCTACAGATACAGTGATGTCACCCTGTATTATCCAGTAACTGTATTTCATGAAGTGTGAAATGTGAAATTATCATTGAGACTTTCATGTGTTGTCTCTGTTGAATACTGCTAAGCTGTAGGCCTCTGGTGTAAGCTTCCTCATGTGTTACCATGGCACTCAGTGTCTGTCCAATCAGGCTTTTAGATTATGCCTCCAGATGACTGCTGGTTCCCTAATGCTCTAGGGATTTGAGCTGAAGTGTTTTTTTGTTTATTTTTTAGTGTGGATCTTAAGAGACTGAGTTGTGAATCTCAATATACAATTGAAATCTAGTTATTGATATACTTATTAAGTTATTAATATAGTTTAAGATTATTATTTTAAATTATAATTTATTTTCAAGTGCATTAATATAGATATGTATCATCTGGAATAAGATCACTGGAATAAATACACAAATTGCCTTTCAATTTACAATTGTTATACTTTGATATACTGTACAGTTCCTCTAAAACTAAACACTTGAATCCTTGAATGGGCAGAACTATTTATTGATATTTCCATTTGGCCACATACATCTGAATTCCAACTTTCTTATTATTTGTGCACTTGTATCTACTTTTGAAAAGTAAACAATAGGAAAACAAACTTTAATGGAAAAGGCTTTGTGTGTGTGTGTTTGTGTGTGTATGTCTCTATTGTCCAAACTGAATCAGGCAAATATGTCTTTCATTGAACTCCTACTTCATGGGGTTAGTTTCCCTTGACCTTGTGGAAGAAAAAAAAAGCTGTGTAGATTTATTTTTAGAGTTATATACATAGTCGACTTCGAATTCTACTTATTTTCTTGTGCTGCTTATTAAGCTTTTTTATTGTAAGTACAATATAAAATTAGTCTTAAATAGCTCTTAATGAAAGTCATGTTTTTGTTGCTTTCACACCTCCTTTAAGAAGAGAATTTGAGTCACTATCAAATATACCCCCCATACAACTGTGTGCATGAAAACCAGTATTAAGAAACAGCTAATATGTGTCTGTATTTAATTTTAAGACTTGTCTTAATTTCTGAAGAATTCAATTGGACGCAAGCGGTGCAGGTGACATCCACAGGCCCGCAGACCATCCAGAAGGCCAAGGGGGAGAGTGTGACTTTGGACTGCAGTTACACACTGAGCCCTTTAGACATCGGAGAACTTGACATCGAATGGTCTGTGGTCAGTCCAGACACCACGCAGAAAGATCAAATGGTAAGAAACAGAATTAGAGGGGTGCAAATAATACTATAAATACTATAAATACTATAACAATTGAGTTTTGTCTCCATTTCCCCTGAAATTAGTGCCAAATTACATAGTTCTTTCCAGGAAACTTTTTGGAAATCATTTGTAAGTTACAGACATGCAAAATTAAACAGTTCCACTTCAACATCTCCACCATATCTGAGCTAATTAGGATTCAAAGCACAGTTAGGTCATAATTAAGGTTAGAAACCATAATACAACCTTAGTCTCATGACAGGAGTCATAATGACAGGAACGGCATCTTCAAAATATCTACTCGATTCAGATTTCACACCTCTTTTCAAACTATTAACCTCATGTGATGTGCTTGCGCCTCAACATCAGAATTCATGCCAGGAGACTGGAGTGTGGATGAACTCCTATCACCTTTTTAATTTCACAGGAATTAGTTGTTTATCCCATTTGCCATTTAAATTAAACAAGTCATTAGTGTTGGAGACTTGGAAGGATGTTTTTCTCTCCATCTCTGCCCGTAGGCAGCAGGCATTTTATCACAGTCAATATAAGGATTGAGCAGGTCCAGTATGTGCTGCTCCAGACAAGTGACCAGTCCAGATAATTGGTTTGTGTGCAAATTGAACACTTTAACAGCACCAGCTCTCTATTCTAAATTAATCTAAATATTTATCCACTGCAAACTTAAAGCTGCCTTAATCAATTTTATGCCACTAGAGAGCAAGGGAACTTAAAACAAGCTGATGGACACACAGCCTTTACATATTATCACACTATAAAGTTGTCATGGAAACAGAATCATTATCATCCTGATAAGAGAAAACAGCATTAGCATTCATTTGGGATCATGTGTCTATCAGTCCAGCATTCAGCTTTCTTCCCCTGGTTTAGACCCAACTAACTGAAAAATATCCAGTTCTTTACTGCCAGATGCTCCACTCTGTTCACCAGCTAGTCACTAACGTCTGCTGGTCTGCTGTTTGGTGCTGAGCAGGTAGCGCACAGTGGTTTTATCAGAGCTTGTTTGTGAAAACAGTTTCCTCTTGGTGCTAGAAACAAGGTTGATGAGAATAAGGAGACAGACAGTAAATGTGCTGTAAAACCAAAACAAGAGGGTAAAAGAGGGTAAAAGGTTCCATAGAGCTCCATGATTGGTGGTATTTCTCAGTGGGTTGATCACTGTGAGGAACCCCTTTCACATCACTTTAAGTCATTTGATTCAATTTTAAAGGATTTGGCTAGCAATTTTCTATTTTCTTATTGTCAACAAATCTCATGTGCAGAGCCAAACCAACAATGAACTCATTCTGCTTACAAGTATTGTGTGTGTGTATCCAAAGCCTGATATATCGTATTACTCTTTGCTGTAGAGCTCCATTCTCCAAAACCCATTAAATACACGTCAGTGAGCCATACTGCTGCACTGGGTGACATGTTCCTTCGTCCCTGGAGATAGCGGGTACCGTAGCTTGTTTAGAAAAGGCTTGTTACGTCAGTCTAGGGGGGTTGGATGATGAAGATGGAGACACCCAGAAGTCACACTCAAATATCCCTGCAGGAACAGATCACACACTCTCAAACAAACACAATCACACAAAACACAGGAGAAAAACTACACAGAAATTTGAAAAACAGCCAGGGCCGTAACACCCCCTTCCTAAAAATCAAACACTTCCCCCCTAATGTTTAATCATTAGGAACAGGAAGAAAGACAAGAGAGTACATCAGCCAACACATTTACAGAACCTTTTTTGTGACAGATCTCTAAATTAAAGTCTTGCATGAGCAACAACCACCGCATGAGTGTCTGGTTGGAGTTATGCATTCGGGCCAAAATAACAAACAGGTTGTGATCAGTGAACACAACAAAGGGCAGCAAGCAGCAGGGAGAGGGCTTGTTGTTCAGTGGTGCTGTATTTTACCTGTTGTTTACTGAACTTTTTTAAGTAGCAAACTGGGTGATCAATGCCCTGCTCATCCTCCTGCAGCGACAGGACACCAGCCCCACTAGTACTGGCATCCATCTCAAGCTTAAAGGGATGCACAAAGTCAGGGGCTTCAAGGCCTGGTGTGCTGCAGAGAAAAGCTTTAGCAGACTCAAAAGTGTGGCAGGCAGGTGACCAAGCAACGGTTTTACTGGCACTAGTTAAACTTGTGAGGGGAGCAAAAACATTTTCTGCAGAAGCTATGATAGTAGCCAGCCTATTTTCAAGAAATGGCAGAGCTCACGTCTGGTTTGAGGCATGGGATAACCGAGGATGGCTTGGATTTTTGCAGTGAGCGGGCACACTTAAGTCTGGCCCACTTGTTTTCCCAAATAAGTCACAGTGGCTTTACCAAAATCACATTGGGCCAGATTCAAAATGAAAGATGCTTGTTTTAGTCTTTGGAAAATGACGTAGTGTTTTAATGTGCTAAGAACAGGTGCTTAGTATGCCACAATGTCACTGAGGTAAGCCTCACAGTTTTTTATACCGGCTATGACTATGTGCATTAGGCTTTGGAGAGTAGCACGTGCATTTCTGAGACAAAATGGCATGACTGTATACTGTAAAAAGTGGTTCAGGGAGACAACAGTAGACATCTCTGATGCACAGGGAGTTAAAGGGACTTGCTAATACCCCTTTAAAAGGTCAAGTTTGGTGATTACTTCAGCTGAACGAATCCTGTCCACACAGTCCACCATTCGGGGCGGAGGATAGGAATCAGCTTTTGTGACTCCATTTACTTTTTGGAAATCAGTGCAAAAATGTGGAGTTTTATCAGGTTTGGGCACAAGCAGACATGGAGAACTCCACACGCTGGAGCTGGGGACAGCTAAACCATTTTCCAAAAGATAGGTGACCTCCTGCTGGAGCAAAGCACATTTAGCAGGATTAACATGGTAAAGCATGCTGTTAAATCAGGGGATGTCAACATCGATGTCATGGGAGAGAACAGTTGTGCAGAACGGAGTGTCTGAAAACAGAGGGAGGTTGTTATAGATCAAACAAATCACATCTTCCCAAGCTGAATTATCCAAACGATGTAAATCTTAAATCTTTCAGAATTTCAGAGTTTTTGAGACAATAAGGTGTTGATGCACTGTTGACCTGAGAGGGAGTAACTTGCACAACAGAGGACACAGTAGACAACAAGGAAACTGTGTCAACATCACGAATGACATATGGCTTTAACATATTAATGTGACACATAGGGGACTTTCTCTTATGATTACGGGTACTGACAACACATTTCCACTCAATTTTTTCCCCCTTCATAGGGACCACAAACCTTTACCTGAAGGGAAGAACCAAGGGTTGGAAAGAGAGCCCAAACTTTAACACCGACTTGGAAATTTCTCCTCAGGGACTTTTTGTAAAATTTCTTTTTCATCTTTTTCTGCAATGAAGAAAGGGTGCTGCTCTCTAAAAGAGCTCACATAATTTATGACAATCTGTCTGGGACTAGAAGAGTCAGAATGACCAAACACTAACTCTGCGGGGCTGAAACCTGTGGATTCCTGCACACATTCTCTGGTAGCCCTCATCCCGCTCATTTTCTGACTCAAGACAGTATTTCCTCAACATGGACTTCAAGTGGGCCTTGGGACTGCTGGATTTTTTGTATTTTAGCCATATTGAGGCTATGAGTTTGGCAAAGAGTTTTGATATGAAATTGGAACCTTGGTCTTTCTGAATGGATTTGAGTAACCTAAAAGTGGAGAAGTTCACAAGGCTTTTCACAATGGCTTTGGCCTTGAGCATGCGTAATGGAACAGTTTCAGGGTAACGTGTGGCTGCGCACATAAAGGTCAACAGATACTGGTGTCCTGATTTTGTTCTTGGGAGCGGACAAATACAATCAAATATTATCTGTTCAGAGGGTTCCCCTATCACTGGAATTGGTTGCAATAGAGCAGGAGAAATAACCTGGTTTGGCTTGCCACTGACCTGACAGATATGGCAAGAACGGCATTACTTTGATCACATCAGCTTTTAAAACTGGCTAGAAGAAATAATGCAAGATGTGGCAGTACGTGTTTTTTATTCCTAAATTACCAGGAAAAATTATCATGGGCAAGGCTAAGGACTTGAAGGTGAAATTTCTGAGGCACAACTTGTTGAAATGAATTCCAACCTGGATCTCCAGATGAGTGAGGATACCAATTACACATTTATACATCTTACATCAGTGCTGTAGATATAGGGACTTTCTTTGTCTGAGTTTGGTCAATTCGCTGCCCTTGGATAAACTCAACCCTATCAACCACAAAAGACAGGTTAGCTTCAGCAGGTTACAAATTAGCAGTAACACACTTCCTGTCCTGGTTTTTCAGGACCTTATCTGCAGAGAACAGGAACGAATCAGACAAATCCACTACATCACAGATTTAACACGTTTGTGCGCACATAACAACACAGGTAGGAAAACACAGAGGGTGATCTGACAGCAGTGGGAGCAGAAACACTAGAATCAGTGACGGGCGTTTCAATACAAATACAAGCGGAGAGCACAGAAAAACTGTGTGCAAAGGAGCTCTCAAAACACTCAGTCTTGGGAAAAAGGCAACACACTCAAAATCAGCTCGTGTGTTGTGCAAAATAATGATTGGTACCTGATCTTTTTCCTCCCCTGACAGAGAGACAGAGCCTTGTAAAATGAAAGGCCAGTAACTCTTATCAGAGACTTATCAGAGCTGGAAGTTTCAGGAGTTGGCAAAACAGGAACAGACTGAACAAAACTAACACCTTTTGGGCTTGTTGAACTCCTAATTCCCTCTTTCTTTTGGAAAACAGGACAAGGGACACTGATATGTCCTGTTTCATGGCAGTAAAAACATTCACAGCTTTCAGAGGAAACAGGATTAGCGTGGCGTGAACTTTCAAGTGACAATTTAGAGTTTCTTTCCAAACTGGAAGACTGTGTATTTTCACAGCGCACAGAGGTAAAAACAACTCGATTCGTCAAAACAAATTCATCCCCAAGCACAGCAGCTTTAGACAAATAGTCCACTTTCAGTTCGTTCAAATGGACAACAATTTTCTCTGGCAGATATTTTTTGAACCCTTCTAACAAAATCAATTCACAAAGTTGTGGAAAGTTTAACACTTTGCTTCCTGTGCACCACTTATCAAACAAGATAATTTTCTCTCTTGCACCATAGCTTTGGTTGGCAGCTTTTCACATGAACTAAACTTTTGTCAATAACAATTTGTTGCTCTCCATTGACTTTATATTGAGTGAAGGTGCCTCCTTGTCACCTCTTCACTTGTAAGTGTTTCAGCCCTCGGTTGCATGTTATGGCGCTGATAGTTTCCCCTCTAGTGGTTTTCAGAGTATGACGCATCAAGCTCTGTCTCTATTCCTCAGGAACTAGTTCATAGGCAGGCAAAACTGTAGCTTTCACCACGTCATAATCCAAAGTCTCTTCAATGGACAAACTTGAGCACACTTCCTGGGCTTTCCCCATCAATTTACACTGCAGGACCAAGCTCCACACAACACCTTAAACTTGCAGCAATGCATTCAAAAGCATTAAAGTACGAATCCACCTCACTCTCCCTAAAAGGAGGAATTAAGGCAATATGTCTGCTAACATCAAATTGTTCAGAAGAAGCAATGGGAGGATGCAAGAGGTTGTGTTATGTAGCACAACAAGCTAGCATAAGTGTTACTAAGAACCTCTCTCCTAAGGGTTACTACTGTATCATATCGCTGTTTTCACCCTTTGGAGCCTTTTCTAAACAAGCTATGGTAATCACTGTCATCAGGGACGAAGGAACATATCACCCAGTGCAGCAGTGTGGCTCACTGACCTGTTTTTAATAGTGTTTGGACAACATTAGAGTTTTACAGCAGAAAGGAATACAACATGTCAGACTTTGGATACATACGCAATACTTGTAAGTAGGATGAGTTCATTGTTGGTTCGACTCTGCATATCAGGTTTGTTGACAGTAAGAATAAATATATAAAATCACCAGCCAAATTATTTAATGGGGAAATTTGAATATTGTAGCTTAAATGTGTTAACATCAATTAAAAGTGTTATTCAGTGTCACTTGTTGATTTGTGAAACTTATATTTTGTTTTCCATCAGCTCATGTCTTATTCCAGCGGCACTAAATATGTCCATGGTAACCATGCACTTATAAATGGGATCAGCTTTGCTGCTCCTGACCCCTCCCTGGGTGATGCTTCGCTCTCAATTGCTCTGCTGACACCTGCTCATAGCGCTACCTATCAGTGTAAAGTGAAGAAATCACCTGGAGTGGACATGCGAAAGGTGTCACTGGTGGTAATGGGTAAGATCAGGCATTGGGTTGCATGCTGGGGTTAACACATGTCACCTGGCTTCATTATTTATATCCATCACCATGGAATACTACAACATTGTTTAGCGAGAGAGGCATCTTCACGTGTTTACTTTTAACATTTTGGGATGTGTATTTGACTTGTCACATGCCAGTTTGCATTACAATTTCAATGTACCACAAAGCAAATTTCAAGTTGCCTGCTGTCAGGCACACTGTTATCCCTTAAGACTACAACAACATTACCACAACGATTCCATAGTCTGTGTGGATGTCAGTGAGAACTTAGATAATGGCTTTCTCAGTATCTTCTGTTATGAAAGGCTTTTACCAGTCAGGTTTCATTCTGTCAAAGAACAAAGTCTTTATTTAATGAGATGAAGCTCCCCAAATTCAGTTCAGCTGCACAATTTTCTCTAATACTGAAGCCATTTAAATTGAAATAGAATAATCATTTTTACTCCTTGGAGCAACACATCACAAAAACAACTCATTTTTTTACCATTCCCCTCCATTTACTGTTGTAGAGTCAAAATGTACGTAGTTCAATCAAGAAATCTTAAATCAAGGGTATTTACTAGAGCTTTTAACAGCATGTCACAGTCTTCATCAGTAGATTAACACAGTTTGCTTCATCTGTTGACAAAACAAACAGTAAAGGTGTCCTGAACAGAGATTAAGTGTGGTCACAAAACTGACCATTAGGAACAACTAAACTAACTGAGGGAAGATGACTTTGTATAGATACAGACTGAGAGGTTGATGATGATTGAAAACAAAGGCAGTGTGACATTCACTAAAGACCATTTGTCAGTGTATTCAGTCTTAAAATTTGCCAGAGGGTTAAAGTAATTTACTTGATTCTAGTCCAACTCATTTTGTTATTGTGAGCAGTAACTGTGGAGGAGGAGAGTCTCCACATTGGCAGTTCAATTTATCATGATTTTAAATCTGGATATTATATCAAATAAGCTCTCACAAAGATGTTTCATGTTTGAGCAAATAATCGGCCCAGTTTCAAAAACCTCCTACAGGAACCTTGTGGATGCTAAATCAGAAGAATGGAATACATTGTCATACATTTTTCACCTGATGTTACTCAGATTAACAAAAGATGCAGTACTACATGCCAGTAGTGTACATGTCCTTCTTAAAAACCTGAAAGCACTGCTAAGCCAACAACATTTCATTTTTCAGTTTTGCTTCATAAGTTCCTCTTATATAGGCCAGCTTGGACCATAAACAGTGTCAAGAATTACAAGTAATGCCTAAAACAATTGAGTTATTTTCACAACCAGAGCCTGAATCTGAGAAGAAATAAAAGGAAGAAACAAACCACTAAATAACAAGCATCACATTTTCACAGTAATCATACATTTCCCATTAAATCTGATCTATGAAAACTCTGTTATCCTGTGAAGGAAATTATGTGGACACATATGATTACTTGTTTAATTTACATAATAATGTAGATTTTACCTTCATATTATATATTTTTGTTTTAAAATTACTGGAACACTCTAATCTGACCAACTATGTCCATAAATAACATCCTCAGACCAGTGCCCCTGCATCTAGCTCAGCCTGGGTTATTCCACCATTATGTACAAGCAACATTCAGATGTCCAGTGTTGGAAGTCTAGACTTCAGGAGCTTGTTTAATAATTCATTAAATTGCTTAAACAGATTTTTAATCAATGGATGCCTTTGTTTTGCATCGTCTATGGAGAAACTTTAACTAACCTAAAGTATCTCTCAGGTCTTTATACTCTCATACTGACTCATAACACCCATCTTGGTATAAAAGCTGTATCAGATGAAATCGCTTCTCCCTTGATGGAAACTAGTAGCTTGTTAGATAATATCAGTAGTAAAGCCTCGCATATCAATAGAAAGCCTTGGGCTGTTTTCATTCTGACAGCAACACAGTCAGTCCTGAGAGTCAACAAGTCATTTCATAGATCAGGTTCTCTGTAAGATCCAGAGGTGGATAAGGGCTTTAGAAAACAGATGAAGCAATGAATGCACTGATTTCTTTGTATCCCTTTTTTATCGTGTGAATTGAGAAGAATACATTTAAATGTGTGAAATGTTGTGATTGAAACGAGCCTCAGGTCTTTTCTCTACGAGTATCGTGTAATTCAATAGATCTCTTCTTAAGTGCCCCCAATTTGCCCTCTTTCACCTTTTGAAAACAAGGAAGTATTTGTTTGTTTCAACCTTTTCATGTAGATACATGTAGATTTAGATGTTAAAATATATGTTTATAATGTGTAGTGAAAGCATGACTTTTTTCTAACTCATAAAAGATATTTTTTATGTCTCATAGGATTCCTTTTGATAATAAAATGCATCAAATCGTTGCTATGACCCCATCAATATGGTGTGAATCTGTGTCATTAAAGCCTGAATCAAAGTGGGTCTCCCCATTTCATCCCACGGCTATGACGCCATACCGTTTTTCTAGAAATAGAATGGAAGTGGCAGCGGGAAATTATCATTTGTCTGTATGATTTCAGCGAAGCCGTCTGTGCCTAAGTGCTGGGTGGAGGGAGGGGAGCTGGTCGGCGAGGCTCTGTCTCTGCACTGCAAGTCTGCAAAAGGCTCCACTCCCTTAAAATACATGTGGAGGAGAGAAAGTGCAGGCCCCATCCCTGCTGCAGCCACACAGAGTAAGTCTGACCTCTGCTGACGTCACGATGCTACTACAGATCAAAGAGAGAGAGTGTGTGTGTGTGTGTGTGTGTGTGTGTGTGTGTGTGTGTGTGTGTGTGTGTGTGTGTGTGTGTGTGTGTATTGGGATGGTGGGCTGGTGGATGAGAATGGGTGGTACTGTAGTATGTATTTGCTGTGTGAGCAAAACTCAGTGAACACCCTTTTATTTTTGAATGTACAGAATGTACTTGTTGTTTTTTTATTTTTATTTCATGAGAACAAGGAATTTATTCTCATTATTTAAATAATATGAAACCAATTAAAATTTGGAAGAACATACAATTTGCAGCACCTTGTGTGTTTCTTTTCTACTTAGGGAACTCTCGTGTCTTTTCATTCATTATAACATGGAGCATTTTCAGAGTTGTTCTCCAAATTGTTAATGTAAGCTGCATTGATTAGTGTCCTCTTGCAGCAGGAAACACAACAGGTTCGGGCTGCATGCAGACATAATGATTGATCTGTTTTTAAAAACATATCTTGATATTTTCAGTGAAAATGTGTCAGCCTAAAGTAGGTGTCAGTTGAGTTATTCTACCACCTAGCATCCCTATCTGATGTCTTCATTTTACCTCCCTTAATGCACAGACTGCACTGCATGTGTTAATCTGTGTGTGTGTGTGTGTGTGTGTGTGTGTGTTCTCTCAGATGCAGCGACTGGGGAGCTGAAAATCAGCAACCACTCGCAGAGCTTTGCAGGAATCTACCTTTGTGAGGTGAACAATGCTGTTGGAACCGAGCACTGCAGGATCAACCTGAAAGCGAACAAACGTAAGGGAATACACCCTCACACAGAATGCCTCTGTTCACAAACATCTCACATGACGCACACATGCAATCATGAAAAGACCCAGATCTCATCCTCTTAAGTCTCCTCCCTTTACTGTTGTGCCAAGATTTCCTCATTGCTCCACTTCTCTCGCACAGGGCAGTCAGTGGCAAGAAATCACTTTACTCACAAAGAACAAAACATTTCTAGCCGTCCCTGACTTCCTGTCGCTGACTCTGACACTATTCCACTTCTCACACAAACAACACTCATGAGTAATCCTGAAATTATTCTGCTGCCTTGTTTTTCAACAGTAATAGGAACACGTCTAAATTCCTCATTTGGATCCTTAATAACTTTAAATAAATGGACTGATTAAAACCATCAGATCACATTTATGTAGTTGGCATAGTGTAAAAATGTAAAGAGAACCATGACTGTACTTTAAAGGAAATGCAGACATTCCCTTAAATGAGAAAGTTCCATGTAAGACCTTTGAACAAGGCAGAAACCAGGAGGAGTACCAAAGCTGTCTCACAGGGAATGAATCAGCTGACTGTGACAGCACCAGTAGGGAGTACATTCATACCATTATGGAATAAATCATCTCTTGGTTTAGACTCAGACAAGCACTCTGAATTGTATGGATCCATAAAATGAGTTTGTCTTGGTGTGACTCATGATCTGTGGAGCAGACCCCAGTCTTACATCAAGTTGAGTTCATAGCTTCCAGTCTCGGTGCTCAGATGTTTGGCTTGAGGAAGAAAATCAGTCATGTTCAGTTCAAGTGTCGGGTGCTATCCTAAACCGTCTGGCTTCACGAAGATAGACTTTGACTATGGCTTAGATCAAATAGTCAGACTTCAGTTTAAATTCATAATATCTACAAAGCTGTCTAGTTCTTGACTATCTTAAGGAAGACTAATTTGCCATGTATTCTGGGTAAATTAAGATTTTTTTTCAAGCTGAAAACATGGTCGACTGACACAATTACAAGACTTTTAACTGGTAAAATTCAGCAAAGAGCGTAACAATACAAAAACATCTCATAGCATAAAATCTCATTTCAATCAGAGCTGTAGCAGAGCTGAGATGCTGTGGCCTCTAAATGTAGCAGGCCTCAGTACTTCTACTAACTGTCACTCAGAGACGGAGAGCTCAGTGTCTTCACTGTTGTGGATTTTCAAGGGTTACTGCAGACTCTGAAACTCTTTCCCTCGTTATTGCTTTTTCCAGAGTATGGCTAACAAACCAGAGATTCTAAACAATGTTTTCCTCTTTTTTCCTTCTTTTCTTTTTTTTTAGTAATGTGGTGCCACTGATTGTTACCATGGAAACATGGCTCTTAGTTCTGAGTTTGTCTACAATATCTTTGTGAAACCGCCCCCTGAGGTTTTAAACCTGAGGCTCAGGAGCCTCCCAAAAGGGTTAGCAAGATGATTTACGAGATATTATAGAACAAAAAGATATTTTTCTTTCAAAATATTGGATAATTAGACGGCTATAGGCCCTTTGGTTTTCAAGTAAACTGAAGGGTTAAATCCTTTTTCATGGGTTCAGACATTTCTCATTATACATCTTAGGCAGAAAAACAAAACAAAAAAAATCTATAAAACTCATCGAATTGTTGAAACTGCACTGTGATGAATCTTAATTACACAGCTGTTGTTCTTATTCCATGAAAAGTTGACATTTTGGAGATATATGATTTTCAATGGGCAACGATGATGCAACCTTTAATGAGGTGTTGTGTCATTTCACTTTTAAGGGTCACAAACCAAAAAAGGTCATAAACCACAACCCCAGACAATAAGAATGATGCAGTATCATTAATGGATTCTTTACACTTTGTTCTTTTCTGCCGCAGAGCTTCTGACAGAATAATTCCTTGTTATTCATACTGATTTTCCAGCTCCAAACAGAGCGGCGGTGATAGTTGGCACCACTGTGGGTTCCCTGCTCCTCATCTTCATCCTGCTGGTCTTCATCGGGGTTATTTACTGGAAGTTGAGCAACAGACGTCGCTATGAGAAGGAGTTCTCCAATGAAATCAGGTACTGTACTGCAGCCCTGAGAGACAGCAGGGCAGACTTAAAGGCAGTGGCAGCTTCAATGAGCTGCTGCAGGGAGGGAAATAAAACCACATATAATGTCTGTGAAGTTTCTCCAGCCCTCATTTATCACCAAAATGTCCCCTGAGTACAAAACTTCTGCCTCTGTTAGTGTTTACATCAGCTTTACACTTCATTATATGCATTTAGACAAAACACATATTCTGTACATTTGTACAGACTTTTACAGCTGCACATTTTACTGATAATAAAAGCATTTATTCATATGACAATTTCCAAACAGGTACGAGTCAGAAACTTTGCTTTTGGATCCACAATGCACAACATTAAAAAAAAAAAAAAAGAAACAGACAAGTGAGAACAGACATCAAAAACATGACGACAAAAAAACCAAACTTCAAAAGACAATGAAGCAATTGTTAAATGTGTATTACAACATATAAAACAACACACATCAAAGCTATTCAGATAAGAATAGAAACAAAGTACCAGACTTTAATTAAAATCAGGAAAAAAATATGTAAATACAACATAAATACAGACTATATATTTTTTTTTAGGCTCATCAAACATTATGAATTTAATTTCTCCATGTGTATGTATACATACATAAACACCAGTGCAGGAACAAACAAATCAGGATATACCTGATCTTCTTCAGGTAAATCGATGCGAATATAACGGCTGACGTTATAAATAACCTCAGTCCTGCTGTCTGCTTCGTCTGAAAGGCTGCGAGTAGGATTCATTAAAAGTTACCAACTCTTTCTTCTACTTGATCTTTTCCCTCTTTCTTTAGAGCTAGATATATGAGAGGCTCTCTAGTGTCAACAAACACTCTTGGGTGTTCTAGTCTTAGAGTCGCAACATTAATATACAGTTTGATTAAATCTTAGAGCCACACCAGAAAGTGACTACTCATTTCAAAAATTCCTCTATAACATTAGTACCTTCATTGCTACAAATACTAAATATCCAGTCATTTTAATTCTATATTCAATTTTCAGTACATACCAGTGCCACCTCTCTGTATATCTGCATCACCATGCTCCACTTATATACGTCTTTAAACTCTCTTTTCTTCAGCGTACAGTACATACATACAGTATATACAGTATGTTGTATAAGAATGTGAGAGTTCTGTGTTAGATGCTAAACTTTACCAATACCTTCATGATACATGGTGAAAATGGTTGGAAATTTTACCCAAATCCAATAACATAAAAAAGGAGTGATGAGCTGAGGAGACACTCATGTGGGGTCCTTCACTATCTCTTTACTTCAAAGTTATGGGTACGTAATAAAAACCCTATATTGAAACTTCCCTCCTAGCTGAGCACACATAATTACATTCTTATAATATTATTGTTATTGCCTTTGCACAAATGTAAATAAAGCATCTCTGTGTGACATTCAGCTCCTTTTATAACAAGCCCTAAGTTTAGAATTCCTCTGAGTTCAAACCATAGAAAGAAAATGACAGCACATGAATATCTGATAATATTGTTGTGGAAATATGCATTGACATAGTGAACAAGACTCAAAAAGCCAAGTTATTATTATAGTATAAACACTCTCAGGGTAGAAATGAATCATATATTAGAACAAATAGTCAGTTTTGGTGTTCAAACTCTGCCCTTCACAGACACTACTGCACAAGTTCAAAACAACAGTTCAAATGATCCCACTCTGAATCCTGGCATGCACAAATCTGAGCAAATATCAAAGCTTTAGCCGCAGAGAAAATGTTTAAATCCCCAAATAGTAGAGGCTAAACACAACTGTTCTGTTACCACACATACAGTGTGTTTATATTGCAGGAGGAAGATCTAGCACAGTTACATAAATGACAATTTGTCTTTTCACTTGTGTGATTCGTTTTTTTTTCCTCTCTAGCGCGATTTATTTTAATATTCATTTGAACTGAACAGGACAGTTTGCCCTCTGCCATGTGAATATATATGTAGGCTTTTATGAAAAGAAACCGTTTAATGAATGCATTTCAATCTCACTCAAGGCCACCTGCTAATGTGACATACCTCTCAGAATATAATCATGGAGATCAATAGATTCCATATCTAAATATACATATATATGAAGTGGCTTAAAGGAAGGGTCAGTCAATGTCATCAAAACCATCATATTCAGTAAAACTCAACTATTCTTTATGGCACAACAAAGTAAAGCAGCCTTCAAATACAGAGGCAAGTCAGAGTGCTTTATGTAAAGGAGGGAGATGCATTAACATTTAAAAACACATACAAAGAGAAAAATAGTCCAATAACACCAGGAAAAGAATACAATTTCAATGCTGTAATAAATTGCTTGTCAGGGTTCAAGTTCTAAAGGTCAGGGTTAACACTGGACACACTGCAGATCTCTTATAAACAGTTAGTCAGCATCGTGTTCTGTTTGTTGGCAAACAATGATTACAGAAGTGTTTGCCCTTGAAAGATAGAACCACATAACTACAACTCAGTGTGGTACATAATATTCATAACAACAGATGGTGTCAAACACCACCCTCACAGGGTTGGGGAAACTCACACCCACTTATCTATCTTTAGTTTTTATAGTTATGACATCAAGCTGAGCAATACTGGTAAATAAATATGTAACAGTGGTAGGTTAATGAGACATGCCATGAATAATATCAAGTAGCAACTTCTATGTTTTTGTAAGAATATTCTTATGATTTTGTAAATGTTTTACATTGTATTTGGAACAAAACTCTACATCCGATTTTCACATTTTCACTCATTTTTGAGCTGATATTACTTGAGGCTCCTCTCCTGCTTTGGAACAGTGCAAACTAGTTGACAAGGGCAGCGTAGGACAGTGTGCCTGAAACAAAAGGACCTGCTTTAGGCTCTTTTTACTCGATTAGCAGATGATGTGAATCGGTGAGCAGGATGCAGAATGCTGAGCTGCTCCAGGGGCGATGTTCTGCAGCTGACCTCCCATCCTGACATCTCTGTGAGAGGATTTTGTCCTTTTGTTAATGAACAGAGTCTCCTCAAAAATTCTTGAGTTGTGACTCAAATAAAGTTGAAAACAGCCAACACATTTTTCAAAGTAGACATTGAAATGGGAGCAGTGGGAGGACAGTGTTGTGTACAGGAGACAGAGAAGCACTCCAAGTCACAATTGTGACACAACCTTCTCCGTATTTGTGACGTACAGGGTTTCAACTCTATTCACATGAACATGGCATTGTAAAGAAAAGCTCACAGGAAAGAGATGACAAAGCAGCAATCATCTGAGCCATGACCCATGACAACAATACTTCCTCTCACATCTTTCATTTAAAAGACTGTTAGACTGTGTTTACTCTGCAAGGTAAAGAGTAAACACTGCAGCTTGATGGGGGGGGGGGGGGGGGGAATATTCAGAGATGAGTCATGCAGAGTATCAAATTAGTTCAAGTACTGTATCCTCTGCATCTTAAAAAATATTTAAACACAGTTAGAAAAATAAGACTCCAACTCTGCATCAACACTGAAACACTGCAAATATGAACACTAAATGTCAATGTCAACCGTCAATGAAGTGTTTTTGATGTCCGTCACTTATCCATCTCACAGAAAAGATACATTTCCATTTATTCAAATATAACAATCACACCAACTCTGATCACCAGCTGTGCTGCTTACTGAACAGCTGGTGGGGACAGTGACGTGGTAACAGATGTTGAAGTTGGTGTAGATTTGATGTCGATGAGTGAATTTGGAGTTAAGAGGGCCGTAGCTTATGTAAAACCTGCAAAGACTGTTTGCCTTTTTTTAACCACTCAGGCGCAGTGGAAACAAGCAGATATTTGCATTCATGTGGAGTCGTATCTAACATGTACTTACTTTCAGCTCTGATTTGGTCTCCACCAACTCCTGAGGGAGATATGTGGCTCTTTAGCTGCTACTAGTTCATCGGCTAATAGCTGCTGTGAGACTGAACCAAAACAGTAAAGTTGCAGGACGTAAAACTAAAATAATGAGCTGAAAGACACTACAAAGCTTCATAGAGCTGAGGGGGAACTGTCAGGTGATAATGGCTGTAGGTCACTATGAGCTACAACTTCCACATTAGTAATTTGATCCATTGCCAATATGAAATATTCATTTAAGCAGTTCTAAAGAAATAATAATGAAAGCACAAACCAAAGGGATAGTGGATAGATTTTACAATCATTCCAGAAGCAGAGTGGGAAATGTTTCACACATACTGTAGTTATTTTCAAAACCTTTCTTTGTGATAACAAACTACCAAGATGCAAATTAATCAACAATTAAATTCACTATGAAGCCAATGAAAAGACTTGCAGTTCACTTTGTGTGTTAATTGTTTTCAGAAGAAACTTATGTGAAAAAAGACAGAGATAACTTCACTGGCAGAACAAAATAACTGAGAAAATGCCCTAAAATTAGATTCTTAATTGGCATTTAATTTGATATATTGTTTTTGGTGTGTACAGAGGCTGGTTCACACTAGTTCTGTCTGGTTCTATTGCAACACACACACACACACACACACAAGAAGAATCATGGCCCCAGAGATTTCAGACATCATTTCCCATTTCAGCTTAACAAAAGCAAATTTATTCCCTTTACCAGCAAAAATCTGAGTTCTTGGCCTCCACAGGAGCACAGAATGCCAAAGTTGATAAAGTGTGCAGCTGTTTTCTTTGACAGATGAGCAGATCCCAGCTGGTACAGCAAAGTTACATAAATGAAGAATGCAAAGTAGCGTCTAAGCTTGCATGTTGGCAGCGGTGTTGACGAGGGAAGATTGTACTGTATGCTTCTTGTCGGTGTTTGCTGGTTGAAAGCAGCACCAGAGTGAATTTTATCTGTCAGTAGAGTAGAAGCAGTGAAAGAAGGGTCTCAGTGAGAGTAGGCCCTCTGGGGAAGAACCTCAAAATAGGCAAAGACAACAAAGATTTATGCTCTTCACCTACACGGCAGCATTATTTCACTTTACGTAAATACTCTATATCAACTGTGGTAAATATGGATACAAGCTCACAAAAGGCAACCAAAACAACTGTAACTTCAGCACACTCAGTGATAACAGAAGCACACATCTTCAGTTATCTATCAGAAATAACAGCAGCTTCATTTATCTGTAAGTTATTCAAAAGAAAATTAATCAAGAAACATGCCAAACATTTGCATTCTCCAACTTCTCAAATGTAATAATTTCATGTCTTTCTCTGTTTCATATCATTGTAAATCGAGTATCTTTGAACAGTTTTCAAAGACATCACCTTGGGAAATTGTGATTGACTTTGTTCACTATTTAGTGACATTTTACAGACTAAACAATAATAATTAGTGAGAACTGAGCCAGTTTGGATAAAATGTCTATTACAGTCAATACAGATGTACTCTAAAGCACCATAAATAAGTTTTACATTTCATCATACTGTAAAAGCTCAGTCTATAAACTCAGCTGCTTCAGTTGCCGTTTAAGCCGTTGTACCCTGGAATGAATCAAGTGCCTCCTGTCTGAACTCAAATAACTGAACTTCAATAATTGTCAGGGCAGTAAAATCCTCTGACTGTTGTTTTTCTCTTTCTCTGTTCTGCTCTGACATCAAACAGGGAGGATGTTCCGCCTCCTGAGAGCCGCCCTGTCAGTCGTCGTACGAGCCGGAGTGCCAGTCAGCACCCACAGGTGACTTACTGTCAGGTGGTTGGGGCGGAGGTGGGCTGTTTGGATGACGGACGCATACACACTCCCTCCACTAACAGCCATGGACACACACCGGTTAAATACACACCAGTGGAATATGACAGCAACTACGGATACGCAGTGTGACAATCAGCCACAGAGCTGACCTGAGAGGCATTTAGCTCTCACTGTAATGTTTGAATAGAAGCTTAAAGACAGCCTGGACACTTGAAACAGTAAATATAGAACAGCGAGAGTCTTGCATGGTTTAATTAACTGAATTCAAAGCTGTGCAGTGTGACGGTTTTATAACACTGTTCAACTTAATTAGGTTAGTCACATAAGAAGTTTTCTTCTTTTATAATTAGATAATGTAGGCCATATCATCGTTCATTCAACAAGCAGGTTAATGTCACTTTCAGTAAAGAAGTTATATACATACATACATACATACATACATGCATATATATATATATATATATATATATATATATATATATATATATATATATATACACACACACACACACACACACACACACATATATATATACATATACATTATATATACATATATATATATATATATATATACACACACACACACATATATATACATTATATATATATATGTATGTATATATATATATATATATATATGTATATATGTACACACACACATATAAAGAAAACATTATGACAGTAAGACTTTATTCTAGAAGTTCTTATTCTCATCTTTACCTACACACTGAAATTAACTGTTTTCTGGATTTTGGGAGGGGTTTTTTTTATTTGTAATGAAACATTCAAAAGTCAAAATTCAAAATGATTCAAGCTCAATTTAAACCAAAAGAGAAATATTTATTTCATGATAGACCTCATTTGGAAATACTCAACCATTCAAAAAAAGTGTACACGATTAAGTACATATTTTTTCGAGGATGTACTGACAGGAGTTGAAATATCAATAGCCACATGCAATGGGTTTTTGTCCACTACATAAACGACTATACCCCTCCCCACCCTCCCCCCCCAAACCCTCCCCCTCCCCCTCCTCACTCGACAAGACAACATGGAGGCCTACTGCGTGTCCTCCTTACACAGTGGTAGGACTTTGTGTTTTTCGGGGCGGTCTGCCTTTGCAATAACACACATCACAGACAGTCAAAAGTTTAGAAACTAAACATATCAGCATCTTCTGCTCCATCAGTCTTTGTGAACCAGCCAGAGCTGATGTGCTCAGTGTTTGCACTTTACTTCTCAGTGGGGTGTTTGAACACTTGAAGTTCAAATTGTGTTGATAACTGACTTACTTTTTGACCCATTTGCAGCAAGTAGACAGTCCTCATTTTATAAAAAACAGCTACTTTACATAATTTCCATTTTTTGGTAAAGCATGTTTTATTTTTTCTTCTGTAAAATTTTCAAACGTCTGAAGAGACAATCGAGTGTGAGATATAAATCAATACTGAACTGTGTTGGTGGAATATAAAAAAGGTTAAAGGTACTGTAAGGCCAGAGAACAGAAATAGTACTGTATATCAAATTTAATGTAAACATTCTGAATTACCCTTTTAAAAGAAAGCTGAGCTAACACGGTCAATAAATATCTTAATAATTAGAATTAGAAAATTGTCTGGTACATTTATGCTAAAAAAAAAAAAAACAGATGAAAGCTGTACGCCAACACACTTTGTATTTATGGCACTAGAAAATCACTGGAAGTAAATGGAAACACTCAGCACTGCACCCCTAGAAAATCACAAAATGATTAAGGGCTCCTCTCATGGATTCATGTTAGTTAGCACACAAAGTATTCCTTCAGATTAAAAAAATCTTCGGACACTTTAATTTTCACCAGTCTGCACAGCACCAAAATGGATTTCACGCATGAAAAATGATTAACATTAAGGAGAAAAACAAAAACAGAAAAAAAAATCCTGTCACCTGATCATCTGTAAAAATAAGGCAAGGTACAAAAAAAAAATCATACAGTAACAATCAATCCATGCAGACATTAAAACATGGCTGAATTTGGCTTCAAACAATAAAAAAAATTGTTGGTCCAGTTCTCAAAACTTAATCTTGATTGTGTGCAAAAAAAAAAAGGAAAGTCAAACAATAAAACAATGAACACCAAGATTTAAAAGTGTGAAGTGGTTGTCGAGTGGAATGTCTTGATGTTTCCCTTTCGCATCCAAGCTAATTGCACCCATAGACTCGTGACGTCAAGACTGATGTGAACTGTGTACTTGATTGTTGTTGGCTATAAAAACCCTCCGTTTCTCACAATCTGTCTCTGTGAGTCCAGTTGGGATGAGTTAAATGCTTCAACATCTTGCGAGCCGATCTCACTGTGTTGTCAAAGTGCATCTCCCCTTCTTTAGCGACGTCCTCCAGATGTGGACAAACGGTCTTTTCGGGGATGGCAATGTTCTTTACTGGCTGATGTTGAGGTTCAGTAAGCAACGACCATTCTTCAAAGGCACCGTACTGTACATTGGTGTGTGTGTGTGTTTGTGTGTGTTTGTGTGGGCCACACATGGGCACATGCATACATGAGAAGTAAAACCAGTCAACAAAGTCGATTCCCTCCGCTGGTGTCAGCCCACAAGGCATCACCATGACAACTAAGGCAAAATCTCTCGACATGAAAACTGAGCATCTGTCTTTTTTTTTTTCCTCCTTAATTTAGTTTATCTCGTCTGATTCTTTGCTAAAATCAACTTTCCCACAATAATCATTAGTAATGATAATAATCTCTATTCAATAAATTATCTATACTGTACAATTATTTCACCTCGCATAGACCTGCAACAAAGGGGAGCCTTCTCAAAGTAAAGCTATCCACAGTCACTTTCTGCTGTGTTCAGTAAAGCCTCTGCAGAGCACACAGAGGCTGGCACACAGCAACAGTTTTTTTTTCTTCTTTCCTGTACAGAAATTAAACAGGACATCCTGCAAAAAAATACAAACAAAAGCAAAGCTGATGCATAATTGAAGAAAGAGCAACGCTTGCTGGAAAAAATGACTATCTGGGCAAAAACAACAACAAAAAAGTTTTTTTTTTTTTTTTCCTGGAGAGTGTGAGTGATTTTCTCTGAGAACAGTAGATAGAAGATGGTTCCTGATTTAAAGGGAGCCAGGTCGGCAACATCCAAGCTTTACTGTACTCCTTCTTCATCCACATAGGTCGAGGGAAACCATCCAATCTGAAACACACAACAGTAATTATCAGAGACGTCAACTCTTATATATTAGCAAATATAAACAAGAGATGTTGACCAAGCTTCCAGTAAAACAGCTTTTTTTTACATCCAGCTTGACATTTGGTAACTTCACTGTTTGTGCATGAATACATTAGACTAAGGCCACTCAGAGTAGTGGGCTCTGATTGGCCGGAGGATGTGCATCATTTACAGATAACTGCACAGCTCAGATGGAGCAGCCTCATCCTTGTTCTAAAAAAAATACTTGAAGGCTACTCCAAGCACTACTTCAGCTGTTGCTAGGCAACGACTTTTCCTACTTGTTGGGGTAGTAAAGTGAGTCCAGAACTAACAGTCGAAGCTCAAGTAATCAAAGAGCCAAATGTAAAAGAACTCCATTTACACCTGGTAGGATCTGCATACGATATGTGGATAATGACGCCTGATCGTGGGTCTTTGCATTTATGCCTGATATTAATAAGATGTTTGAAAAAAATGTTTTTTTCTCCACATTGTGATTGGATCCAAATGTGCAAATTAGGGAGGACGATCGAATGGACTTCAAGGGAAGTGATGCTGCTCTACAGTATGGGTGCCTCTTATTTTTACTCTGCAAGGGAGGGACTCCTCTGTAGCTCGACTGTGGGTGACTTTTCGACTGTAGGTGATTTTTTCTAATAATGTGGCCAGACTTTACAGACTGCATTTCCACCTGCCTGGGATCTGAGCCACCCAGACCACTCCCTGAAGTGGTCCAGTTAATCTGATAACATTCTGATTGTAATGTATTTAGAGCAGGCACTTAGGTGGTTTGATCTGACAATTGATAAGACCTGGTCTCCATGTGACAAAGGTCACACTACCAAGTCAAAACCTCACTTCCATCGAGGTAACATGCTATTATAATGCAGCCACAATTGGGCAGCTACAGTATCTAAAAAGCCAGAGTACAGCCCAGTTCAGCTATGCAACAGTTAAGTGGATTCCCTCACTCTGGCTCAATAGCAACACATTAACACCAATTTATGACCTAATAGAGAACATCTCTTGAATAAAAAGCTGACATCACATCCAGTTTTACTGCCCACCTATTAAACTGGCACATTTCCCAGCAGCCAGGCTTTTACTTTTAAACTACCTTCTTTAGGAGTGCTTTTAATATTAATGGTTTAATTGTTTAATTCAGGCACTCCGGTGCCTCCGGAGGCACGTGGTTTAGCCTTATGCACATCCCTAACCTCATGAAGCAACGGCAAGATCTGTTTATAATCGTAAATGTACAAATCTACAAAGATTACCGTACCAAACATTTTTCTATGTGTGTTTTTCAGTCTGGGTCTGTTACTACCCTGATCAGTTTTACTCTCCATGAGTGAACAGACTGTCAGGGTTTACTCACTCGTCCATTGGCCTCTCCTTTCCACCAGCCCTGGTCTCCCCCGATCTTGCTGTAGATTTTGACAATGTCTCCTTCTCGCAGTGACAGCTCTCTCATGTCTCGCGCTGCAAAGTTATACCTGGCCACTGCTGTACTGACCACCCGAGGAGTAAACACTGTGAAAATGGGAACAATGGGAGCTCAGTCCATTCATAACAAAATAACAGTTCATTTCACAGACAACTTTATATGTTACACTATCGTTTGAGTTATTAAACACTAGTATTGGTGATGAATAATCATATCTATGCATGAGGGAGGTGGCTGAGAGGGGAAAGGTCATATTGGACATAGTGGTAATAATTAATTGTGAAGATGGAGCAGAAGAAAGATGGCCAGTTTAGTGTTCAGCATGACACAATATAGTCACACAATGACAAATGAGCATGATGGGAAAGGACAAGTTCTTTCATCATGGGAGGAAATTGGTTTTCTTTTCTTGATTTAATGAGGGAATGTCATCCTGGGAAGAACTGAAATGCTCTCATTAAAGAAAAGAGCGCCACAGAGAAGAAGTAATGAGGTTGAGCGCGCAGAGGCTTATTATGAAATTAGAGGCGACGGGGTGCAGGAAGACAATAGCAGCAAGAAAAGTAAGAGAGTACCTGACCAAAAGGGAGCTGAGCTCTGAGAAGAGGAGAAGTTGAGGCCCTGCGGACTGAGGAAGGAGAAGTTGTAGGAGGCGCAGGTGGCTGCTGAGAGGAGGAGAGAGAGAGAGAGAAAGAGAGAAGAGGAAATAAAGCTGGAAATTGTTTTGAGGAGCATGCATGCAGAGCTGAAGCCAGAGAAGCAGAGAATAAAAAAAAGAAACAAGTGCATTGAAGTTCTGTCTGTCTCTTGAAAAGTGGGCTCTGTTCTCATTATTTTTAATCTTCACTATTTTGGTGTCATGATGTGTCTCAAAACAAGAATTTGTTATTAACAGAACTACAATTATTTTTGGATTGTAAACAAGGTCATTGTGGGAACTGTCAGTTTATGCAGTGATGTAAAAGCGTGAAGAGACCACATAATAGTGCAGAAAGCACTGCTTTTAAAGAGAAGAGAGGAGCTGATGTGATTGGCCATGATTGTTATCAGCTCCTAACAAGCTCACTGATACTATACTGTGTGATCATAGATGCTTCCTAATCATAACAGATCCTTTCTAATCCCACCACTGTTTCCATGTGCATCCCTGGGTACGACGCAGCTGCAGCCACAACAATACCAAAAGTGTGAACATATTCAGAGAGAGAGCGAGAGCACATCATCATCAGCAAATACTCAATTGTCTCCATCTATTTCCAAATTCATCCAAAACAGGAGGGAAATGATCTTGCTGTAGTGGCCAACTGGGTCTTACTGTAGAGTGAATAAAGGCAGGCCAATGCAGGACAGAAGCCAGTGCAGAGCCACAGCCAGTATTCATACAGTCTAATGGACAGAGAGGGCAGCCAATTCAGACAGCCAGTCCACAGGCCTCTGAGTTAGCTGACAAACTCTTCCTCTTTGTCCTTCTCTCTTTATCTATTTCTCACTGCTTGTCTCCTTTTCTGCCCCCTTCCCTTCTGGCCTCTCTCCATTCCTCTCTGGATGAGTCAGGAGAGTCACTGGCCTGGGGAGGAACAGAGAGCAAGTGAAGACAAAGAGTGGGAGTCATTCTGCCTCATTTATTTTACCCTCCCTTGCTACATCCGCAGCCAAGATTGCAAGGGATCACATTTGCAAGCTGGACCTACACATTATAACGTCTCTTCAGACTCAAATTAGTAATGTCATGATCATTCATAAAGGCAGGCAGCTATATAAGTTGACATACAATGTGTTGTCAGTTTGGACCAAAATATCCATCCATTTGTCCTCTAGCTCTTCCTGGTTGAGTGTGAGGCATTCCCAGGCCAGATTGGACATGTAATTTCTCCAGCATGTCCTGGGTCTGCCCCGTGGTCTCCTCTCTGGACCACCTAGTATATCGCCACAGGGAGATATCCAAGTGCTGAAACACTCCTTTTAACTGACCCCTCTCAACATGAAGGAGTAGCAGTTCTACTCTCTTGTCCAAATGTCTGAGCCACCCTGCATAGAAAACTAATTTTGGCCACACGCCACCTCTTTGATCTCATTCCATTGGTCAGTGCCCAAAGCTCTTGACCATCGGTCATCTATCAGGAAAACAAGAGTGAGTCCTAAACCCTTTGGGAAAATTTGACTTTGGGAAAAAGCTACGGGGCTAAGAGGAGAGCTTGTCAGGCTTGCCAAGGACATGGCCGTGCTGCTTTGTGGGTCATCAGGTGCAGGTTACCAATTAAGCCAAAACTGAAAATGACCTGAACACAGTGCATAGTTCACTTCATCTGACATCTTGCCTTCTGTAGGTGCTCTATAAAAATCTAATTATCTCTACTCTAGCCAGACAAGTGTTAGTCACTTCAAATCTCCACTGTAAGTCCACATATTTGCATAAATTATTCTGATTAAGCCTTACCCTAGTAAGGCCTATAGGTTTGTTCATTAAGCAACACAAACAACATCTCAAAACTCAGCACAGAACAGGTTATTATAGTAAGCAAATCTGTTGCTCATGAAATGTTGCATCATCAAACTTTGCTTTCAACAAATTGCATCAGGTAACAAGAAAGCACAGATATTGCAGCAGGAAAGTATTTACTGTGGTCAAGCTGTGTGTTGGAATTGGCTGATATTTAACCCCAGACTAAAAGTCATCTCATCACTGTGTGTGTGTGGCTCTGGCTGACCTGTAGAAAGCTTACCTGGTGAACGCGTACTGGCCCGTGTTAGCGAGCGTTCTCTCGATTTGTAGGGATATCGCAATGTGGTATCTAACAACTTGAAGCTTTCTTTGAGTGAATGGGACTGATAGTACTCCACTAGCTCCTGTTAAATAGAAGCAGAGAAATTGTGAGCACTTGAATGTCTTTTTCTGCTTTCACACTGACATGACCCAAAGTGCTGTGGGTATGTTTGTGTGGGCGGTGGTACTTTTGACTTACCAAAAGACTCTCAAACTTCTTGGCCTCAGTGATGTGAATCCAGCTGTCTTTTTCAATGACTTTGATGTGTTTCACTTCATCATTGAATCTGTAAAACCATCCAAACCAAATCAGATGTTTTGTTGTATACCGAGAAGTCTTGTAGATCAAAATGAAGTCATTCTTATTGGTCTAAATTTTGTTCTCGACAGAATCTTTGCAACTGTCTTAGAGACTTGAAGACAATACATCACTGTATGACAGCTCCAGTAAGAACTACATTATTTGTCTTTGGGATGCATTCTCTTAGAGGAAATGCACACAAAAAAACAGGATTTAAAAAAAAAAGCAATTACTGAATGGTAATTAGCCGGAGCTAAAAGAAGCAGGGAAAAAGCTGACTGGGTCGTCCCATGAGAATGTTTATTCCCCAAAGAGTGGTGGATAAAAATCTTCCCTCGAGATTTTCTGCTGTAAAATGTGAAAAACTCACTTGATGCTGATGGCGAAGCGCTCTGCCTCAGCTGTCCTCTCTCTGATAAGGTAGGTCCCACTGCTGTGGGATTTTAAAAGGTTGTCGGCCTGCTGGCGCTCCATGTTCCCTGCAAACCTACAGAGAAGCAGAGAATAAACGTTGTGACCTCCAAATGCAAAGTTATATAATCAAATGACATGGTAAAGGCTTTAAAAATCCTTGACATCAAACAACTGTGTAGTAATTAATCTTTTGATAGCGGTCGTGTCCGGGGTCAGTTTGTTTTAATTTGAAGTAATGCATGAAGTTAACAGTACAGACTGTTAACATTAATGGATCTGAAGTAATTAAAGAACAGCGACCTCAGGGTAATAGTAGTATATAGTGAACAGAGCCTTAAAAGTGTGAAGATGACCTAATTTAAAATCACAACCTTCAAAAGTAAAGGATCTTACCAAGGATATCCATAGTAGTCTGCTTCCCTTGAGGACTGCCGGCTGGATAATGACTGGAAGGGCTGTCACAAATAACACACACTACATATTAAAGAACCTGAAATCAAACACATTGTAATGATTCACTACCTACTGTAGGGTATGTATGTATATAAATGACTTACCTTTGGGTCCAAACAAGGTTTTACACATGAACTGGGGAAGAAGCCACTCTTTTGTGTTTGTATCAGCTTTCCCTTGAAGATAAAGGAAGGACAGAACTTCAAACCCAGAGGCAACTCATAAAGTAATGCTTTACATAAGGCAAATAAATGCATTAGAACTTTGAAAAACACAATGAAAAAGGAAATAAAAGCAGTTATTAATTAAAGTACCAGATAAGAAATATAGAAGTTTACGTGCAGTAATAATCACATACTGGCTTTAACTTAATATACAATACATACATCATACATCACATTACACACTGATGCTAGGTGTTGCACCGGCAATGAAATGAACACATCTGTCAGATAAGTTGAACTTAACAGAAATGCCTGCTAGCTAAAGCAATCTATTTTTAAGCTCAGCACATCCATTGACATTGCATGAAGAGATTAAAATGTCATGTTGTAGAGGGATAACCTAATACACTAAGTGTAAATTAATGGCTTCAGAGAGTTGCCCTGAGTCACTCTGAGAAAAGCTAGCCTGTAGCCTGGTACAAGAAGCTGAAAGTGTATGAGAGGCAGTGATTCAGCAGGAATGTCAAAAGTGCCCGGAGAGAAGAGTGTATAAGTAGAGCTCCTGTCATCCAGTCTAATTCACTTTAGAAGATCCTCCAGGTCTGCAGGTACAGTTTGACTAAAAGAGGATTAATACCTTTGCTAATGATAGATAAAAGTCTGCAACGTGCTCTAAGGAATAGAAGAGGGATTGCCTTCATAGCGTCCGTGAATCTGAGAATCAGCAAGGAATTTGACTTTGGTTCAACAGGAAAACAACTTTATTCTATCCTATTATATCATACACAAAAGATTCACTGTGTGGAGCATCCTGGTGGTCTAATGGTCTATGACCCGTAACACATAACCACAACATCCCCGGTTCAAATCTGGTCAGAAAACTTTGTTGCATGTTATTCCCGCCTCTCACCCCATGTTTCCTGTCTGTCAACAAAGTAAAAATCCCTAAAACAGTGGTAGGCAAATAGCAGCCTGTGGGCAAAATCCAGGGCCCTCGAGCAAAAATATTTGGCCCTCTGATAAAAGCAACAGAGGTTTTGACAAACCTTTTACATACTTTTTTCACAAATCAACTGTAGATAACAGAATAAACACAAGGCTTGTGTACACTGCATGAACAGTGCATGGTGCTGAAATTAAATATAATAAACCTGAAATTAAATGTTATGTGTGAAATGTAACACTGTTTTAATATCACAACTTTAGCCTATGCAACCATAACAGATTTGTTCTCCACAAATAAAAATAGGTGGCTGTCAAACATAAATGGTGTGTTGATACCATTTTTTCCCCCTAAGGCAACAACAACAGTACTTTCAACCATAAATTAATCAGGCCCTGTTTATCATGAGTGCATACCAATAACATATGTCTCTAGTGCAACACAGCACATATATGCACATATGAGTCATTTTTAAAACTCTGTTAGTTCTGAAGCAAGATCCTAGAAAACCCTGAGTATTGTGATGGATGAATGCAGGTTATGGGACCTGACTTGGTGAACCAGCTCCTTACCTGGATCTGACACTACTTGTCTTTGGTATGTCAGAGGTAACAATAACAGGTAAAGGACAGGATCACTCTTGTAACTCTCAGACAGAGTCAAAGTCGTTTCATAAAGTTTTCAAAAGGCATCTAAATAATTAAGAACTACGAACTTATAAAATGGAAAACATTGCCAGGTATCTACAATATACCAGGTTTGATATAATTGTATGATTTCACATCTTGAGAAATACTTGCCGAAATAATACCAAGGATAAATTCTTTCATTTAAATTGGCAGGCAGTATTTGGAGTTTTGTTTTGGCTCTGAACTACAGCACATTGGATTAGACATGAATCAATGACTACAAGGTTGAGGTGCTGACTCTGCTTTAATTCGAGGGTGATTATATCCACATCAGATGGAGAGCTGTAAATCTTCTCATACAAAACAAAGGGCTTTCTCCGTTCACCCAATATGAAACAAGTACTTAATGTTCTGGAGTACATTGAGCCAACATCAACTGTCTAAATAATGACATCACACTATGTGTCAAAGTGGTATGTGATTTTCAGATTGAATTGATGTTGCTGTACCTCCCACCACGTGGTGTCAGGATCTCCCTTTAGCAGCTCGATAAAATCTCCTGTTTGAAAACATAGAGGCGTCTTCCCTGGAGGTGCCGGTGTGCCGTGGTAGTTCCTCACTGCTGCCATCTTGGGACCTGAAAACAGTGTTTGCAGTGAGTATTGACAGAGCTAAGTGGGAGAAACAAGTTGCATATTTTGTAGCTCTACCAGGCAAGGAGAGTTCACTTTTCTTGTCAGTACCAATAAATCATGTGATGTGTTGTCAATGTATTTTCTTGGGCAGTCTGTGGTGCTTTTATGCTATTGTATACCAAGGGATAAAAGAGTCAAAGATCTCAGAGCACTGCTCACTGTAGTTTGGATTTCCCTCTCCAGTTTCACATGTAACACAGTGATTTAGGCTGATAAAGCAGGACTGTTTTTGCATAGAAATCTTGCCCTCTAAGTGATGCAGTGGTCTTAGACATACACTGTACAACCACAATATCCTGAAGTAAAATCTGGACCAGGATCTTTGTTGCATTGTATCCCTTTTCCATGTCTTCTTTGAAGTATCTTATCAGGCAAACATGCACAAAAAAATACAAAGCCAGACTTCTAAAGAGCGACATGGTGTGCAATGTCAAACTCCATCTCATTCTCTCCAGACTGAGCCCTGTCTATTGATCATTTCAAGAAACTGTGGACAAATAATGATATCCCTTCATTATTCCAAAGGCCTTCTAGTTTTCTAATTTCAAATAATGTTTTGTATATCCATATACATCTATACATTGCCACCCACTGTTGATGATTGATAATGTTGTTGTGGCTCATAAGTAGTGGTCCTATCCACTAGATGGCAGTAGAGAGCTTTGCAGCAGATGTATCTATAGCAAACTTGTGAGAAGACAGCTGACCGAATATCCAGCTTTATCTCTTCTCTATCATGTTTAGGTGACAGGAAGTGCTCTTACCTGATGACATTCCAGGCTCCTATAAAAGAGGAGCAAATACATGATCATCAATACAATTACCAAACAAACATCTTATTTGTATCATTTAATCTTTTATAAAGAAAAAAAACATTTTATGTGGGAAATTGGTAATGAGAGGATGCAATAATGATGATAATACTGTTTAATTATGTTGACTGATGTATGTCTACTCACCAAGTCATGAGGATCTGAAACAAAAGGCAAAAGATATGGAGACAGTCAGAGAGGATTCAAACAGTGGATGTAAGGCAACCACAGATAAAGCAGAAGTTGCCAAACTATACAGCATGGTAACAAGCATGTGATATTTTCTTGCTACGGCCTGCCTGGCCCCTTTATTTCTTGCCATTCCCAATCAGTCCTATTTTTGTTACCTGTTCTGTTCAGTGTAAATTCACTATTTTTCAGGTTGACTAAAGTATTTCAGTGTTCTTAACCTAAGGAACCATGGGAAGTGGTCAAAACAGGCTTATGGTTTTCTGAATTCATGTTGAGTACATCAGTAGTTCCCACACAGGCTATCAGGACCCCCTCAGTGGGATTTATGTGATTGCTGGTAAGATGATTAACATGATCAGAGAGAAGAAAAAAGCAAAACAACTATCTATGCTAAAGAAAATGACATTTACTTTTATAGACATTAACTCTTTGCCATTTTTTCTTGTGAATGATTGGATAATTTTAAGTTTTCATAACCCATAGATGTATGGAACCTGTCATGATGGGTAACAAGCAGGCGCTGCTTCATTTTAAGGGGTTAAAAGCCAAAAAAGGTTAGCAATAACTCATCATGGCCCTATCTGTTGAAAAGGCTGTAGTGTATGAAATGACTGCCAGAGCCCTTACAGTAGTTATGGTTTCTCTCTTTGGTACTAAACCCAGCAACACCATAAAACAGTCCTGTGATCCCACAGGAACCCCACAGAATCAGTTTAATTAAATTTCACCAATCACAATTAATTTGGTCAAAAACAGAAATCAAATAGATATTACATTACAATGTCATACACATCAATGATGTCTGTCACACATTATTCAATTAACGATTTAATCTAGACATTGCTCAGTCAAGAAGCAAAAGAAAAACCTACTGATTTTGCAGATGGTGATCACTTCCAGACACTCTTTGTGTGCTCCTGTTCCACAGCGAGAGCAGTAGTAGCCCTGATAGAAGATGCCCCTAGAGGACACACACATACACACATGCATGCATGTCTCAGTAATGCATACAGGAAGTGTCTCAGACACAAATTAACTTCTTGTAAGTACAACACACAAGGGGAATGGCTGCTTGTTACTATAGACCTGGTTACACATTCTCCATCATTTCCATTCTGCAATCCTTTAAAATCACAAAATAAACTCGCTCCATTTAAGACCATGTACTCCAGAACCGTATTTGTTACGGATACTGTAACACTGCGTGCATCGCACACTGCCATGTTGAATAGTAAGTGCCATAAATCACGACAGGATCTGCTGGGGCTGCAGCAGTAATTAGCATCTAGCAGGGAGTGAGAACGCTGGTCCCTGCTTCTACTGGCTCTGTGAATTTAGGTCAGCCAAGCCATGAAATTTGTGGGTCAATAGACAGAGTGGAGTTTAGCCGGCTGACTGTAATAGAGGTGAAAGTGGTGATTCAGTGACATGGGTTATCCCCGCTGCAGTAGAGCAGCTCTCTCACATGGGAGGAGGTGTGCTCGGGGACACAACGGGTGTTGTTGGGAAGAGAATTTTTTTAAAATATCATCCGTCAGCCTCAGTCAGACTTAGAAGTGCATTTTCCAAAGATTGCTTTTACAGTACGGTAATGAGGGGCTACGTTAGCCAAAAACCATTCCCTCTGTGATTTAAGTCTGTTTGTTTGTTTGTTGCTCACCAAATGTCTCTTCAATTTAGCACTCCAGTTCCTCTAATTTTTGCTCTTTAGATGCATTTAAATGTTTTACTTAACACTACTTTTACTAGTGTTACATCTTCTAACAATGTGCAGTTCAACATTACTGCTGTATAAAACCAGTAGTCAAGTACTGTACTTAAATATACTTTTCAGATATTTTATTTGTATCCATTACTTGATATTGAAACTCTACTGCAATTCAGGAGCAAAAATTTTACTTTTTACTCCAATACATTTATGACAGCTGTAGTTACTATTACTGTTGCAGAATAAAATTTTACTTAAAAAGGAAAACTTAATGAACTAAACATAATGAACTATGTAAGGTAGTTACAATTAAGCCTGTCAGTTGACTCTTGGAAACGGGAAACACCAGTTGACAAAACGATCTACAGTCAGGGTCTACTTACTCATTTGTTCTGGAGCTTTTGACCATATCACAGGGTCTTCATCAGCAGATTAAGTTTGCTCTGTTGTCAGTTTGAATATCTACAGCTCTATGACAACTGAGCAAACTGCTGACGAGGACTGTGTGACACAATTGAAAGCTCCAGAACAGGCGAATAAGTGGACCATGAGCAGAGATTGTTTTGTTTTGTCGACTAGTTAAAATTAGCTCCATCTCAACTTGCTTCACATTAAAAAGCTGCGTACAAGTTATAGTTAATAGTAATAATAATACAACAATATAATATACAGTATACTGTTTACTGCTTACTCTCAAAGCAACCATACACTACGTTAAACATATTTAGATGCTAATGTAAAGTGCAAATTTTTCACTTTTACTTGTAATAGAGTATTTTCACATTGTGGTATTGCAAAAGATCTATTTTTTATGTAAGTAAATGACCTGACTGCTTCTTTCACCACTGCATAAAACACTTTATCTTTGTATCACTGTTACATAAGCATTTTTAGGGTGTATAAAGTATCTTTTTACATGAGTCCACATACAAGTACGCCCAGATTGTACAAATAACACTGAAAAAGAAATCTCTGTTCCTAGTGAATATTGCCAGATAGTCCTTGGAAAGTCTGCATGTGGATGCATTCATTATTCATTGTAGGATATGAATGTGCTGTTATGCACATCAGCAGCAGAGTTTTCGGGGTCGTTACCTCAGCAACATCTTGCAGGCTCGACAGTTGGTGTTCTTATCAAACGTGTGCATCTGGAAGTTATGCTGATTGGCTGTGGCTCTCTCTGGCTTGATGTTGGACCTGAAACGTAATAATAATGAATGAGAGGACCTAATTGGACAAGACAGATAACAATACTTCTTTTGCCATGTAATATGTTTGAGCGTAATGCTGATATAAATCCTGAGATGACAGAAATTACAGGATATTTTTTTCATCAATGTGATGTGATGAGGTTGTAGTATGTAGGTTCACTGTATTAGCCAAAAATGGTCATTACCTTCTGGTTTAGACAGACAGAAGTTCACATAGCCCAACCCTACCATAGAATCATACTCACATGGCCATTTCAAACTGCTCCATCCACTTTCTCTTTGTCTCCTCAGTTTTACAAAAGAACTGGAAGCCCTGCTTCCCTTGCAGGTGGATCAGGTAGAAACCATAGGACCACTGGGGAGGAAAAGTGAGTGAATAACAGATGGCAGAGATAAACAAAGAAGCTTTTGATACCTGCATTTCCACATAAATATATACAAAACACACTGTAAATATGGTCAGATTTAATTCAGAACTATAAGATGCTTCACATGCTTTAGCGATGCATCTGACTAAAAGCTGAAGAGCCAGTCAGAGAGCCGGCGGGTGCGCGTGCAATCACGGCATGACACCCCAAAAAACACCACTGCCAAAAATAGGCCACTATGAGAAGATGAGTTAAATAAAGGGGTCACTTGAGCTTACCATTTTTCCACTCGACTGGTAAGCATGCAAAAAGAAAGACACCAGAGAAAGACCCAGTTACACATGCAACATGGACAGACACATGCAGATTCAAAACAAAAAGCCATGTTAGACCGGTGGCGGAATGCACTGCAGTACTCTTTTTTTTTTTTTTTAATGAATCCTAAATGACCTTTGTTGCATTTACATGGTCTTTCAAGCATGGGCGAGCACAATGCATATCTGACACTTCAATGCATTACTCATGAGTTCCATATCTGAAATTACCATCAACACGCTCCTTCAGCTCAAGGGCAACATTTGTAATGATTACACAGGATGTTTCATCACCTGCACTAGCTTGGCTGCCTTTTAGAAAGATATCACTGCATCAGAAATTGTTCTGCTCTGTGTTTTTTTTGAAACCAATAGGATGATTTTCTTACCTTTTTCATATCTCTGTTGTTCATGGGGTCGTCTGACATTTTATACGACTGCAGTTCAATAATCTCTTTGAGCTCATAGCTATATCCTTTCCTCTTGCAGACAATGACCACTTTATCAAACAGGAATATATACCTAAAGACATACACACAAATTCATTGTTAATTTGGTGATGAGAAAATGTCACTTTCGTAATGGGATAATTGTTTTTCTGCACAGTTCAGACTCACCGGTCCTGTTTTGTTCGGTTGACGATGGAACAAACCTTCAGCTCTCCGTCTATCTTTGGCCTCCCGTACTCCTCCAGTTTCACCTGCTGCTTAAGTCACACAGACACACTGAGTGTAAGTCCACTGCATACTATATTTCTAAATTTAATGAGAAACCATAAATAATTCAGCTGAATCAGAATTTCAGAGAGAATCCAAATATAATAAATGGTACAAATGGGAAACTATTGAACCCCTCTATGGTTACATTTCCATCCATCTAATCCAAATGTCAAGCTGTAGTTAAGTTTTAAAGTGAAAACTTCTACTGGTGGTTCCCCAGCATTTACTGTATCTGTGGCACAGGTACTCAGTAAGAAACAGCAGGAAAGGAAAAGTGAGGGGAATAAGAGTGACAGAAAGGGGAACATGGTGACAGAAAGAAACAATGACAGGGTTGTTAGAAATCTGTTGTTAGAAATATTGTTAGGAATATTATAAGAAGTGAACATCAGATTGGGATTAATGTCTATGTCTCTTGTTCATGTTCTGCAAAAAAGTATTCCCAGCAGATGAAAGAAAATATGGACATTTTCAAGAATGGGTAAGTGCTCTGTGATGCTCAGTGACTAATCACGCTGACAAACATTATATTCCAGCCTGGTGATAACATTAGTGCTGGTGTATTAGGTTCTATACATGAAAACTGACTTCTTTCTAGTATTATAAATTACAAAAGAAAGCCAGAAAATTGGATCATATATGATATAAATTTACCAAAAGGTGGCATCATGAGGTGAAATACCTGACATCACCTTTTCCAGCCTCTCCTACAGTACTTCAAATGAGTGAGAAGAGCACAGACAAAAATCCAAATACAGAAATCTCTCATATGAAATTAGCAGTATTGTTCTAACTTTGACAGATAAAAACATGTTCATGTAGGATCCTGTCACCTATAGTAAGAAGCTGAATATGTTTTCAGGGCCCTTCAACAATCTGGGATAAAGAAAACAACTCTAAGACAAAAATAAGTAACAAAGCAGGTCACAGTACTTACAAGATTTTCTATAGAACTTTGGAATTCACTGATTTTCTTCAGTGTCTCGTTGTCCCTCTTGACTTCGTTGATGTACATGGCCAAGTCCTGAGAGAGCGAAGCAAATGTTCTTTCAAACTAAAAATCTTTCTGACATCTGTCATATCATGGTAGATTTACCGTACTGTGAGCAACAGTAGCTGTATGAAACAATTTATACAGCTTTGGCTTCCAGCACTGTAGAGTTATTATGTAATGTTTTTTTAAAGTGCACTCATGAACACACACATCACAAACACATGTGTGACACAGACCTGCATAGCCTCCAGAGCCTCCTTGAGTTGTTGTCTCTCTGGTCGGTCAGTTGAGTGAGTCAAAAGTTCCTGTGGAGGGAGATTATTATTATAATTATTATTATTTAGTAAGAAAACAGTAGTTTGAGAGACTGTAAAGCCTGTTAAATTCTTAAAAATCCAGCGTGCTTTATTCAAATGTATGATGCAATCGTTGAATCCTATAGTAATGAGAGGGATTTAATGTGAGACGTATAGTGGCTCTTTACTGTGATTATGGATGTGACACTGATGTGGCTGAGAACAAGATGCAGCTGAGCACCATCAACAACAACATACTTAAAAATAAAAGACAAGAGGAAGCCGGAGAGATTGGTAATTCGCCTCCAGGTCTGACTGTTCTTTATGGTAACAAAATAATGGTAAACTTGTTGTTCCCTGCAAATCATGTTGTCCTCCTCATAGCCAATCGATAACAATTACGTTACATTGTTTTGATCTGTGATCGTCTGCCTCCTGTCTCTTCCGCTGGCTTATTGGGGTGATTTATTTAATGCTACAGAGCCGCTGTGAGATTTAGTGTCTATCTTGTGTAAAAGGAAAAACAAAGTCTTATCCGATCTGTTATAGTGTTATAAATAAAAAATTGGCAAATCCAGTCTGCAGTGTTGTAAAAATCATACATGACATATAAATAAACTAACTACTGTTAGCAGTGAGTTGCACCAACTAGGGTCAGCCAGGTTTATGTCAGTGTCTGGAGAGTAATGTCTGACATGTTGCACAAGACTGAGAAACAAACAATAGGAAGCTACTTTTATAATGACTAGAAATGTTTTATTGTCATCGGACAGCTGGAATTCCCATGTGCAGCAAATTTAGCCCACACAGGATATCTTGGCAGAGCTGTAGGTGAATGCTTCATATTATGAACTCCATATTTGTATCCAAATCTTAAAACAATCCAAACAGCCTCTATTATCACTCAGTCAGACGTGTTAGAAGTTCTGCCGCAGTCTGCTGTTAGCTTTGACATATATAATTTTCCCCAATTTTTACCAATTTTTTATTTGGAATGTTCAGTAGATCTATTAAATGGCCTGCTTTTCACCTAGAAATGAGCTTCATCAGAAGGCGTAAACATGTTGGATATCATACCCCCAGTCCCAACCCCCACTGTGCAGGCACCCTGAACAACCAGTAAGTCATTAGTGCAGCGACAAGGACATAATCCCTCACTGCCTTCCCACCAGCAAACCAGTACAACCAAGAGGAAAATTATTGCTATTGCACCACATTTTAACTCAGTTCACTTTATTTTTTATTCAAGTGAGCAGCTGACTCTGCAGATCTTTTCAATGCTGTGATTTGTCACTTTTGATTGAGTGAGGCTGTTATTTCTGGACAGTGGCAGCTGCTGTACAACACATACACTGAAGTTCAGATGAAAGATGTCATCACCTGACTATAAAAACACTGCAAATCCATCAGATATTCAAACTCACATTTACTTAAATGCAGCCACAGTACATAAAGTGTTCACACCATGACCAAATACAGAAACACTACTGTGATGATATCTATACAACATCAACTGAAGATGTGCCCTTAGGCTTGACTGGATGGATGGACGGACGGACACACACACACACACAAACAAACAGGGCTTGTCAGTCTGACATGCCCCTGGGCCACAGCATACAACAGCGTTTTACTGCAAAGCTGTGGGAAGCAGTGAAATGGGGTGCGTTTAATCTGATTAGCACACGGTTGATTTGACCTCAGTGCCTTGCTGAAACTCCTGCAGGGGTTCGATTCTAACTAATAGAGAAGTCACAGCGCTCTGTGGGTAGACCTTCAATCACCTGACGCAAGCACTCGCCCACACCCCAGTCCATTATGCACCGCTTCATAAACTCATATGCTCATCCATAATTGAGATGCAAAGTCAATTAATCATGTTACATTGGCCAGCTTGTTTTATACATGAACACCAGGAGTAGAGCTCAAGGGACAAAATGTTGGCTGAGATGTGAGTAGACATTATGTACATTTGCATATTAGGAGAAATGGAATGAGGAGGGGTGTGACTATTTCTTTTATTGTCATTTAATTGGTATGTTATATTTCGGATTAATCAATAAATTGTTTCATCTTTAAAATGTCATCAAATAAGGACAAATTACCATCGCAAGTTCCTAGAGCCAAAAATGATTAATCATTTATGAAAATTGTTGTTGATAAACTTTCTGTCAGTCAGCTCTTGAATTAATCAACTAATTGTTTCACACTAGGCCAGCAGCAATGATACTGTAGCTATAGTAGATTATATTGGTTATATTGTCTATTGTAGATCCAAAAATGTTTTTTTAAATGTTGTCAGTGTTGGAAAGCTATACACTAAGGACATTGATATATTGTTCTACTGATTAAAAACTGGCACCAAGCCAGACTTTTGATTCAATTATTGGTAGTTTCTATTTGTTATAAAAATGTCAGCCTACATATTTGAAGTAAAAGGGCAAAGCAATTATAATGGAAAAAATAAATGAAATACTTTAAATCTGAACCAAAGCACAAGTTGTAATATGTTAAATGCCAAGTAGCGGTATGTGTGTACCACAAAACACTTGTCAAAGCTACAAACTGCAATGAACACTTTCCAAAAGGGCTAAATAGTTGGTGCCAAAATTGGTGATGGACTGGTCACAAATGGTCACAATTTCATGTGGAAAGGCTGAAAAGTCTGGAAAACTATGACATCACTGGCCAAATACAGAGGAACAACTGTCACCAGTCAAAGCTCAATGACAGAAACAGAAAAACTTTTTTTTTTTTTTTTACATTTGGAGAAAGCTGTCCTCCGCATTTAAACCACAACACTTGATGCCAAGTGTTTAATATGCTGGGGGATCTATAATATGCAGAGTCATATAATGGGAGTGATCAGGTCAGATAATCGCTTTATATGGTCATTTAAGAACCTAATACTGTGTTTAAACTCAAGCAGCAAATTGTAGGTTGTCTACTTTAAACAGCGTCTGTTCATTTAACTCTCCCTTAAACTCTACATCCACTGAAACTGATGATGACACATGCTTCAAGGGTACAGAGGGGGACTCCCGTCTCGTTTTTTTGAGACTATGCTCAAAAGTCACAAATGTTACCTCAGAGGAAGCAGCGCGGGAGTCTATGAGAACATGGATGGAAATAGACAATCATTGCTTTACCATTACATTGCTAAAAACATTACTTCTGGCAGAGCTTCGGAGCTATGAGGAGGTGGAAAACTGGATTATGCAGCAGGAGCACTTTGAGACGTTTCTACAGACGTGTTTACATTTCTTTGTTGCTGTCTTAAAGTGTTTGATGTTTAAAAGCTGGAAAGTAAAGTATGGAGTAGTAAATTCCATATAGACTCTCCTTAAAGAAATTAAAAGAGGTGTGGAGCATTCAAAGTTGCTGAAACTGCTCTGAAGGTCCTTTTATTTAATATATTAGTTGTTTCATGTACTTTATCTTTCCTCTGTAGGATTAAACTTTGTAAAAATAACTGATTTGTAGGTTTTGCAGGTATGAGATGTCTCCTACCTTCAGTAGTAGGTGATACTTCAGCACCCTCTGCATGGGAACCACCAGAAGATCCTGTAGCTTGAACTTTCCTTCCTGCACTTTCATAGTACATTCCTGTGAAACGATGACACAAGCAGCAGGGTAATTATTACACATTTCAGCACAGTACATTTCCTACTAACAAGCATTCATTCATTGTTTAATAATTCATTGTGTCTTCTTGCATTGCTGCTATTGCTTCCACACATTCACGGGGCATTCCATTAACAACAACGAGGCCAGTTTATTCTTTCAGGGCACAAAAGCTCTGGCTGTTCCAGCGACACAATTATCCTGCATGCTGACTGAGAAATTCCTCTGACTAATGAATACATTTCTATAGACTCTGCACTAGCTCCATAAGAAACTGTCTTTTGTTAGTATCATCCTATAAGGCTCCTTCACAGTGGCTTGTGTAGGCGTTTCTTTATTCAGTTTCTATAACTGTGCAGTAACAGGGACAGTTTATCCCTCTTTAAAAACAAGTTTTTGTGTAAAGAGACTGTGAGAAGCTGTTTTACCCTGTTATAAAGCTCTTCTATTTTGACAGAGAGTATCTCAATGTCAACTACCCTCACTGTAATCACCTCGTTTTTTTTCTGTCAACAGCTACCAGTGCTATTTCTCTGGCCTTGCTAACTGCTGAGCTGCCTTAATCCCACTATTACAGCAGGGCGTTAGCATTCTGCTACCATCAGTTCAGAGTCTTCTCAAGAATCTGTTGGTAGAAAGGAATAATAGCAGCGCTCATGGAGGGAGGTCTTGCAGCACAAATGGACTCAGAATATCATCTAGACTTAAATAGCAAATTTAATACAACTTTTTCACTTTCAAAACTTTCAAAAGCACATTTAACAAGATTACAAGATAAACAACTCTTGAAGTCACTCACTACAAAATCAACTGTATCCTACCACCATAGTCTCCTATATAAAGGGGTAATAGTGTGCAATGTAATAGAAATTATGATGAATTTAAAAGTTCTAAGGGCATCTCTGTAAATTACATTTGCTTCTCTGATTTCATCACAATTTCTGCATGTTAACAGCAAATTGGACCTTGTTTATGAATTTCTTTAAGTCATTATTTCAACGTCATCATTTATTCAACAGTTAATTTTACTTTCATACGAGCCGAACGATTTTGTGAGAGAGGATGTCGGATTGATTGATATACTGTGTTTGCATGAATCTTTATGGAGAATGGTTGCATTATTTTAGATGCCACTGTAGCTATTCTGTTTGAAAGATTTCTTTTATTTTAGTGGTAGTAAAAAACTGAAGAAATTCAAAATTACAATAACAAGGTTTAAATAAAATAAGTTTGTTACATGTTATCAACTTGCTCCTGTTGTATAGCTGTAACATGAATGTGTATTATTGCAACATAGAGGCAAGATAAACTACATATAATACCACTATATTATACTGTATCTGAAGAGGCTGGTAGCATGGAGTTCACTTAAGTTACATATTACAGCTTTCTGGGCCTTATCTGCTCCCTTATTCTCCCTCACTTTGAAAGTAAAAGTTTGTATTGACTTCTATAGTAGAGCGTATTATTTTTGCACATAAATCAGTGGGCTGTCAGGTGTTTAAGGTGAGTGATATTACCTTTACACACTTACCTCTACTTTAATCTTAACGTCCTCGCGTGTTGCTATTAGCTCATCCAGTGTCTTCTGGGCGTTCTCCATGTGGCTGCAGTACTGGCCATAGATCAACAACCTGGTGAGGGACACAATTCAACCGTTACATGAGATACTGCCGTGACTGAACTTTATGTGATCATAAAGGATTTATTATGTCAGATCTGTTCACAGTGACTCAAGAGACAGACTCCATTCTGTGGTTGTCACACTCACATTGCGTTTATATCTTAGAGGAGACTGGACATTGGACAGTAACGTGGACAGAATCCACACAAATCACTGTGTATCATTAAACTCATATTTTCCTCATAGTAGTGGGATCTGTAAAAATGAATGTGAGTAAAGACCAAGTTTGTCCCATCAATCACAAACGTATTGAAAAGACAAGTGTAACCACAGCCTTTGGCTCACAGATCACAGACATTTCATTTTATGGCTTGAACTACTTTCATTCTCAAAAGACCAACTGCGGCTGAACACATCTTACAAATGCTCGAGCTCCAAATAATGAAACATTGATGTCTATTAAGAGAAATCTACAGCTGAGATTTTGATTTAGATACATTTTGCTTGTCTTCTAAGAGTATGGGAACATTATACACCACGTGGGCTCATAAAACCTGTTCAAAGCCCAATGTGTGGTTAAGAATCTAAAGAATGAGGCTTAATAAGGACTAATGAGGCTATTCTTAATTTTCAAAATGTTAGAAATATATCATATCTTTGTAAAAATATAGAGACAAAGGAGATTGCAGTTTGAGTCCACAATTAGCTCTGAACCGGTTACTGTCCTGCAGCGTTTAGGCAATGCACTGCACATTAATTTTAAGATTAATAACACAATTTGATAGGTCAGTGTGAGAGTCATTCTGCACTACAGGGGGCAAATAAATGAATATGTGAATAAATGTATTATGATTAGTAATATATGTGAATACCATGAATAAGTAATGAGTGGATTCTGATCCCAGGGCAATATTTGGAGGGGCGGCATCCTCTCACCGTAATAACTGAGCACTAATGAAAGATGATGCTTTATATAATTTGCTTTGCAGAGTTCCTCTTATCAGCGTGAGAGGAAAAAAAAAATCTCTTAATTTCAAGCAGTGAGGATATGAAGGCTGTGTTCATTAGATATTACAATGGAACCCTGACACAGATCTGCTGGGTTCAGCTGGGAAGGAGTTCAAAGTCATCTTGCCTGGAGGATGCCACTGCACATTGGCACACATTCCTCTCGCTCACTCACTGAGTCAAAGTAGGGCATTGGCACGGTTGGTAGTGCTAACCCCTCCACCACCACCCTCCCTCTCTCCCCCCCCTGGTAGAGTTGGCACTCCAATCTCTTAATCTGAATCTTGAGTGGGGCGAGGCGGTGCAGAGAGCTGGCACCCTGAAGTCTAATCAAGCCTCTGATAGATCTGTGACGCAGACAAGAGCAACACTGCAAACAGAACAACCAGGAAGAGTTTGTATGACAGAGCAGTGGAGCAACTTCTGCCAGATAACATGGATTCCTGCTCTTTCTACTAGTTGTTCACACACAGAGACACCTATATATTATATATATTATGCACTTTAAGTTTCAAATCTTAACTCTTTTAAAACAACATATTTGTTTATATATTGATCTTTTCCCTCATTTTGACTTTTAATATTCAGGAATATTGGGAGTTTTATCTTAATAATAACTGAAAAAAGAGCTCTGTATACACAAACGTTGCTGTCCATGAAAACATGGTTCAACAAACACTGACTATTTTAAAAGTTACAGAATGCCACGTGTAATAAGACTTATTTCACTATTGATGTAAGTAGATTATAAAGACGTTCCACAGCTTGACTCTGCAGCTCCTAAAACACATGAGTACAAACACACATGAATCACTATTATTAATACAAAAGCATCTCTTTAAATAAATAATTCTGCCCTAGCAGAGTTTCTAAAATGTTCAGGCTATAAATGTGTGATTCAGAGTTCATGTTTTGCCAGAGGTGGAAATCTGAACACCGAACTAAAATCTTCTCCTTAAAAGCGACGTTTCTGTCAGACCCATTCTTCAGCTGATCATCCTCTGCTCCACAGAGATCCACCAGTGATGATAACTGGAGCTTCACTGGAGTCTTGAGTAAGGCTCCCCTGCAGTGAGGCTCCTATCCTGGTTAAACCGGCCCGGGGCTAACAAGCCCCTGATTAAGACTTGATCCACACTCGGGGAGACAGCTCCCCTCAGCTCCTGCTCCTCCAGGACAACAAAGTGATTGAGATTAATGGGGGCCTTGATCAATTAGAAGACAGCAGGCAGACTGTGCAGCGTAGCAAGGATCTAGGGGCACGTGCCAGAGACACCCATCATATAATAAGTTATCGGGACATAATGTGACATGAAGGTCTTCTTTTGAATAGCTGTTCCATGGCAGGAATGCAAAGAACTCAAGCTAGTGGTGTAAATGTGGGAATCATTACAGCAGTTTAAGAGTTGAAGTGATATAGGACATTACTGGCTGTCATGAGAAGAAAAGCTTAAAGAGATATTTGAAAAGAATGTAATAATAATACATATTCAGGCATAGATGAACAAAATGAAGATGAAGCAACTTATGAGGCTATGCAGCCAGAAAATGACATTGTTCTTCAGGGCAATGTTGTGAAAGTTGTCTGTGAAAGTTAGAACTTGCAGCTTTTTGACTGCACACTCATTTATATTTATAAGTGTGTGGCCTCAGTAATTTAGTTAAAGGAACCAAATTATGATTTAATCACATCAATAGTGAGAACTTAGCGAATGATTAAAAGAGTGATTTCTTTGCTCATCTGCCTGGGTTTAAAAGAAGGCCATCCTTTAGTGTGTGATGTGTGCTTGTGAATGTTTCTTTTCATGTGTACCACTGTGCGCCTGCAGCAAGCAGTTTGTTCTCCACTGCATGGGGGCTCACTTCTCTGAAGTTTCCACTTACAGTAAACCAACCCATGTCCAACCAGACTGCCAGGACCATCATGCTGATGAGTTTTAGCCTCTTTAAGCAGATGGTTTTGGTTTTACGGCATATTTACTGCGTGGTAGGTTCTCGTCAGCCTCATTTTTAACCAAAAAGACACTAATAAACCCACTGTAGACTACCTGCCAGGCACCAAATGAAAGACAGACAAAGTTAGCGACTTGTCTGTGAATACAGTGGAACATTTAGCAGCTAACAAGCCAGATATTTAGCTCAAGATTTGGGGGGAACCAAATCAGAGCGAAAAGGAGAGTGAATATTGGACTTATATTGATCAGGTGGACACAAACACGACTCCAAATGAATGCTAATGGTGCTAAGTGCTAGCTGGATGTGTCAATACACAAATGTTTTGTTAGCCAACAGCTTTCTATGGCTTTTGTCCTGCAGTGGCCAAAAATTATGCAGATTTAAGGTGAATTCGAAAACACTGTACGTATGGAAGTTAGTAAAGTATTTCATTTGGTAAACAGAAGATGATTTACAATGACTAAGAAAAAATTACACCTTGTAGGGCTTTAGTGTAGAGGAAAAATCAAGGAAAGCATCCCTTTCTGAGTTGCTGGCACCACAATATCACACTCAAGGTCAATAATAATAGTCAATCAATAACTGGATATTTAGACGTCATGTAGTGTGGGAACAAGTTATCTTTACAGTTTAATAACAGTCTTTCATCTGAGACTTAAGAGACTAGTTAGAATCTTTGGGCACTTCCCTGAGACAGACTGTGGAACAAAGTCATCCAGTCATCCATAATTAGTCCATCACCTAGTGATGAGCACATTCTTTACCTGATACCACATCTAGACACATTGCAGTGAAAAGTAATGAGTCATCATTTACTGTTTTCTCTTTGCACCTTTGCTTGAATATTTTGAAATCTAAAATACTCTAGTATACAAGAATAAAAAAACAAATTTGAAGTCAGATTTCTGTACATTAATGAAGTTACAAATGTTCATTTGGATAGTCCAAACCAATTAAAACTCCATATTAGCCTTTTCAAAAATGAAATAAGTAACACTGAACATCTTCAGAGCTTCAAAATGGCTTAAATTGATACTCTAAACATCTCTTGCAGAATATTCAGAGAGCCATAAAACCAAACTATCACAGTGAGATTCCAAAGGTCAGGTATTTGCTACAGTGGAGCATTAATGATGTGAATGATGTTTTTTTTCTTTCTTTGTACATCTCAGCAAACACCAATTTTCCTCTTAATACTACAAATGGAAAGATCAATCAGGTAAGATTTCTAATCAAAAGATAAAAACTGACATTTCTTTCTCATAGTAGAGCCAATTGGTAAGTTTTCACTTGTGCCATTATAAAACCCACAGCAGCTCAAAATTGAAAAAGAAGTTCTCTGCAAATAGAGAGTACAAGGAAAAGAAGGAATAATACATCATCCTCTGAACAGCAAAGTTATTTGAGTGGAGTTGTTTTCCTTTGGGTTGCAAAGTTTGCTGGTGCAGTAAAAAAACTTGCTATTTATATTCTTTTCAGTGCCGGTGATATCGCCCTGCTGTGCTGGCCTCTTTCATAATGAGGATGCTGTCGTGCATGTTATTTCACGGAAAATGCAATTTTGAGTAACTGCGCCCTGGGCCTTCACCCCCACCTTCGCGGAGCCCTGCGAGCCGAGCCAGGCGACTGAGGAAATCTCCCTACAAACAAGAAGTGACAGGCTGTGGAGCCAGCTAATATTCTCTGACACATGGCATTGGGACCCCCTCACCTCCACTCAGCATATCCAACAAACAGCAAATGGAGGAGAACATAGAGCAAAGACCTCCAATAAAGAGCCTCATAGTGCGGCCATGATTAGGCACTGCGAGGATATAGGGCAGCCAGATTACTCGGGAAATGAGTTGGGGAATGTTGCAAATGAGGATATCAACACAAGGGTACTTAGATGCCCATTTAGTTTATCGAGCTTCCTCTGAGCGCACTTTCCCATTCAGCCCCGTTCTTGCTTTTTAAAAATTGAGAAGTAGTTGAGATAAAGCAGTGACATTTTCAGCGTGGCATTCATTTCAATGACAAATAGGGAAAAGGGCTTTTCATCTTTTGCGCCGACGTGAGGAAAAAAAAGATACAAGCACATTGTTGTAAAGGTCACTGGGACTTACAAGCATAGATAACCAAATTAATTATGCCAAGCCAGGTCCTCAGGAAAATCGCCAAGAAGCCTGATGAGAGCTGTGCTGTGAGAGTCCAAATCCCCTGGTCACTGTTGTTTATCGCCACAGAGAGAAAAGACACCGGAGTGCCTCATAATGAGGCAGGAGCACATGTCAATCACACGCAGAGAGTCAACGCCTGTGACGCACAGAATCTGCAAATCTAATGACTTGTTTTCTTAAAATAAACCTGCGTCGCATTCTGGAGAATGTCACTGAAGGTAAATATGAACAATGTCATCAGGCGATTTGTTTATGAATAGAAGGTAAATGTTCGATTTTTCTGTCAGAGATAGAAGATTGTCTAGACAGATAGAAGGTACGCTTGATCTCAGGCTGTTTTTCATGGTTTGTGTTAGTCTCCTTAGTTCCAATTAAGGGAAATCTTAATACTACAGCTTGATATTTATGATATGATATTTAACACAACAGCGTGCTTCCAACTTTGTGGCAACAGTTTACTGCACAAAGCCAGGTCTATGTTCAACAATCACGTATAAGTGTAATGTTCAGTTGTCCACATACTTTAGGCCATATAGCATATAGAGAAAGACAGAGAAAGAGAAAATGACCCTCTTCCAGACCAACAAAAAAAAGACTCAACAGGGATAAAATCAAAAGTAGATACCAGCTATATAACTGATGGAACAACAGAAACTAGTGTTCCTGCTGAAATTGGTTACTCCTCTCCCTATGCTCCCTCTGAGCTTTCATGTAACATCAACAACCTCCCAATGCTTTGCAGGGACCTTTGGCTGAGCTGGACCTTATCTGGGATTGCGTGCAAGTGAAGATTTCCAACCACTGCTCAATCAGATCAGGGAGGAAGGAGATACAGTATGAGTGTGTGCATGCGTGTGTGAGATAGAGGGAGAGAGTATGTGCCTGCCTCTGTCTATTAGAAGGAAGGAAGTCTCTCGTGTCACACTAACTTTGTGTTACATGGCCCTCTAGGCTTAAGGATGCGATGAGGCTATTACCTATGCAAACTGACGTTGCCCAAAGAAATACTGTGACTGTCTATTTCAGGTTGGAAGGGGGAAAGAAAACATAAAGTGTGCGAGGATCATTGTGCAGAGATATATAATATGCACTTATGTACATAATATGTAATATGCATGCAAGAATAGGCACACACACACACACGCAGTGCAGTGTGTGACTCACTCTTGCAGTAATATAATTCGAGTGTCATACTCATGGCTGTGTATGGAATCATGACCAGGGCCAGAACCTATCATCACTATCATTATCATTACCTATGAAGCAGCTACACTCAGCACAGCAGGGAGGCAAATCACTGCTCCCCTCAGGGATGCAAATTATCCACACATTGCTCAGCAGCTGGGCAAAAGATCCATCTGATCCAAACCCTGTTCGCTGTAATCCCCACACTGCAGAAATCTTTCTCTCATCAAGTCATTTCTGTCTTTAATTAAAACCTTATTTTCCGAAACTAAGTGAAACAACCTGCCAGTGCAGTGAGAATATTTTATCTCGTTTCCAATAAAATCTACTTGTTTCAAGAGTTTTGGATCTTGAACAGATAAGACAGGTGGCTGCACTAGAAAAAAAACCCCCAAAAAACCTCAATTTGGGAAATACTTGAAACCAGTTGATTTGCATTAGAAACAGACAATAATATTCTGACTGCACTTGGTTTTGTTTTTGTTTTAAGAATTTAAAACTTAGAATTAATATTTCACAAAGCAGACTGCCTTTCACACACTGAAGGAAATCCACATTGTTGGAGATTCTGAGCTAGTAACAACAAATGTGACAAAAAGTATATAGTGTTTACCAGAACAAGGATATGCAACCTTGAGTGGACTTACTTTCATCTTTTTGGCTGAGAATTGATTACCTGCTCTCTCAGCTTTTTCCTCTACCATGTTTGGTTTTAATTGACTTATTCTTTGAGGACTAATCCCATTAATCCTCTGACTGATCAGTGGAAACTGCGACTTGATGCAGCCTCCTGCTACCTCTCAACTATAAGTGGATTTTGACACTCTTTGTACATTACCTAAAAAAGCATAGCACGCACATGTGCAACACCACATACAAAACTCAGGTTACTAACCTTTCTTTGAAGTCGAGGAAGATCTTTCCCAGCCCACTTCCTCCACTGACCATGTTCAGGTCGATGGCTCGCAGGAGGGCAAAATGGACTCTGATGACATCCTGAGTGAAGAGAATTTATCAATTCTAATCTTTATTCCTTCCTTTATACACAGTTACATACATAGATAGATCTAAACAGTCTGTATATAGTTATTTCCTAGAATGTACAGTACATTAGTTGTGCAACAATACATATATTTATCCCAAATAATTTGATATTCCTTATGATTCAAATAATTACTCTTTAGTTAGTCTAATATAATCTATCTTCAGTCTAGGTACTGACATGTGTAGAAGCTTGTTGGTGTAACGGTTGTTCTCTGCTAATTCCTGCTAATTTAGTTAGCAACATCAGTATGTCAAACATAAATGAATAGCTGACAAACTACAGGTTCCTCTACCAATGGTGTTGTGAGCAGCCCCTTGCCACAGTTTCAGACAGTGTCGTAGGAGTATGTTTGTAAGATATACAAACATATTTGTACAGAACACTGGATTCCAGCATATCTTACGCAATATTTAATTATTAGTGTTTGTTTTCTTGCAAAGAAACTACTGACCAAATGCAAGTTGTACAGCAAGAATTATTGCCCATGAGCCACTGTTAAGTGTTGAAGTTTTTTTAAAAAGAATGAAAAGAAATGGAATCTTTTGGAAATGGAAATGGAAAGTTTTCCATTACTGGGGTGAAAACACTGAACCATGACACAAACATTTCAGTGCATATCAAACTGTGAATTTTGCATACCATTACACCCCTAATATACATGCAACATATCCTGTCATTCAGTCAACCATCCATGAAAATATTGAATTATTCACTTGGTGTGCAACACATCCATGCTGTATAGACATCATTTTCTTTGCTTGAGCAATTACTCACCTCAAGGTTGACAAAGATAGCTTCCATGTCCTGTGGACTCAAGACTTGCTTCAAAGGGATCATGTAATTCTTTAAGAGAAACAAGAGACAAATCAGTGAAAATGTGTATATTAAGATTGAAAAGCAACAAGTTTCCTCTTAAAAATAAATACTGCAACACAGAGTTGCCATTTTTTTATGTCAAAAAAGTATTGATAACATGGCATAAAGCTCTGGCTGATCTGTGAGACTTTAAAAGCAGCAACCAAGGAAATCAATATCAGGCTACACTGTAAAAGATGGATGTAACATATTGTTGTTCAGGGTGTGTGAAGTTATTTAATTCTAGGCTATAACTGTGTCTCTGACATAAATACATTCTGTACAGCTGTTATGTATGCTGCACTTACGCTTACAGAAGAAAAAGCTGCCTATTCTTTCTCTAACATTTTATGGTTGTCACATACCATCACCATAATAATAACAAATAAATCAACTAAGAAGCAATGAGGAGATGACAGGCTTTATTAACCCCAACTCAATTAAGCTCAATGACTCCTCTGATCATAAGAAGGTTGTTTATTCTCATTTAGTCTTGTGTCGATCTGATGCTGGAAACACAGACTACACATTTAGTTTAATGAAATTAGCAGAGTGGATGATTTGTGACACTTCATCAAATTGCAAATGAAATCTGTCAACATAGAAAGTGATGTGTTAGCAGCAGTGATCCCAATAATGGTCCATTATCACACTGTGAGAGCTGGTATGTGATTTTATGTTTCCTTAAGCGCGCAGAAGTTGCTGTTTTACAGGGAGGCACTTTGAGTCAGAAAAGTACGTGTGTGTCCATATATGACTTTGCTCTCTGTGATGTGCGTGTGTCTATACTTTAAGCCCCAGGGATCAGTGTCTCCAGTGAGGGCCAAGCCAATAATAACTGTATCGATCAGCTCCTGTGACATTTGTGCTCCCCAATGAATCTGCCAATAGTTGACATTTCCATGCTGTGACCCAACCTGAGGGCCTCAGATACCAACAAAGAAGTGACAAAAGGAAACTCTCACATAGCATACTGGTGTCAGGAAAAAATAAATAAAAATCCACATACAACTGCATACATACACATATATAAACACACTCACCTTCTCAATGTCTTCTAAAGTCTTGTAGTACTTGGCCTCAGTCTCCTGAATTTCCACTAAGCAGCAATTTCTCTTGTCATCTTCTGTCATACCCATCTTCTATAGTGAGAATAGAAAATATACTGAGTCAGAATAAATTAACTGCATGATGATTAATTATCTCCAGTTTTTAGTATGAACATATAATTGCATAAAAGGAATTGCATGATATTTATATAAAAATGGAATTCAATTTAGTGCCGGTGTTCTAGTATCTAAATTTGTGTCACAATGCAGACGCAATGTGACACCTCTGGTTGGGAATTAGGATCATACCAGATGTTTTTCATGTTTCGGTCAATTTACTGCAAGTTATATATATTACACTTCAACATTTTGCAAAGCGGCCTGCTTTGTTCTAATTTTTTATTTATTTATGCTACCATAACAGACAGAAATTGGTTCCTATTCATCTCAAAACAGTATGAAAATCTGTTAGAATACTCTTGAAAATTGCTTCAGTTGTGTAATCGGTGCATGACAGACTTTTCCGGTCGATTTACACTTAAACTGCATCAATGTAAAAAAATAATGTAATATGGAGTGCAGTTGCTGGTATGGCTTCAGTAAAGTGAGGTGGTGATGATATTGAATTGGGGGAGAAAGGGAAGCATATGAGCTAGTGAGCTTTTTTGTGTGTCTTTTGCTTGTGTGGACTGGATGGCTGACCAGGGCATACTGTATGCATGTATACTGTGTGTAGATGAATCAAGGGTTGTTACGAGCCATGCGTGCAGGCACACTATAAGGGAGGGGGGATGGAGAAATGATAAAAAACATATTTACATAAAGCCTTTCTCATGAGACCTGATGTCTGAGCAAGCCTCTGCATGTGTATACATACTGTATACATGCTGATTCTTTGAAAAAACAATACACTGTAATGTATATTGTACAATACAGCAAGGGAGTCACCCAAATGACCATGGTTTCTATACAGATCTTCTTTGCTGAGGCAGTGATATGGGCAGCCTGACTGGGGAATAAGTAACTAACCATCTGGAACAGATTTGGCTGTTGATAATCAGTGCTGATAATACAAAATCTGGGGATAACGATGTAGAAATGCAAGTCCAGTCCAGGTCTCAATCCACCATGTGAGAAACCAATCAGAATCAAAGCTAATGGGATAATAGTTATTTGTCTTGATGTGGCATCGAGTGGTCATCCCTGACGTCAGTTAACATTGCAGTCACCAGCTGTAGTCACAGGCGTCTCCCGTGGGCACTGAGTCAAACTTTGCACCAGATGGAGTCTCCTCGGCCCCAGTGCACGGGTCACTAATCTAACTGGCAGGTCATTCTCTCAGGATGCTATGAGTTTTGTTTGAAAATGAAGTGGTGGAGGAAGTTAGCTGACAGGGTAGGGTGAGTCACAAGCATAGCAGCACTCACCTGCATGTATCTGATCTGCAGCATGAGAAAAGTAAAGCAGTGCAAGTCAGAAGTCAAATGAATCACCAGTTATGAAGGAAACATCTATATGAGTTTAGCGATATGATGTCATGCAAATACAACGGCCCCAGAGAAATGGAAATGCACATTACTGTAATAATAAAGTGAAGTTAAAGTAAGCTAAAAGTTAGTGGACGCGTATGTTTCCTTTTGTTAGAACTTTTTGCTCATTATATCCTTTGTGGTAGTTTAGAATAGATTTTGATGTAATTATAGATTTTCAATTTGCATGTAAAAAATAAAATGAAATGTTGTCTAAATGACACCTGTTAGAGGTATGCAGGAAAATGAAATCATGCAGAAACAAAAGTGCTGCACATTATCACTACCAAATTTATTGAAAACGTAATTCTTTCATCATACAGTAGACCTTCACCAGGCATTAGATTCACAATATGGAACAAATCAAATCGAATCACAAACACCTGAGACCTTTAGATCATAAGTGATACATACAAAACATCTCTAATGATAAAACGGCAGAGATTGTGACACAATGTTCTCACCATGGGTTGTCGTACTTCCACCTTAATGATGTCTTCATAGATGTCATCCCCGTCGTCCTCACACGGCACACAGTCATAGATGTCATCCTCACCCAAGTCATGCTCACTAGGGAAAAACACACACACACAATGTGTTAGATGAACAGCTTTATCAAAACACAACCTTAACTCAAAGGATGAATACTCTGCTTAGAAAAGCACATTATGTCCACTTTAAACTGCTCTGACAGCTGAAAGGTACTGAGCAGTCAAACCAATATGAGCTCAGTATGTTTCATGAGCTCTGCCTGAAGAGTGATAGTGGTGTTCCAGGCAAGGGGACACAGTATCCGACGTTCACAAACCTCTACTGAGTTGCGTTATTAAGTGGCACTTTCCTTTAATATATTTATGTGGCACTGGCACCCGGCTAGCTAACTGACCTTTAATTAGACAAGCAGCCAGCAGGGCACAGACACTGTGGAGTGTCTTCTGGGAAAGACGCCTCTGCAGGAATATGCAGAGCAATGGCAATTGGGCACATAGTGATGTAGTTAAAAAAACAAGGGTGTGTTAAGTCACCAAAAAGGAAATAAATGATTATATACTGTGAATAAATAAAGGTGGCAGGAGTTGCGTGATAAATAATGGAAAACCAGGGCTCAAGCTTGGCAACTGCCTGCTTGTTTAAACACAATCCCATTCAACTTCCTTGTATTGAGGTGGAGGAAGAAATTGCATATCTCAAAAAATTCTGAGCAAACACAGACAACGTTATCTGCATGGTTAGATTCCTCTAGGGGTGTAACAATTTGGGTGAACTGACCCTTTCGATTTTTGGATAAAAAATATCCCAGCTTTGCATTAGGTGCATGTCTAGACAGATAATCCATCGTGTGCTTTGTATCCTTTAGGACATACCACAAGGGGTAAGAAGAAAATTATGTTGTTCTGTAACTCAGGGAAATAAATGAATGGATGCCATAAATAAGTAAAGATTGTACCGTTAGAGTGGCCAATCTCTACTGCCTGCACCTGCTCAGAAAAGGACGGCCAGGGGTTCAAGATGGGCAAGTATCTGCCCTGCTTAAATGTCCTTGAGCCTGAGAGCGGTCAAATGAAAAGAGGATTTTTTTTCCCCCTTGGATGAATGGTGCCTCATCCAAATATATCTGTATTTGATCTCCAGCACACAGTGTTTGAGTATTCTTGAGGAACATACTTCACCCTTCATACCTTACCAAATGAGGGCCATAACCTGGCTGTTCTTGCACCAACCCAGCAGAAAAATGAATTTAATTTTAAGACCCCAAAAATGGGATATTTTGTAAGGATTTTATACAATTTATTCATCATCTAACAAAATGGCAACTAGATTTATAAGTCTAAAAAAAAAAACAGAAGTTGTTTTAAATTTTCTTCTCTGTGACGTGACTACATATGACCTTCTACGTTTTACCATCATGGCTAAAATATTTCTCCTTTCACTGTCTGTGTGAATAGGGGATAAAAAAAATGAGAGAAGACAGAACTGCCCTCAATCAAATATTCAGCTTTGTCGTCATGCTCGTGCGGGGGTTGTTTGAAGTTTTAATTGAGGTGGATTGGTTCACTCTCAGCAATGCGCTTCCTCTTCCTTCATCAAGAGAAGCGGATGATGTTGAATACTGAGAAGGCAGTGTGTGGGAGGACAACGGTCAGCCGACATTGTCCCATCAGTGTCTTCTCTCTGAACTCTGAGACTAGAGTAGACTCCGAAGAGACTTGATGTGTCACATATGGCAGGGAAGTTTGCGGAAAGCAGATGTTGTACTTCATTCTCCTCCAATTCCTCAGTGACAGTATTATAAGAGAGAGGTCTAGTGCAGCGATATGAATATGACTTATGGAGATATCTTGGAGGAGCAGCATCTCCAGGGAGAGCATGGAGGACAGTCTGAGTAAGGTCTTTTTTATGTAGTAGTAAATAGTACGAGAATAGAAGAATATAAAGGAAAAAAAAGAAAAAAAGAAAAAATGTACTTTAGTACTGGGTTGTTTTTTATTTGTAGCCAGCAACCAGTCCTTTGGCCAAAACATTTTATGGTGGTTTTCAACATCTGTATCTATTGATCCTGACTTGTACTGGCATTAGTGATTGCGTGATGTGGTATTTGACTCAAGGGAAAATTTCCTGTTGATTAGTAATGACATTTATGCCCCATCCTCTTTCCCTGTTGGTGATTTTGTCAGTGTCTTTGGTCCAATCAGTCAATCCCAGAAATTTGAACAAGATTTGTAATGCTTTTCATCAGTGACTACTGATTGATCGCTACATTACACCGATGTGGTAGCATTCAAACCCCTTCCCCTTATAGTGGCCTTTATTTTTGATTGTCTCTTTTTACTAATCCCCAAGACACAGTAATGTGAGGTTTGCTTGTGTCTTTTGAGCCCTAAGGTGCATTGTGCAAAGCCTGATTTTACATTTTAGACAACTGGATGTTGATTATGCCCTTTTCCTAATTGTCTGCTTTTCTTCGGATGCATTGTCTACATTGATTTTTCCAATATTGTATAGACAGTAGCAATGTTTTGTTAGCATCAGGAGAGAGTTTGTTATTGCACTTTTAACTCTACTGATGCAAAACCTGTATTGACATAATTGACGGTCAGTTGTCAAAGAAATCAGTATTCTAATTACTGTGTATCGCCATTCACTTTTCCTGATTGTTTTAGAGTCTCCAAATTCTGAAACAACCTTATAATTGCTAATTGCTAATGTCACAAATGAACTTCTTAACTGATTGTCTGTGTTCACTGGCAATATGTATTGATCCTGCAGTCAAATAGCTATAATGAGCCCTGTACAAATAACTTAATCAGTAACCTGTAAACTTAATCTACATATTGTAGTGGGTTTTATAGAACCAAAAAGGTTCCTGCTAATGAAAAAGAAATTTTTTTTCAAATGGTCACGGGCCTTTTTAGTTTATCCTGAATGTGGTCATATGGTAATAAAGTTCAATTTTAAAAAGGTGACTTCATACCTTGTAACAGATAATACCTACAGTGAGCTCCATCCAATTCCAAGCTATTGACTGTTCATGTCAACCTGCCCAAGGGATTAATGGAGCAAAATAAACTGCAAGAGTAACACAAAAGGCTTGTGACAAAGGGCTTGCTAATGAAAAATAACATGCTTTTATTCAAATGGTTCAAGGGCCTTGTTAGCTTGAGGTGTGTGTGTGTGTGTGTGTATGTGCTGCTGTGTCTCTATCTTTGTGAGGACAAATTTGAGCTTCTTGACAGTGAGGACATTTTGGCTGCTCCTGATTTCTTGAAGTTTTAGGATGGGTAGAATGGGATTCAGGTTAGGGTTATCTTTATCTTCTATTCTATTTTATTTTATTTCATTTTTGTACTTTTAATTGCCTCATTTTACTTTATATTGTTACCATTTGTAGATTTTTATCTTGATTTACTCATGTTAAGAACCTTGTAACTTTGTTTTGAAGGTTGCTGTACAGTACAAAGAAAATATTATAATTATTATCATCATCACTGACGATGATGATTTGAATTACAGTTTAGGAAATATATTGTGTGTGTGTGTGTGTGTGTGTGTATTCGTGTGATTAGAAAAACACTGTGAAAAGATAAGGAAATACTTCTTTGCCAATGTAGTAAAACTGTGGACTTTAGTGGACATAAATAAACAATTCAAATGCATTTAAGTGTGTTTAGGTGTGTGCTTGTGCATGTGTATGCACCTCAATGCATCAGTGAGATAGAGAGTGGGAGTAGAGTCCTGAGGACTCATGAATTAGGTCTAGTTTTCTGTCTGATTGCACAGTGAAGGGCCACAGGGTGTCAAGAAGGTTTGCACGCAATGAGCCCAGTAGCCTCTACTCCAAGGCCTCAATAGAGTAGTAAGTAGTAACTCATAGAGTTACTTTAGTGCGGAGGAGGGACAGAGTGTGACTCACTATATCAGAGCTACTGAGAATATGTCCCCAAAGGCTTGGCTGCCTTACAGGTGTCTATTAAAATAATATTATGTCTTTTTAATACTGGAGGTTGTTTTTTGTTAGGGTGGTGATATACTGTGTGGGGAGCTCCTACATCAGCCCCTGACGGCATGGTAATCACAACACTAAAACAAAAACAGTATTCATAGAGCCTTATCTGCAGTGAGGCTAATAATGAGAAGGTGAAGTTGGTGCTAGGGGAAAGGTCATGGGGTCATGAAAATTTAAAAAAGGTTTATCTACTTGGGCGCATGAATGTGACCACCACATTTTACAGCATCATATTCTTACAACTGGTATGTACATTTGAAAGTTCTGGTCTAATGGTGGCACTAAAGGGAAATGTTAAGGTGATGCCATAGTCCAACAAAATGATATTGCCATCCTACACAGCCATTGTTACAGGTTAATGTACAAACGAAACAAAATACTACCTGCACAAACTGGCCATCTCTGTTTCCTTAATATTTTATCCTGAGTGTGGTCAAATGGTAATGACGTTTAATTTAACGGGTGACTTCTTACCTTGCAACAGATAATACCTACAGTGAGCTCCATCCATTTCCAAGCTATTGACTTTTCATGTCAACTTGCCCAAGGGATTAATGGAGCAAAATAAACTGCAAAAGAGTGACACAAAGGGCTTGTGACACTGTTTGCTTAGGAATGGAAATCTATGTGTGCCTTTGACAGAGGAAAAAGTCCCTTGGCAACTGTGCCCGATCCACCCCCATTTCATGCTTTGTCAACTCCAGGATGGAGTCATTCCAGACAGGGAGGACTGTGAGTTAAGCAATGTGAAGACTTGACATCACAGAGCCAGAGGGAGGAAGCACAGCCCAGGTTTACCACATTAACCCTGGGGACCTCAATTAGGTAGAGGCTTGCCTCCACCTGACTCAGACACTCACTGTAAACAGATATGGTCAGGCAGAATGCAACCTGGATACAAATACACACTTATCACAGAATCTCCATGCCATTTATTTATAGTGTTGATTTCCAGGTGAGCTCATACTGACAGCCCAAAGCTTGAATCCATCTCACTTTACATGAACTCTTCTGACATGATGTTGTAAATATGGAAATCACCCAGCAAGGTAAGTGACCTCTACTAAACCTCTAAAATGATACACAGCCAACCATAAACATTCTCTCACATACTTTAGTCCCAGCTCTTTGCCTGCAGCAACTTTGACCAAAAAATATCTATTAAATTTTTATCTTGAAATATTGTCTTTAGATTCATGAGGACTGAACTTCCAGCTGTCCTCAGGTGCCTCTCAGGTCCACCAGTTTAAATGTTTTGGTGGCTCCAGACTAAATTGAAATGTCGATCGATCTTTTGCTGCTGGAACAGTCTTCCATTTAGTGTCTGGTCTGCCAGCATGCTCCCTGTTTTTAAGTCTCACCTCAAAATCCATTTTTATAGATTGCTTTCCATAGCAGTTAGTAACCTCTGTCGTCTTGCCACTGGACTTAATGATGCCATTTTATTGATCTTTGTTGTTTACTTTAATATTGCTGTTTTACTCTTCCATACAGCTTTATTTTTCCACACTTAACATTATTGGTGTAAGTATTTCTGTTTTATTTCTTACAAGCTGTTTTTTTATGTCTTTGTATTATTTTCTTCCTCCTGGATTCTCTTGAAAAGAACTTCATCAATAAAAATGACTATTATTTCTGTGGGAATATCCTCATTCTCCTCTCCCTCACTCTTAAAGTTCAGTCATGCACTCATTGTAAATCATGCGTGCATCAATATTTCAGGCTAATTAATTAGTCTTTGAGAGCAGGGTCATTGCTAGTGTGGCCTGTGTGCTAAGTGTGTCTAACTGTATTAGGTGCAGGACCTGCTGATGAATCAATTATGTGTCTGTCCATTGATGAAACAGAATGCATACGCATCTTTGTAAAAGGTCAAGATCAGCCAACCTCCAGAGCAGCATGATTAATTCAATACGACCCAGCCCCCTGTACCTACAGGTTACACAAGCAGCATCATGTAACAACACCCTTGACCAGTCCAGAAAAACAGATCGACTCAAGCTTGAGGCTTGTTGAAGCTGCTGCCATAGTTACAGGGGCCGAAACCCATTAGAGGACAGAGGATAATTTGCAGGTTGGAGGTTTGAGGCTAATTAAAGACATAACCACCGGCTATATAAGTAATACACTATATTTATCAGGTTACAAAACATTAATTTCATGCTCACGGCAACTTTCTTTACTGGTGTGCTCAAGGATACCATGCACCCGATATAACCATTGGATCTTTCACTAGCAATTTACAAATTTAAGTAACCTCTACTCTTTCATACAGAATATAAAGATTTCATACCACTATCCAACAGGGTAATAAAATCTGTAACTCAACATGTTTTTAGCATCTCCTCTGCTCTCACTCTCCATTCAGAATCACTTTTTGTGCAAGATTGAGTTATGTTTTCAAGGTAAAGGGCTGTGTTCCAAAATTGCAGGGCTGTATGTTGAGTTAAGCTGCACTCTAATCCAGCATTAGCCTGCTTGGCTGGCGTTCCTCTCCTCTAGCAAGAGCACATTCCTCATCCCCTAAAGAACGTCACAATCACGTATTCAGCGGGCCTATATCTATAGCTCGCACGCTCTCCTTTCTATCTCCCTCTCCTCTCCTCTCCCTCTATCTTTCGGTGATGAATGACACCCATCTCAGAGCGGTTAACTAATTATTCTCCATTAATCTGAGTCGAGCGGCTGCTGTCACCGCTGGAGCCGCTACCGACAGCGAGACCCTGCGACTCTCTTTCACACCCAGCGAAACCCACCCACCCACGTATCACACACCAAACCAAGCAGCCAGCCACTCAGGCAGGCAGCGAGGCAGTCAGGCCAGAAGCCAGAGCAGTGATGGTGTCACCATGGCAACGGGCAGAGTGACAGAGGACTCTGTGCTTATGTAATTAGGCAATTAGAGGAAATTGGAAGAAGTGACAATCACAGTTCACTTTGAAACATCACAAGGCATGTGATATGTAGACAGAGGTAGAGATCTGTGTGTTTTTATATATTCACAAGTTCATCTGTATTTATTTTTACTATAAAAACACACCTCACTTCAGTGGACTCTGGCTGATCTTCAGGATTATCAGCAGATATTTTGCATTTATACCCAGTAAAAATAAAAGCCTCCTCTGAGCTGTTCAGGATAGGACTCCATTACTGTAAAATGCTGTCAATGTCCTTCTGCAGCAGGAAACAATAACTTGCTAGTTTGCTAGAACATAAAATACAGGTGAAAATATGTTTAAAGCTATCCAAGGTGCTTTAAAAAAAATGAAAATAATCTGTCTTGATTATGTGTCTGTTTACACAGTCACATGGTGGAGACTCATCATCAATCTGGGGACCAAAAGCTGGTCCCCACAAGGTAAACCATTAAGTTTAGGATTTGGACCAGGATTTCACTGAGCATTAGGGTGAAGTTTAGGTTAAGGTTAGGGTTGTTATGATTAAGGTTAGGGGAGGTATCCAGAAAATGAATAGAAGTCAATGCAATGTCCCCTTAGGTGACGAAAACAAGTTTCTGTGTGTGTGTGTGTGTGTGTGTTTGCTGTGGATTGCATACTTACTCTGCCAGCTCCTCAAGGCTCCGGTACACATCATCCTCATTCAGAGCTGTGTCCTCTGATGGAAAGGGCCTAGTTCACACACACAGAAAAACACACAGAATGAGAAAAGGTACAAAATACTTTATCAAAACAGAACGCAGTGTCCCAAGTAGAAAAATAACCAGTTGGAAACTGCGTCTTCTATCTGTCAGGTTGTCACTCTTCACTCCATCACTTCAGGAGCACAACAGCAGGACGCATCCAACAGAGGACCCCATCAGTCACAAACAACATTGTCAAGACACATCAGCTCACTGCTGCTGACTGATAAAAAACCTGGCATCTTCCCATAGCCAACTTTCTGAGGAATGCAGGAAGGAAAACAGCCTTTTTTCAGCTGGATAGCCAGGTGTCTTATAAATCCTTACAGGGGTTTCAGGCCGCTTGCATGGACCCTCAGGGACAATGTGAAGCAATATAAAGTACCAAAAATGAGTCAACAGCAAACATGACCCTCTCTGCATTTCTATAGACTCTTTGTCATGTAGTACAGTTTCGAGGCACACAGCCAACAACAATAATGTAGATAAAAGCATTGGTGTTAGCCCATCGTACAATCATCAAGGTGATTCATCAAGATCCTCTTCTTAAATTTCTCATTCCCACCCACGCGGCGACAGCAAACACAATACTCTCAGGAAGTGGCAGAGCATAAAAATGGATGACTAATCAATTAGCTCATTAAACTGGGTGGATTTATTTCTAATCTTTTTAAAGATATCTGATTTCTACAAACATTACTCTGAAGTGCGTAATTAGGTCTCGATTGGCAAACCATGTTTGCAATGTGTGTTTTTTTTTTTGTTTTCCACAAGAGCTGATTGCTACAAATTACAGCCTATTAGCTTAATGCCGTATATAATTCAAGGCCATTAAAATCAGTGAGGTCACGGTCAGCACTAATTATCAATGGCACTAATGTTATTGAGATGGAAATAGTCTGTATCATTAAAATGAATCCTGAGTGTCTCTTATATACAGTTCTTCTAAGCTGTCAGGATGGTAAAATGTTTTATATACTGTACTTTAAAAAAAAAAAAAACACTTTAGGATTGAAACATGTATTTTAAAAATGTATTGTACATTACCAGGTGTCAAATTCACCAAATGCCTCACGACTACAATATTTTTCAGTTTAAGGAGTTTGTTGTTTAGTTTTTAGTCTTACAGCATAGCGCTGTTACCATTCTCTCCTCAAGCAATAAATCCCACACAAAGCAGCAGCCAGCAGTGGTTTCTGCTACAGTAAACAGCCCTAGGTTGACCTTGACTCCCTCTGTATAATGTAACTACTGAACACATGATTTGTTTTCCTACTGTCAAAAAGCCACCAAACACGCTCACACACACACACATACACACATACAGTCCACCATTGCAAAGGACTCCACCATTACTCAAGAAAGAGATGGAGAGCAATGTGAGAGAGGGCGGTATGGGAGTGAAGGTTTCAGGTTCACTGGGGCTGCGAGGTGCAAGCTGCACCTACGTGTTCGACTAGTAATCACCTACAACACAGCAACTGCAGTTCTACTGAGAATACTGTGATCATTAGTTTGATATATTGTTTGATATAGTTTTGATATAGTTTGATATATTTCAATGCAATGGAATTTATACTTTAATACAGTATCAATAACCTTGAAGGAGCATTAAGTAAAGTTTCAGACTGAAATCAGGCTTTATCAATGGCTGGTAGAAATAACAACACACAGCCACACCCTACAAACATATTTATGATCAAAAATGATATATAATTTAGAGTATTAGTTCATAATTGTACAGTAATTGTATTGATGTTGTTGATATTTACAGTATTAGTATAGTATTAACCCCTGCTACATACTTAGTACCCCTTCAAGGTTGGTTGTACATAAGGGAAACAAACAAGGAGTATAAACTGTGATAAAAAAAACTATTTAGCCTCTGTTCACCAGAGTTGTCACCACAGTAGACAAAGCAGTTACATTTTGGGAATCTTCAGTATGTTCAGAATGAAAAATAAGCTAATTTGTTCAACCAGCTGAACTACCCATTGTGCAAAAAAGGAACATAATACAGTGAAAGTCTTCTGTTCAATAACAAATCCCTGTGCAGCTCAGGCAGCCTGAGCTGACATATGCAAGAAATTAGTAGAAAATGTATCTCTTGATCAATGATTCTTATATTCACACACTGCATTTTTAATAGGGTACTACAATAATTTGGTATTGCACTTCCATAAAAATGTGGCACTTGCAAGAGACGGAATATAAGAAGAAAGGTCAATATTGAAGCAGCTGAGATATCCTGACTTTTAGTCCCTAGTATGGGTCAAGCTCATTCAACACTGGATCCTACAATTCCCATAATGCAACTCAATGGTATCTTTTGTAAGACCCACCCTGTCTGGTAAATGTCCAAATCTCTTAAACTCCTCACCTCCTATTTGCAATCCAGCCATATTTTTTTATAAATGTTAATTATCAAAATTGAATGTAAGATGACCCTGATGACATGACTATGACATCATTGGGGGTTATTTTCTCTGACTTTAAAAAAGCTCCCTTCAGAGCCACTTAATTATCATAACAACATTAATCATCATTATACTGTTTTCACCTGCATTGTAGTCCGTAGTAACAAACTTGACTAAATGTCTTGAAGTTTTTATCTGTCATTTATCTTTTTTTATTATGTTTATTGACTATTTTCATTTTTTCATTGTTTTTATGTGAAGCACTGCTGCCGTTTGTCCTTTGTTGTTCTGCGTGAGGATTCCTGAGGAAAGGTTCTGTGTGTCTGAAGTTTGTCTTTATCTGAATTGAGATCATAAGGACAGAGAGTGTACAGATAAACAGTAAAGTCCTACCAGAAAATCTTTAAAATATATTCAACTTAAGTGATATAAATAAACTAATGAATACATTTTATGAACAATATGTGCAAGTGATTGTTAGTCTTGATATGAATGAATGGATTTTCCCAAGTGTGAAAGCTCATGAAACACAAAGAAAGGAATGAAGAAAGAGAAAAACAATGAGTGTCTTTGAGTGTTTGTTGTATAGGACTGTGAAGTGAGCTGAGAGACGCAATGAATAGTTCAATGTCAGAGACCAGATGTTCAAAGCTCTCATAAAAGCACTCTACTCTCTGTTAGCACTTAGCTTTGAAATCCTTTGACTGTCTTTCATCCCGAGATACGATCTGATCAATGAGACACTTTGTGATACCGTATCTTCATAAAGAGCCAACAGCAGTGACCTGTTAGCGGCTAAAGGGCAAAAATCACGCTATTAAGTGAAAGTTATAATGTGAGAGTAGAAAGGCAATAAAAACAGTAGTTTATCTTATCATTTAAGTTGAGTAGATGTGCAGGAATTGTGTGTTGCGTCATGCTGTGTGTATCTGTGTGACATTAGCAATTAGCCTTTGTATAATTAAAGCTGTGGTCACATGAAAGTGGATGTCAGCCATCAGGTTAATGAATACTCAGCTAGATAGCCAAAGGTCAGCTCATCACCCTCAGGCACACATACGATCATGCAAAGAATCCTGCAAACTCAGCCTCTATACAGTGTTCTCTGATTAATTTACTTCATTAATTTCTCCATGTTTAAGTGGTGTAACGTCATTAGAACCCCTGTATTTTCAAGCTTATCAGAAGTATTGTTATTATGAAATAATAATACAAAAACTGCCTTGTCTAGCTCACTGTTATGAGCAGAAGCCCAGCACAGAAGGTGCTTCCTCCAGAGCGTAATAACACACCCACATCTGATGGCCCCCTCCAATGAAATGTGCATTATATTATAAGTTATTAATGGAGTCCCGCAGGGCAAAATTTAATTACGTAGTAGTTTGTGGAGATATGTGCTCGTATATATCACCGCTGTGTTGTTTTGCGGTGCCAAGCATGTCCGGTGCTTCCGTTTTCATTTCTCTTAAATGGTACAACCAGGTATAATTAGACTTTGTTTATAATTTCATCAGAACTCCTCTGATAACCCATCTCTTAGTTATTCAATACCGCTCTATTGTCTGTCCTGGAGGCGTGTGTCTTCATGCTGTTCAGGTCTATACACTAAACCAGAGCGGATGTTTTAGCACTTTATAAAGGTTTTTTGTAAGTAATCAGTTGTCTATTCAGGAAATGGTGTTTGTTTATCTTGCACACAGTCCCTCCTGATTTGACGTATTCAAGTGTTTGTTTGCTAGTTTGTCACTTTTGTCTGAGTACAACTGATTCTTTTAGGTAAAAGGAAGTGAATACTGCTTTCACTTTTGGTTTGGATGTGGTCCTGAGATTTGTCAACTACATCAGTGTTCAGCAGGTAGATTTACACTTTATGGCAAAATCTCTCAGATTAAATCTAAGTGGGAAGAGTTTGAGTTAATGGCAACTTCATTTTCTGATGTACCCTGTTGAAAACTAGTTGTGTTGCTTTTTCCATTTTTCTTTTCTTTTTTTAATCTTTCCTCTCCCTTTGCCTTTTCATTCTTTTATTCGTTTATCTGTTTATCTCTCTCCATTTCTGTGGAGCAATAATGTGTTTTTTGTGTTTTATTGGTTTAACTGTGCATCTCTTGATGGATAATGCTTTATTTTTCAAATGTTTTTAATTTACTAGTAATTTGTAATTTGGTATTAATTATACAGAACACAAAGAAAGTCTTTAACTGGTAAACTTCCAGTTATTTATTCCGATGAACCTCATTAACCTAAAGAGTCTTTTAGTCAGTGCACGTCAGCTGAACATGTAAAAATCTAAAATTAACAATCTACAGGCAAGCATAAAATTCAACATATAGTACATAGAGAATAAAGGTTCCAATCATTGAATAATGAATGAGTATTGGATTTGGACTGAGTACTTGGATTTTAATTGAACATTTCTCTCTAGGAAAATACTATTTTCCTTATAATATATATCAAATTAGAAACAGGGAGGTCATTCAAAGTAATGTATGGGAAATTATTAGAAAACCATGGGCCCATAAAATTACCTGCTTTTTCTTCAAACAACCTCTGTTTCCTTCCTTACAGCCATGTCCCTTCTCAATTATTTCCATCATATCAGTAAACCATGAACTGCATGCGATCATGTCTAATTTCTTCTTCACTGTCTCTAAAGCTAATACTGGTGTAAAGGGAATTGTTGGCACATGTGTGCTGGACAAAGTCGCAGTGATTCAATCCTATTGATCAGCTATCGTCACGCAGCAGAACAACAGTGTTGTCGTTAGCTGTGAACGCAGCTCAAATGGTCAGCATTGGAGGCAGTTTCATGTCCCAGGACACGGCTTTGTTTCTGCAGGGGTCGATAAATCGTTGGAGCTCAAGCAAGCTAGTGCACTTTGCCACTTATTGTACCATGCTTGTCTATAAATCTTCCCGTTCCTCCTTTAAATCTGTCCCTGCAGTTTCATTTCAAAGCTGCTCTCGCTTGGAGAGGCTGTGTGTGTGTGTGCACAAAGTAACATCTTTGCATGTCTGAGTGATTTTCACAACATTTACGTGCAAAATTAGCACATGCGATGCGTTCAAACGGCATAAGTGAAAGATGAGGGGTGGATGTGCAATGTGATAACTGCATACCGATGTGTGTGATGTTATTCAGCAGCGTGAGAGGGAAGAGCTGTGCCTAAAGTGGCTGCTCGGGATGAGGGAATGGGGGGGAGGCAAGAAAAGTGAGAAACGAGAGATCAGGCGATGATTCTTGACACTGTGCCTGTTATTATTTCTTCTTTATCTTTATTACATACAAGACCGTAAGCTGGTTCTATCCACATCTCCTACTATTTCAGTGATTTTTTATATAGGTCTGGTGTTGTGCTGTTTGACAACAGCTTTCACAGTTGGAGAAACAACATGATCCAATCAGGGCTTTGTAGGTGGGATTAAGAATGGGGCCATCATCCTCATGTGCCAGATCAACAAAAATAGATACATCCATGAAAAATAGCTGAGGTCTCCTGATCCCCTGAGCCACAACACACACTCAAACATCAGGGATCGGTGATGAACTAGGACACTGAAGCGCAGCTGGGTTGAAGGTGGAGGAGTGGGGTTAGCTGAGGACAATTAAGATAAGCAGTGGGAAGGGGTGTTGAATAACAGGACAGGAGGATGACACAGCTATGCTTATACTGTAGATAAGCTGTGAGAACACACAAGGTCAGCTCCCTGGACACACAGGGAGTTGGGAACATCAGGTCTCGACACAATGAGGATTCCACTCCGAATTAAATAAAACAAAAATTCAGAGCTATAATCACTAAAATTCTTGTCTCAACACTTGTCCTTTGCTGCCTTAAATTTAACTGACATCCAACTGTAGCATCTTTTTAGGAGAACATTAAAATAACACATTGTCTCCTGTAAATCCACATATACTTTTCCGGATTTATTCTCCCCAAATCACATAGACTAAGGCAGACATGTTTCTTCAGCCTTGAATGGTGTCTGCAAAGCTTCCTATTAAGCTCCACCAATCAGACAGCTCGCAGGGATTCCCCGAAGAAACTGTTGTAAGCCACCCAGATCTTGATACATCTATTCCTGTGATCAATTCAGTTAGCAGATGATGGCCTGAATAACTGCCATACTCATTAAATATATGGCTTTTGTTGTGTAGCTGGACTGCATGAAAACACTATAGTTGAGATTTCAGATAATCACTGAAACTGTGAAACTTTAAAACTCAGGCTAGTTGTAGGCTTAGCATGAGCATGTTGTCATAACACAATAAGCAGAAGATAGCCTTCGTATAAATGAGTCTACTGTATGTCCAGTCTATGTCTGCTGAATCTGCAGAGGCGCATGCAAATGTGTGTCATGTGTGCCAAAATAAGGCCCTCGTTTCCAAATAGGGCTGTCATACTGACACAGTGACAGAGACGTGAACTATCGAGGCCTCAGCACGGTGAACAGACATCCAAGACGAGATCAATGGGTTTCAACAGAATGTCAATGGACATGCCTGTGGCACAGTTACCCAGACATTTAACACAGTGAGGAACTCTCTGGTCATTTTAAAGCTCAATGGATGAGACTATGGAGTAATTGTCTGGGTATTGAGACCTCCAACATGAAGCTAAAGCTGGAAAAGATCTTTTCAATTTCCCTTATCCAGTATCTTCTTGTCTATTAGCTTCTTAAAGGGACATCTCACTATTTTTACACAATATGTTCAGTTTATTTGTCTCTGCCTCTGCTGCTTCGATTGGCCACGTTTTAGTGCAATACTAAATCTCTGGAGTATCCCTTTATGGTGTACAGAGACATATAAACCACCCTCTGCAATATAATATATATGTTATGTACAGTATATATCTTGGTTGTGATTGGCCAGTGAGCCCAGTCCCGTAATGCGCATGCAGCACGCTCTCATGCACACCCTGACTGACAGGCACACAGAGAGGGCCAGTAAAGAGACAGACAGGACCAATAAAAACTTTATGGATTTTTTGATAGTCCGCTGGCCCACCAATGCAGCAGCCCACCAAGATTTGTCCCATTATGCCTGATGGCCAATATATTATTTCTCTTTCTTTTCTTCTCTCTCTCCTTTTTTTTGTCTGATTTTACATTTGTAAATATTTACTTCATACTCTAATTGGAACTAGAGCTTGAAGAAGCCAAATTTCACTGCCTTCAACGTTGCCACTGCGTTGCTGTGCATGTGACAATAAGAATCCTGAATCTGGAGGATGAAATTAAACAAATTCCATTCAAACACAGCTGAATTCAAAGCAAATCAGGTACTTGATGGGATTTGTTGGTTGTTACTGAAAACAAAATGACCACAAAATTATCAAAACATGGGGTGACCCTTTGTTTAGTAGTTTGAATGTCTTTCTTTCCTTAATTTCTTTTGGGTAAAGAATATTGAAGCACAACTGAGTGAAGGTGAAGCTCACCTTTTCCCTCTACTACTGGGTCTGAGCCTTCACTAGAGCCACTTCTATTATTATATCTTCATAGAAGACCTTGAAGGTTTGCTGTTTCATAATTCACTTCAGCAACCACATGTCATGAGTGCCAAATTCAACATTTGTAACATTTGATTGGTCCAGGTGGTGAAAGCAAGCAAAATCTAAAAGAAAAAAAAAATCAGAGAATTCAAAGAAAATGCAATCTTATGTTAGACTTCACTATGGTATGTGTTTGAATGAGTTATAGCTGTTGTCAGGCCTGTACACAGTTGACACGGGCTCTGAAGCGAGACAGAAGAGGTCTGACAGGTCCTTGGACCTATGAATGTAGCTGACCTTGCCTTAAGCACAGTTACAGAAGCGGGTGAGAATACCCTTTAAAAAAGGCCATTCAGGGTCAGTGAACATCCATGTTGTGTAAGTGCTCTGTTTAATAGCAGCACCTTGTCAGATCATACTGGACATGGCCTTGGACCTCATCAAGCATCTGTCATATATCCCTCTGCATATCTGCACATCCCATTGTTCGAAGCTCCTGTGAGTGTTGTTTTAGATATTGACACACACATCTGCACTACTGCTGATACCACTGAGAATCAACACCTAGCTCTGCAGCTCAGTGTTTTCATCCGCCATTCTGTATGTTTAACTCTTTACAGCTCTCTCAGGGCAACCGAAAGATAACAGCCCTGCACAACATGACAGTGAGTCGAAGTAAACAAGCGCTTGGTGAAGAGAGTGGAACATCCAGCAAGCTAAGAGAGCCAGATGTTTTTTAGTAGCAAGTTGAAGGAAACAGCTTAATGGTGAGTGAATAATAAATTTACAGAAGGCAACTTTTGTCAGAAAAAGCATAACAGACAAAGGTAGATACTGTACATTTCTTGTTCTGAAGTTTTATTTTAAGCTTTTCTAGACATTTAAGTATTACTGATTATCTACGACTAACTATCAAGATAATAATGTATGGAAACATCATTTTAGCCAAGGTAATTATAATGGAATTATGCAACTCCCACGTTGACCCGTCCCCTTCAGAGAGTGTAGTTCAGTGTACCATTTAATAACCTTAATCAATGTTTTCTTGTTAATGCAAGGAGCTAAATTTGACCTTACTCAATAAAGCCATACTTTATTGATCCTCATGAGGCAGATATGTTTTCAATTGTTTCCCTGCAAAGGAGGTTAAGAGGTCAAGGAATTCAGAGTTTTGCTCAAGGGCCCTTCAGTAGTGAGGTGCTTGTCCTTCAGTTGAAAGTTGTATCACTAAGACACATTGCTGCCGCCTTAGGAAACTAGACTTGTAATATTCTTTTTGCGATAAAGCTAGATTCATAACCATCTTAGTTCTCATATCTTGAGAATCTAAAGTGTACATAATATTTTACTATTCCATTAATATTCTGATTGCTGAATTGAAAGTAACTCAGGATTAGAAAGTTCAGAGTGTGATTTACACTGAGGTCAAGTGAGCATTGATTTTGACACCACACAGCAAAATGGTCAGTGTGGACAGCCAGCAAATTAGCCAGCAGTCAGCATGTTGTGTTGTCTTTATTAACGGCAAGGGACCTGCTCTCTCTGTCACTCTCTCTCTTCTCCCTTCATTTCCTGGCATGGCTCCTAATGGACGCGCTCCATCAACTCATTACTCAGATGGATAAAATGGCTTTTTATGTGGCGCCGGTGAGTCACCAAGCTCCAAGCAGATTGAGCAAATGAAGAGAAATCAGAAGCCTATTCAAAGCCTGATAGTGCAGTGTGAAGGATTTTCTCAGCGTCACTTTTATCAGAGAAAAATGACTAACCCTTCATACAATACAGTACTCTGACTCAGTCAGCAGCGCTTACGTTGTACTACTAAATTTCTACAGAAAAAGTGTACTGCAATACTGTTTGATTGACAGATGGAAATGTGTTATGGATTATTTTGTGCATTGCAAAATAACAGTGGCTAAAAGCTGCAGCTAATTGACAAAAAATGTAAATTGACTTTTAAATGAGCAGCAGCTGTTAATAGCCCCCCTCCATCTTAATATAGGCCTACGAGTAAATGTGGAATACATTCATGCAAATGGTTTCTGTGACACCGATACTCTTGAGTGCTTCAGCTGTTCAAAGGATAAATAAGAGAGTTAGAAGAAATTAGACACATACCTGATGCCTTTGATTTGTGCAATGCTGTGGTGGGAGATTCTTGACAGAGCGGAGATTACCTGAAATAAACAAAGAGATAAACAGTCACACAAAACAGTCAGCTACATCTTTTGATGTTTTTTTGTTGTTTATTGCATAATTCTTTATTTTTTTTACCTTTTCATTTTCAAAATAATTTCACTTGTGATGTTTATTTCTGGTTTCTTTGAACTTTCTTGTTTTACTGATAATGTTATTATACTGTGATACTGTATTATTGAATAATAAAACAGTCAAAGGTAACAATCAACTATAAAAGTACCTAGAAGATAAACCAGCAGAGGCAACAATCAACTATAAAAGTACCTAAAAGATAAACCAGCAGAGGAAACAATCGACTATAAAAGTACCTAAAAGATAAACCAGCAGAGGCAACAATCAACTATAAAAGTACATAAAAGATAAACCAGCTGAGGCAACAATCAACTATAAAAGTACCTAAAAGATAAACCAGCAGAGGCAACAATCAACTATAAAAGTACCTAAAAGATAAACCAGCAGAGGCAACAATCAACTATAAAAGTACCTAAAAGATAAACCAGAAGAGGAAACAATCAACTATAAAAGTACATAAAAGATAAACCAGCTGAGGCAACAATCAACTATAAAAGTACCTAAAAGATAAACCAGCAGAGGCAACAATCAACTATAAAAGTACCTAAAAGATAAACCAGCAGAGGCAACAATCAACTATAAAAGTACCTAAAAGATAAACCAGAAGAGGAAACAATCAACTATAAAAGTACCTAAAAGATAAACCAGAAGAGGCAATAATCAACTATAAAAGTACCTAAAAGATAAACCAGCTGAGGCAACAATCAACTATAAAAGTACCTTAAAGATAAACCATCTGGGGCAACAATCAACTACAAAAGTAACTGAAACAAACCATCACAGGCAACAATCGACTATAAAGAAACTAAAAAACTAATCGTCAGAGGCAGCAATCACCACATCAACAACAAAAGTAACTAAAAAGTAAGAGATCAGAACAGAGAAAAGAATCAACAAAAAGAGTAATATATTCCACAGAGGAAGAACCATTATCAAACTGCGTTGTACAGTATGTGCTACGAGTTAAAAGAATATATGTTGATTTGAGTTCAACATCGAACATTGTTCATGTGTTTCTTAGCAACCCCTCTAAGGCGTATGCAGGGCCACGCAGGACTGTGTGTAAACATAATGCAGGCCACCCTTAATGATGACATCCGGAGACATGTGGTGCACAGTCACGGATGGTTGGGTGCCACTTTGGTTTGATCACACACCAACACACAAATTTACACATGCAGTCACGCATTTAAACATCCCCATGTTTTTCTTGTTTTACCCATATTCTTTAGTTTGTTAACCTTCTCCTTCCTTTGTGTTTCTTCAGTACAAAAAGGTTAAATGTATGTCTGTATTTAAGCTGATTTAATGCTGCTTGTGAGTCACACGCTAGTTGGTTATGTTTGAGGACTACAGATGGCGTGCTTGTAAGGTCTACAGAGGCTAGTTCAGGAAGATGAGATAACCACCACCCCAAAACACACACTCATTCACTCACACACACACCCACCACAACACAAAACCCGTCTCCTACGCCTCATTACCCACTCCTGGGTGTATTTCGGCTTGCAACACCGTGGCAATGCCAGATGTCTCCTCGACAGGGAGGAGAAAATTGTTATCTCAACCCCTCTTCCTCGGCAGGTGTGTCATCTACAGCCTCTCATCAAATGCCCTCTTCTCTAAACACACAATGCAGCGTCTCATCGCTTGTGGTATTTAACATTCGAGATGAGCAGATGCTAAAGGCTGTTGTGATGAGAGGACCGCCACTTTAGGTCTATGGAGTACTCGCGTTGAAGCATTGTTGACCAAAACCTCTCTATTCAAGCTATTCTCATGTTTAACATAAGAAGTTGTGGAGAGTGGGGAGATTACATGGAGCACTGTTATGGAGTACGTACATGTCACATTCATTTACATCTAAACACTCTATGGAGGGAAAAACCCGACGGGGCTATTGCTCGACACGATGATAAGGGGTTATTTCTCTGTGTCGCTAAAGACCCGTGTAATAGGCAGTCATGTTCATGCTTAGTGGTTCTAATATGGGACCAGTCTACCATTACACACCTCCTTAACATATATTCTAGAAACAAAAGAAGGAGAGACGGTCAAAGACAGAAAAAGAGGGAGAACAATAGACTGGTGATTTAGCTCTCTGTTTAGCCAGTGGTTAGGGTGTTTAATAAATCACTGTGGATAAACCCATTGTGCTACTGAGTGGCACGCTGCCCACCTGGCAATGCTGCAGGGAGGGATCACATATGGCATACTGCCCCAACATCATTATTTGCTCTTTTTTTCCTCCATCTTATTGGCCTACAGAGTGACATACGACATGATTTAAACATTAAAAACACCTGAAAAAGCATAATATAAATGTAAAAATTTAAATTAGACAGACAGATAAGACAGATGATCCGCTGCGGTCCGATCTGGCTAAACACAGCTGGTTCCATCGGGTTCAAAGGATAAGTGGAGCTGCGGGCTTAGAGCCAGAGAGGTCACAGGTGATGAGACACGAGTGTGCCAGCGCGCTAGCGTGACTTCCGCACATCACAGGCTGAAGTCTATTAATATTAAATCTGCAGTTTCCTTAACATTAAGGAGTTTGTTCTCATTTTTCAGCTCATGTTAGACTCGCACGTCATAATGTGAAAAATATGTCTCGAAACTGGGAGCGCTTGCAGTTCGTGACTCCCTCTGGTTTCGGTAAGAAATGCTAATTTGCAATCTGTTTTCAGGGAAACAGAGAAACACAATGTGACAAGTGCCTGAAATGACAATAAAACTTCTTATTTATCTCTTAAATGTAGAAGTACAGTTTTACTGTGGACAGATTACAGGATAGTATTTAAGAAATATTCTGCCCAAAATCTATTTAGAAGTAGGCTACAAACTTCTCAGAGCTACCTTTCAAGCAAAGAGGCTGTAAGTGATACTCAAAAGATTTTTATCAACAGTTCTTCAGTGAATCACACTTTTAAGTGCTTTTTTAAAGCACTTTTTAGTTGCCTACTTCCTGTGTCTGCTGTCTTCCCTGTCTGTGTTTCTGTGTCCCTTTCTGCCCCTAATACACTCTCTTCACCCTCTTCTGATCCCTTGGTTCACTCAAAGCCTTTGAGTCTCTACACATTATTAATTTCCCTCTCATCTCGTACTCCCCGGGGGGTCTTAATGCTGGGGCTAGCCAGAGAATAAAGCCTCTTTCACCCCTCTAGGAATATGGAAAAGACAAGTCACACGATGGAGTGATAGTTTAGGTTTCTAAAGCCCCAAACCAATATCTTACCTTAATCACCACCCTGCAGCCCCTGCCATGCCCTTACCCACATCTGAACTTTGCTGTCAGTCAGGAGGATGTAATTGAAGACACATGTAAAGTCAGACAGCTTCACTGATGCTCTCAGTGACTGCATGAGACTGCCATGCAACATTTACGATCCATTTACTGCATGACAAGTTTATGTGCGTGTGTGTGTGTGTGTGTGTGGAGGGCAGGGGAGGGTAGGGAAGGGTAGGGAAGGGAGTGGGGATTGCATCTACGGATTAGCTGTGAGGCAAGGCCAAGTGTTTGCAAACACACGCCACCCCTACACATCGCCAGACCCGCCACATGTGGCCTCTGTCCCAGCTGGGGCCAATTTAAGTCTCATGTGACCAACCCGCATCCAATCAGAAGACCTACAGGACCTGGTTTCCCCTGGCAACCAGACTTTACTGAATATGCATGGTCATCAGTTATGAGTCAAATCAAATCAAACCTGCAGCCATATGCTATTAACAGTCGGAGGGCGGAGCTGTGATGTGATTAAAATCTGAAAACATCCACAGGAGGACAATTGACAGTCCATCACAAAACACACCCAACCGCCAGTTCTGCTTATATCTGATGCAGTCATGACATGATTATATCTCGCACCGCAAATCAATGCATGTGTTGGAAGTCATCCAACAAAGAGGACAAATAATGAAAAATTCATCCCATTACTTCAATGTTGTTTTTTTTTCTTTTCTCATTTCTCTTACTGGGTTCCTCCTCCAACAGCTAACTCCCTCAGTGTGATATATTTATGAAGTATTCACACTTTGATAGGACAGCATTGGTCTGTTTATGCCAGCCTGCCAAAGTGGTATGCATGAAGCAAAAAGGGGCACAGAGTGGGAGAGCTGAGAACAGATGGCTGAGTGGGAACCCTGCGTGTCCAACATCAATAATAGACAGACAGAGGAGGGACGGCTGAGCCCATGTGTGTGTCTCTCACTGTCCCACTGCCTCCAGGAGTTTCTGCCTTTAACAAACCTTTTCTTATTCTCTGTCTTTTTTCCCCCCTTTGGTCTCAGCTTCTCTTTTTTTTTTCTCTCTCTGTTTTGATGTTTCTTTTTCCGCTCACGATTCACACACAAAAATGTCCAGAATGCTTCCTCATATTAACAAGCCATAAAGCGAGAATGCTCATGTACTGTACACTCACATAACCTAAACTTTATTATTGGCATCCAGGAGGAAAATGTGTTGACTCTCTTTTGCAGGAAGATCAAAGCAGAAGGACTACAAAAAAGCACATTCAAATATTAAAACATACAAAACTACAAGTGAAATGGTGATAGTACAACCAGCAGTTGGGTAATACTTTGGCTTACAGCAAAGCAACATGCTGTCAATCACAGAAATGTACTGATGACAACGAATAATAACAATCTATAGTCATGAACATAAAAGCAATGCAAACTATATAGTTACTGACAAAAATTAAATATTTAATTTAGATTAAATATAAACTACCGAAATGGAATTAAAAAAAATTGAAGATCAAGTTATAACACATTTCCATCATCTGGGAGAAAAGTGGGAGTTTGAGACAGCACACATTCAAATCTAATAGGATGTGATTTACTGCAGTACGTCCCTGATGGTCCCTTGCCTACTTTTTGTATGACAAAACCATGAGTGCTCTGCAAGAAAGCGCATGAATGACTGTGATTGTTCTCCGAGCATTGGCTCATGTTAAAGTTGCTGAATGCCATCAGGTGCCTGCATAAATCCTGATTGCAGTCAGATTGGTACCTGCCACATTGCGCTAAATCCCCTCAAAGCAGACCTTCCAGCTGCTTGATTACAGGGGATTTCACTGTGTATGTCCAGGCAAGAAAAGACTCCAAGCGGGCCTGAGGGCCAGAAAGAGTGCTGCTGACCCAAAGACCCCATTTACTTTTAGTGCCAAAGAAAAATGGCAGTAAGCCTACAGAGGGCATGCGGCCCACACACAGAATGTACAGATTTACGTCTTACTGTGGGTCACCGATTGAAAATGTGGGTTAGTTTACCATAATGCAAAATGACGCTGTAGGTTTTTAAGCCTTTCAGAAAAGTTGGGTAGATTTCCATGTATTTCCTACAACCAATCAATATGAATTATCGATGTGATTATGTGCCTACGGATCAATTTGAAGCTTGTTTAGCTTTAGGACCTTAATCATTGATTTGATCTGAACCTGTGCTGCTTGGAGGCAAAAAGGGCAACGGTGGCTAATATGTGCAAATTGTAGTCCATAGATCGCATTGGCCTGGTCAACACCTGCCAGTGCAACGCAACCACGTCCATGACCTGTCCCATTTCATACCAAATCACCATACACGGACCTGCTCACTTAGGCGTGACTTCACCTGTGTGTGACATGACATTTGCCCATGTGTGTATCAGCGCACACACTCAGGCTTGAATATATTCACATTTGCTGCGCATGAGCGTACACTTTTCTTACACACACACACACACACAGATCGATGGTGCATTATACCCTATGGGCCATGCAATATTGGTAAGGACAGGTCCTGGTAGTGATGGGGTTTAAGGGAAGTTAATCCAGGTGTCAAAGGGGTAGATAAGAGGATGAGGATGAGAAAAAAAAAAATGTTGGAGGACAAAAAACGTCCAGTGGAGTCAAGAAATGTTAGTGCAGTGAAAGTTTTGTTCTGACTATGATTATATTTTTATGTGCTGAGTTTCAACTTCAACTGTGTTTGAAGGCATTTACACTGATATTGGGTGGGCAGTGTCAGACTTACAATAACTCATAGTAATTCCTCAAATTTCTAAACAAAGCAGAAAGACAATGATCATAAACATAGAGACAAGCCAACCAAGGAGTATAATGGTAAGACCGTAGCATGTTCTTGAAGGTGTTTCACAGGTGAAGTCCAGACAGAAGAAAGAAAGCCCTCAAAACAAGCAAGAAGTAAAGGCCTAGTGGAGCATGACTTATTGGGCTGGGCAATATGGCCAAAAATGTTATCATATCGAGTTTAAAGGCTGATTTTTGCTCCTTAGTGAACATTGAAGAAACCAGACGGTTAATTGTGGTTTTAATTCATTTCACAAATCTGAGGTAGAACATTCAAAACAATTATAATGATAAAATATGCATGAGTACAATTCAGTAAAATCCTTTTTCAGTCCTTTTTCCTCTTTAGGGCTAGTTTTTCAGATCTGCTAGTTACTTAGTTTAGCAGTCAGTGTAATTATATCAAACATTCATCAAACTTTTGTTATATTTCTATTGAGAGAAATTATAGAGATAATTATCGTTTTTGTTTTATTTCCCAGCTCTAATAAGTAGAGAACATACCAGGTGTTAGTCAGTGACTGTGGGCTGAAGACTTCAGACAGTCATTGACTGCATTTGACACCAAATTGCTATTTACAGTAAAATGAGGACCTCAGGTTTGTTAACTTGTCCAAAAACATTTTTTACTCTGACCCCCTAAAATGAATCTGACATGGATGTAAACACCCTCAAACTATAGCTTAAGTCAGCACTTTAGCCTCAGAGTCATTTGATTTCACATCCAGTGAGTTAGATGAGTACAGACTCCAAACAACTAAAATGTATCACAGTCTTAATACTTTCTGACTGCTCTGTAAAATGTGGAACAGCAGGCGATGCCATGGATTTAAACCTCTCTTTGCGTGCGGCATTCCTTTTCACCATAAACCAAGCTAAATGGTTTAGTTAAAAGGTTGACAGAAATTCTGCTTGAATAGCTCACCACTACCTCTGAGTAAATCTACATTCAAGATGTCTGAGCCAAGCAGAGTTAATAACCCTTATGAATTGGCCCGGATTAAACGACAATGGCATGAAAAGGTGCTGCCTCACTCAGCAGCGACAGTAACTGATCGCTTCTGATTGTTGTGTTTACAGCTTATTCGTTGCAAAGCCGGTCCATTCATAATGAATGAGGAGGAGATGTGTTGACAGTATTGCGGCAGTGTTTGTGCTCCGGGCTGAGCGAGGATGTGAGAGTGAGGGGGGTAGTGAGAAGATCTCGCAGACATCTGGTGACTCAGCAGCAGGAGTCGGACAAAGCTCCCTAAACTCGGCAGCTCTGCTGAGCAAGCATAGAAAGTTCTCACTATGACAACTGTTGAAAGTTGGGATGCGGTTGGTTTCAGACGACTCTGGTGCTGAAATAGGCAATTCTACTAAGTGTCCCGTCGTTCAATTTGCTTTTCATCAAGCAACAATGTCAAATACTCTCTTTTTTCAGCTTCTCAAATGTGAGGATTTGTAGCTTTTCTCTGTTGATCATTATAAATAGAATATTTGTGGGGTTTGAACTGTTGGTCTGACATAAAAAGGCAATTTGAAGACATCACCTTGATCTCTTGAAACTGATAAAGTGCATTTTTCACAGATTTTTTGACATTTTATAGAGTAAAAAAAGGGCACATGAAATGAGTCAGCCTTAGTTGGTTCATAGAAGGTTAAATGTGTGAGGTTGAATGTCTTTGTTGGACCAAGACAAAGCGTTGATGTGTGTATGTGTGCGTCTAATGAATGTCAAAATAATCTTCTGAAGATTCTTTAGGTGGGAGTTCATTTAAAGGTTAATAGAAGGCTCTTAAGGTTATGATAAGCGTGTGACTGAAGGACGCCTGGATCACTCGGAGCCCAAAGGGTTGAGTGGGAGAGGTGAGTAGATAAACCCGTCTTCCCCGTTTTCTCACATTTTAGTCTGTCTCTTAATCTCATCCTGCAGGCATATAGTATAACGCCTGACCTGCCTGGAAGGGTGTCATGGCGAGCACGATGGCAGCAGGACAACTTTGCACTCAGCAAATCGCGGATGACGCCCGCATTTACACGTGCTAGAACAAAACAGCTCTTTAGGGACACGGTGGCAGCTGACAAAACAGCAAACTGTGTGGACGAATGATGCGGAGCAGCCCTTCCACTGTAGATGAACTCTTAAGCCCTACTGAGCTGATGCCTTTCACACACACAAAAAAACACACACAGAGGCAGAAGTCAATGCATGAAATGACCTCGCAATGAGCAGCAAACGCAACTGTGATTGAAAGTGAGAGCTGAGCCAACAAAAGAAAAAAAAAAAATTGCATCCATAGGGCACATTTTCATTACACCGGGTGGGTAGTCACTTCAAGAGCTTCTTTGGTCTTTGGCTGCAGGTTATCTTGCAGTAAGAAATGAGCTAAGATCAGACACTGCTGCTTCTCCAGCAAAACAGCAGGTCAAATCCCCGTACTATTACTCATGATCTCAACACACTGCTGAGAGAAATCACACCCCTCCGCCAAGTGCTAAAGGCTCCGCTACAACACATTTGTCTGTGACTGCATCAGTGTTTTGGTTGGCCCTATTTTTTTTGGTTTTTTTTGGGAGGTGGAGGGGGGGGGGGGGGGTTCGCCTCTTCCCAAACATGTGTTTGACATTTGCATGCAAGAAAGACTGAACCTCCTGCTGTGATGAAAATTTCCAGAGTGTCATGCCATGTTTCAAAGTCTTTCATCAGCTGTTCTTAGGCTGTGAACCGTCCAATTTGCTGGACCACCATTGACATTTCAATCAGCGGCACGTATAAAGGCGCTCACAGGGTAAACAATGAACACATAATGTGTTTGTAAGAATAATGCTGAAGTGTCACTTGTGGTTACGTCGAGCCTCGGAATACGAACAGCTGTAAGGAAGACACTGAGAGGCGATGTTGTGCAGTCGAGCAAAATGTGTCGATTAAGTCTGAATCACTGACAAAATGTGAGCAATTGGGATCCAAAATGATTAAAATATGGCTTCAGTGCTCTATTGCTCTAGGAGGAAACTTAGATCTGTGGTTGAGATGTGACCAATACATCAACAGGCTATCATCAACCAATATAGGGTTATCAGAAATACATCTGCTTTGGCATGTAGAGCAGTCAAATACAGCCACAAATGCTTTACTGGCAGCATTTTCACAATTCTCAAATATCAATATTGGTATCACTGTCAAAAACCCCAGTGCTTGTCGGTCTGTACTGGAGATTACTGTATAAAGTAGGAAGATGGTTTATACTTTTAATACATTAAAAATTTGCAAAGGTTACAAACTATATCTGTTATGTTAAACATTGTTTTACTGTAGTTCACTAGCAAAGTCACTAACATTGCTCCTCACAAGGAAGCAGAGGGAAAATATATCTTTCTTCATCAAGAACAAATCATGGAAAATCAGATCAAATCAAGTTTATTTATAAGGCACATTTAAAAACAACCACAGTTGACCAAAGTGCTGTACAATAAAACATCAGAATCAATTAAAACAAGGTGAAAACAGCTAAATCTGCCCATTTCTTTATCTTGAGGGGAGAAAGACACATTCAACATTCTCTCTTTTATCTTGTAGTTTCTACATATAGTATGTGTGGCACATGCATTTGTCAATGATTATTATGTGCATGCCCTAGCATATGAGTATTTGCACAGAAGTCTATGCATGTCTTGCCTCATGTCTGTCTGTGCGTTGGTGTGTGAACATTCTGATGTTGAAGCAGTTTTTAGGCTTGTCAGGCCTATAATCTGTTGTGTCTGCTAACTGTTTGCAGAGGAGTTCCGGTGAGGTTGCCATACAACACTGTCTGGCTCAGAGTTCAGCTGCAAACAGCTGTTGCTTTCAGCCAATCCATTAGTTATTACATAGCCTTTCCTCCCCATTTTTCATCTGCGGTGGGCCAACACAGCACACACACACACAAAAAAAAAATGCTGTTATGACAAGCAAAACACGTGAAACAAAACAGTATGATTTCTCTCAAATCTCACTGGACAATAAGTATGTAAAAGCCCAATGTTGTGGCTTGGAATAAACGGTGAGCCACAGGTCAACTCTCTGATTGACAAACTGGATTAAAAGTCTGGCAATCATGAGGAGAACTTAATGTACAAATTATAAAAACACGGTTCAACAGAAGGCATTCATCAGTATTATAATTACACTGAAGTCTTGACACATGGGCTGCGTCCCTCATGACCCGATGAGTTTACATTCTATCATTACCTCTTATGTAAAAAGAGATCGTGGTGAACTTTGTCCCGTCTTTAAATAAGTTTAATTTCACTGAACAGAGTGTTCTGGTGGTGAGAGCTGTCATTTGCCTTCGCACAAGTTACAGAGGATGAGTTATTTGAAGCGTGGCTCGGTATCTGCCTCTCGGGCTGCAGAGCTGTTAGTAGTAGTCCCTTTAGTCTGTTTTTTAATCTCATTACTGTAGGAGGACATGCTGTATTCAGGAAAAAGGGGAACGTTGTGAATCACAATTCTATACTCCGTTGTCTGATAACAGAAACATATGTCAGGGAGAACAAATAAATTATATCACTGGCAATACTGAAACACAAAGTAAAAGATCATAAACTGGACTTTAACCAACTAGGTTGTGTTGATCCCACTTGTTATGATGATGGCTGTAATTCAAGCAGCAGAAGAAGAAAAGATTTAGCCATTTTTCTATTGTTTCAGCATTTTAACTTTTCAAATTCGCCTTGAAAACGGTGGTGTATACTGAAGTCATTCTCACACGTAGACAGGGGTTTGGGGATTTATCCGCTGTGGTGTGTACATCAGAGATGATCCCTGACTCAAAGCTGTTGGGGGGGCGTGAGGTGACACAAGGGTTTAAGGTTTAGGAGCAGGTTGTGGTGATAAGGGCAAATTGGGGATCATGGGAGGAAACGGGATTTCCCATGATGTTGTGGAGCTGGGTTGATGAGGCTAATACTTCCACATAGTCCTTATCAGACACAGGCACCTTAGCCTGCGTGTGTGTGTGTGTGTGTGTGTTTGTGTGTTTGTGTGTGTGTCTTGGGTACATGATGGTCCAGTACATGTCAGTCTAACAGGGAGAGAGAGAGGGAACTAAGAGAATGAATGGGATTAGACCAACATGCGTAATCCAGCTGGCCTGTGGGAGGGAGGTCGGCCCACACCCCTGTGCTAGAGGAGATAAGGAAGTTGGGGGAGGGAGGGGGAAGGGGTGCAAAGCCCCACATCATGCAAACATCTGAATTTAGTCCACTGATTTTACACATAAAGGTCAGTTTGTTTGTCAGGGGAAGTTCTTTGTTAAGTCTATAAAAGGAACTCGGGTGATGTCATCTTGTGCTTAAAAACAGAAAGCCAGCTTTATGAACTTGAGCCACCAAACTGAAAGACGTGGGTGTTCACCAGAGAGAAACATATGAAACAACAGCTATCGGTTGTATTATGGTAAAAATAGGATCCAGCCTTAGCATAAAAAAAAAACACAAGTATACACACCCATACTCATGGGAACGTGCATCCGTGCATTCATACACATCTGTACTATAGACTTGAGATGAAAATGATTTAAAAATACATTTCTTTATCAACGTTATTGATATTTTTTAATCACAATATTGAATAAACAAAGATCATTTTCACTTCATATGTTCATGCCTGTAGCAGGCGCTCACATATAATTACACTCCAAATTCTTGGCCCCAAAACCCCCTCCTGAGTGTAGAGCTTATTGGTGTCTTTTTTCATACACAAGTGGGTGACTTTCTCTCATCTGACTGTAAGTCTTGCTCCGCTGTCTTTTACAGAAGTAGTGTTTCTGGAAGAGGAATCCTGCAGCGACCCACTGGTGCTTTATATTCCAACTGGCTGCAGCTGAGTACAGAGATACAGATGATCTTTTTTTTTTTTTTCCCTTTTCCCTTCAACTCTGCCAATATTCCCTTTTCTCTAAAACCCTTATCACACACAACAGTGTTTATCCAGTGGGAGAGATGCATGTAGCCGGGGCTACTTTTATATTCACCTCATTCAAAGTCAGGTGGGAGGTATTCATAACCACTTCAGCCAGGGGATAAGTTGGGAACTCTGGCATCCGAAACATGGGATTTAAAAAGGAAGAAACCTTTTATTCAATGGTTAAGAATATCTCCACGCTGCGACAATTCAGCTTTGCTTTCAGGTTTGTACACATACAAGGACAATGCTGTAAATACCATTTTTTGCTTTCACATGTTTTTTGACACAAAAGCTCATTTCCCCTGACTCATAATATAAGAAGTGCATTTCTGTGATATACTCATAGGTAAAACGATTGCTGAGTGAGACCAAGAGAAAAAAGAGAGCAGGAGGGTGGGAAAAAAGAAAGAAACTTCAGATAGTTCAGTGTGATAGATGCCTTTGGTCTTACAGTGACAGAAGCACAGCAGCCACTACCTAGAGGGCTCGTCTGATTGGCCAGCAGGATGTTTCCATGGGAGCAGTGAAAGTGACAACTGAACAAAGGGCTTCCATTAGAGGCCCTGTCACCTTCGCTCTACTACTATTAAGACCCTGTCTGTGGGACACCTAATACTGCTGACAGATGAAGAGGAGAACAAGGCAACAGGCAGCAATCTAGACTATCGGGACAGATTCCACTCATCACTGCATCTAAATGTCTAATAATATAGTACAGTAGCAGAGAGTACAAAAAGCCACTCTCTTTTTTCACCAAATAAATAGATAATTAGTGTTATTATAAAATCTTACCCTGATCTCATTATCTAGGTCTATAATTTGCAAGTTTACTGTCATCTGAGTCAGTCAAATACTTACTCTTAAAAGTATTTAAAGTCCCCGGCCACTCAAAAAAATGTTGTTTTTTTTTCTTGTTCCTGTTTGAGCTTCACTGTGCAGAGTTTGACACTAGAAGGTTGTTTTTTATATTCATCTGCTGAAAGTGAAATGTTTCTCTGTGCTCATTGAAAATCTGATTTTAAGGGACTGGGCTTACGAGAATGATTTGTGACATCACAACTAGTTTGGAAGCCAATCCTGGTTCAGTATTCAACTTGTGTGATGTGGAAACCTGAAGCCTCCAGTGCACAAACACTGAGAAGTGACTTTACAGTAAAGTAGGAGACGTCTTGTGTCCAGCTTTTAAACTTCTGAAATTAAATATATCTGCATATTCATAGATTCTGGATCTTTTAATGAGGGAGAAGACGTAGATGTAATTTTAAGAGTTTTAAGTATTCTCATGTCTTAATGCATGTCTGTAGGGGTCTTTAAAAGCTTGACCCACTGCACGCTGCTACTGAGTCCATGCCTATAATCACCAGGCAGGACTTAATATACACTGTGAGAAAGAACTTATTTTCAAAAGGTAAAAAATATAAAATATTCAGACTAAAATCTCAAACCGCATTGCTTAAAAAACACAGAAGCATTTCAACCATAAACTAGATGCTAATATTCACAAAACCCTAATGACTCATTACTCGGTGGTTCTTTCACTGGAACTTAATCATTGTGAATTAAGAAATCAGCACCGTATTAACATAAAACATAATAATAATAATTCATCAGAATTTCAATGACACTTCAGAGGAGGGAATTAAAGAAGAGGGTTTTAGCAATGTGGAACTGAAATAATTACTGGTGATCCTCACAATAAGCTGACAAACTGCATAATCTGGGGGAGGATTGTGCAAGAAGTTAAAAGAGTGCGGTTTGATTTTAGACACCACATCCAAACAAGAGACCAAAATCACCACAAGGGGTGTTTTGGCCATGAATCATCACTAATTACATCATAAAAGAACAAAGATCCTTTAAATTACATTTAGACCAGTTTTATCACTTAGAAGGGAAAGACTTGGTATTAAAGCTAACCTCTAAATTAGAGTCAATTAATTGCACATAATACGTCGATGAGTGCACAAACATGTTTAAATCTACAAACACTTAAATGTACGCTGCAGACATTAATCAAACCTGCTGTGCACGAGGAAACCGCAGCGAAGGTAATAAGACAGATTGAATATGAAAAGTGCCTTGATGCAGCTCAAGGTTTAAGACATCCTCTAATATCCACACAGATAATCTGCTTTTCCTCACCTTTACATTATTCATGAGATCAACAACAACAGACAGAATCTGACAATACAAGGTGTCTGCCTCATGGCTCCTTCCTGCCTCTGCACTCACAGACCAGAGAGACTTAACGTACACCTTCATTGTACTGCTGTCAGGGATACATGAATTCTGGCCCTGTCCACGCTGTATGTAACAGGATCAACATGGACTGTCCACAAGTATGAAGAATGTGTCAATCATAACCGGGAACAGCAACACAGCGCAGGCCCTGATTGAGCCGCAGGTCACAGGAAGTCAGCTGTAGGAGCAGAGTCAGAGGCGCCTGAGCGACGGAGCAAAGGGCTGAATTAACACTGGAAAGTAGGTTTTTCTAGTGTGCGTGTGTGGGTTGTATAGCTCCTACTGTATATGTGAGAAAAACAGTGACAGGGGAAGTGTGTTTCCATCTGCGCCTACAGATGGGCATGTTCACGTGTTGTGTGTGTGTGTTAGTGTGCTTGTATGTCACAAGCATGCATACAGATGGGTGTTAAAATGTATCTGAACTCAGTCTCAGGGAGTGAGAAGAAACCTGTGTTACAGTGAGAGGTAATTTAGTAAGTAGGTAAAATAAATATACTTTGTCTTGCAAAGATATACCAACAATTTACACGTTTTTACAGTACAAAGCGATGCAAGTGGTCCCACCATGTCCTCACAAAGAGTCAGAGCAAGAGAGAAAGTCAATCTATAAGCTACAGTGCAGGGAGGAGGAGGAGCATCTTCCCTTCTAACACGTGCCCGGCAGAGAGGAGAAGAAGTTGGAAAGTGTGAAATGAGCCGGAGGTATGAGGGGAGGGGAGGGGAGGGGGGGGCACACACCAAGTCTGACTTCATCTATCAGATTGATGGAGAGGTGTGACATACTATAGACACAGTATGCATGTCTGGAGGCACTGGCTTCTAATAACGCACTAGTGGTTGCACGTACAGTATGTATATTTATTTTGTTGGTGGACTCCTGGAAGATAAATACATCATCCATGGATTAAAATGTTCATGTAGTATTTTGGATATTGACATTTCAAAATTATTCAAAATTCAAGCAAACATTATTATTTGTGTTTATGTTTATAGCTGAGCATACTATCAGCATCAATATTAGCTTTGATTCATTTATGGGTTTTTTAAATTTTTTTTTTTTTTACAGATTTTATGTCCCCGTGCACCCAAAATAATTGTGCTTTCTGATGCAAGAACACATTAATCACCTCATTTCAGAGAGAATGAGGTCCTCCCGCGACATTGAGAACTCAAAAAAATGATGTTATTAATGAAAAGTGACAATAAAATGGAGAGAAAGTGGAAATAAGCTGCTCATTATTTGCCCTTTTAAAAAGTAAAAGTTAATTAAAAAAAAAAAAAATCCAATTCTCAACCATTTTTAATACTCTCTTTAATACTCTTAATTCAAATATTTAAATAAATGAACAAAAATACAAAATAATGACTCCTTTATCTGTGTTAAATTCCCTGTGAGACTTTTGTATGACAGCTGTGTTACATCAGTTCTAGCTTTGCAGTAAGTGAGCTTGTGACCCGACAGGAAGCCTTCACCCTCTGATCACGCTGTGGAGGCATGGAAACTAAAAGAAAGAGGAGTGAAGGACAGTAACTATTTTATCACACAAGGGAGGGAGGATTCACAGCATGTTACTGAGGATCAAATCTGTGATGTGTGTGTGTGAGTGTGAGTGTGTGTGTGTGTGTTAAGGCGATAGGGAGGGTACAGGAGTACTCCATATTACCAGAGGGACTGAACTGCCAGACTGAGCTTCACACTAGTACTGTACATTAATAACAACTCTGGGCAGGGGGAAAACCGCGCGTTACATGACATAGAAAGACTGTACACATGAGCAGCCAAGTGGGAAAAAATATTCAAATACTACTTGTTGTTATTAGTCCTCCAAATTAAACAACCCATAGGAGAGTTTCATCATCTGACGCCTCTATCGACAGTAACAAACAAGACGACATAATGTGTCTGTGCTTTCCAAAACTGTTACAAATCAGTGTTAAAATAATAATTATGTCTTATGTTGTAACAAACTGGTGCAAAATAGGAGAAGAGCAAGCAGATCACTGTAAATTATATCCAAAACGTGCACAAATACTATTGATGGCTACAGTAGTGTGAATGCAGAAAGCAGTTCAAAGTGAAGTGAAAAGTGGGTGCAGGGAATGCTGGGAAAAAACAAAAGTGTTGCTACCTTGCATTACGGCCAAAATGAATATAATTGGGGAAAAAAAAGAAAAAAACTACAAAGGATTAGGCGAGTGTGGGGGATGCAGTGTGTTTCCAGGAATTGGATAAAGGCCATTTGGATCACACGTTACGAGGACACCTTTGGGTCCAGCATCTTCTTACAGTGTTTCTTATGCACAGAGGGAATGAATGTGAGGCTGAATGTGTGGGAGTGTATGTTAAAAGGTGGGAGGAGGTGTTATTCTCTGGGATGATTATGTCAGTTCAGATCTGACAGCCCACAGCCAGACTTCAAAAGGACTCATTCTTTATTAATGTCCTCTCTGAAGGGAGACAATGCATTTCTGCCGCGGGGTGGGGGGTAGAGGGTAGGGGGGGGCAAATACATTATGCTGTGTGTGTGAGCATTCGGATGCGTGCGTATGAATGTGTGTTTACGGATGTGTGCGCGCGTGCTCGTGTTTGTGAGTTCCTTGGTGCGTGCGTGACAGATCAAAAGGGGGCAAAAATCGAGAAAATAATAAATTGGGTCCTCTTTGTGCTGCCACTCTATATGATGTCCTACACGACAGAAAGTGAAAGTTCCCTCCCACGGCCGCCAGTCCGTGAACCGTGAAAGAACGACACATCAAACCGAATGGTGAGAGTGTCATGTCACATCGGGCAGAGGGGAGCTTGGTGCCTGTTAACCTTTCGCGATGGCCGGACGCGTCAGCCAACGTTGGCAGTCTGTGTGGCGTCGCACTTCCAAGCCTCTCCACCTCCTCCCCCCTTCTTCTTTCTCTCCACCTCTTCTCTTTTAGTCTTACCCCCCGCTTCTCGCTGAATATTTTCACATTCCCCGACTCTGAAAACACTGTTAACAGCCCGTGCGACAGCGAGGGAGCGTGAGAGCGAGGAAAATGTGCGCGCTGTATGTGTGATGTGGTTTAAGCTCCGGGCTACGCCAACCAAACTGAGCTTGTCAGCCAATGTGAACAGACACCAAAAAAAGAATAATGCATGCTGATGAGGTAGTGGGGGGGGGGGGGGGGGGGGGGGGTTGCAAGGGGACTGGGCTGAGGCTTGAAAGTTAGGTGGCCACCATTGTACAGCTCCACACTGGTGAATAATTCTCTCTCATGAGGCTGATTAATGTCCCTGCCAGTACCAGCATGTCACTCAGGAACACTGTGGCATTTTGTTGTTGCCACGGTTGAGCTTAGATCTCTATTCTCCTTTACAAACAGATACTTAAAAAGCAGTAAATAACCCCTATTGAGCTCTTTCTCAAATCTGAACAAGGGTTCAACATGGTCACTCGAGGATTTTGAGTAATTCTAATGATGCAAATACTTGATTGGCATTCTCTGCCGTATAGTTTTTGTTTCATTTGAAGGCAAACACACAGTAACAGCTGTAGTACCGGGAGCTGATGATGTGTATTGACAGGGTGAAGGATGGAAAGAAAGGTCAGGCAGTCAAATCATCAGAAAAGTTGTTATCAGCTATCGCAGAAGCAGAAGCGGTTAAAGGGCGGTATGTGTTCACATCATGTGGGATGTAAAGTAGCGATTGAAAATGTTCTCATGTATTGTATATGTTGCAGTTGGGTGTGTGAGGGGATAAAAATACTATGCATGGTCAATACAGCACTATATCCATTAATTCAGATTTGAGGCATCCATGTTTTTTTTTGCTTTTTCAGGAACTTTGTATATTTAGATATGTGTGTTTACAAGTTAGAACTATGATTATTTTATGTGAATTTTTTGAAGCATTTATGTGGAAAGAAGAAGTCCCACATGACATAACTATGATATCACTAGCAACTGAGTATCTGCTCTTTTTTTTTAGGCGATGTTGATGATGATATAAGCAGTGACTATATGTTAGACTAGTGGAGCAATACAAACAGAGATGACAGCTGGGCTACTGAGCTAATACCCACTGCAGGGCCTAAAGATAGGTCAACCCTCATTGAATCATTAAAACTGGGCTTCCATAGGATTGGTCACCCAGCATTATGTGTACTAATAACTAGGGCAATGTCATTCAGCAATGCCAGTTTAGTTAGCCTCAGTGACAGAAGCCAGTGGCATACTGTAGCAACTTTAAAATGCACCTGCCAGTGGGAAGAGCATCTGTCAGTGTCATAAGAACTGCAGTAGCATGCCAACACTCACTGGCATATGCCACTAAGATAAATAAACTCAAATACATGTAGATTTTTACAATATTTCTACTGTAAACATTGTGATGAGATACAGTACCAGTCAAAAGTTTGGACACACCTTCCTATTCACTTCAATGAGAAAGTGTGTCCAGAATTTTTTGACTGTATTAAAGTAATTGTTAATTTTAAAACAGACATGGCCTATTTCATTTATCTGGTATTTACTCCAGCTCTGTAAGAATACACTTTCTTTGCCAATTAACTGTCAGTATAATTGGTAGAATGCTAGATTATGCAACTAATCAATAGTTTCAGCCCTGAGTCGACCGTTTCTAGACCTCAACATCCATTTAGCTGCTGAAAAAGGATGTAGTACTTATCTGCCACACTGTACTGTATTTGATCCCTGTTTGCCGTGGAGCAGAGCTCAGAGGGGCAACAAAGTTGTATCAAGGGAATGTTTGTAGATGGAGACTGCCAGGTTAAGCACAGTTTGGTTAGATAAGTGCAGGAATCTGAGGCTTCATACAGCGTCTGTGGTCGCAATGCAAATACTGGCGGTGGTTCGGAGGGAGCCTTCTAAACAGGATGTGGGAAACCTTTATTTTTGTTCCTTTCACTTCTGTGCATGTGTGTGCGCTGGAGCATGCGTGTGTTTTCTCTCTGAGATTTAGAGCGCATAAGAAGAAAACATGTCTAAAGGGATTCACTGCAGCCTGACTGTCAATCTCAGATGGGTGGGGCAAGCTATAAAAAAAAGGGAGAAGAATGATATATGTTATGTTTGCTGAAGACAACATTTATGTTTTGACCAGAATGATGGAAAAAAATTCTCCTGGACATTTCAGAGATACAAATCTCCCGGGGATGGTCAGCATATGTCAGCCACTCAGAGACTCCACCCGAGATGATTTAAGAAAGAAAAACAGCAAAAAGCAGACAAAATGTTAAATATAAAAAGGAAAATCTGATGATATACTGCGCCTTTATTTTTAATCGTTATGAGTCAACGTGGACCTTTCGGGTTTGGTTTAAATGTACTCTTTAACAACGTCTCTACTGTTATATGACTAGAATCCCCTTTGATTGTTACTACATGGAAATTATTAAACCTTGGACAGTACTGCTATGTCATGGAGTACATTTCAATTCGAGCAGACATAAAAGGCCCACTACATTAGAACACGCTATTCAAACATAAAAAATCCATTCTCCATACATCCTGTGCTGCTCAGGGTCCAAGGATGCCATTCACTCTGCGTATGATCAATAAACACTGTATAGCTTCTCATAGAGCAAACACAGAGAGCTTCGCTATACAATACCCACACTCTTCCTGGATCGATGGGTCATTTTACTGTATCATTAGCTCGACCGGGCAAATGCATTACAGGAGCAATAATCCCAACATTTCTGAGCATTCAGAGCTCATCAGTGAAAATAAATGTCTGTATTTCTACTTGTGTCTTAGTACGTAAACCTACCAGCTGTTTCATGCAATCCTAAATTTGTACTTTTGGCCGACTGAGAGGCGTAATTAGAACAATATCACTCAATGGCAACTTGGCATGTTTTCACACTTTCACACTGTGGGCCCATGTGAGATTTTTTTTTAAATGGTTTGTTAATTTAATGCTGTTACTAATTACAAAACCCATTAATGTCGAGTATGAGTAATGTCACATCCCATCAGCGCCTTCAAACAACACATGTTTTGCACTGTGAGCTCGAGCATTTGCACCACAAAGGTGAGTTCACTGCAGAAAAAACACTGCAAATATGTTTTTTTTTTGCTACTAATGATATATAAATAAATCAACAAACAAAGTGTTAAACATGATGGCAGATAAAATGAACGTGTCATGCACCGATCATGTTGTTCAACTACAGCAGCAGACTTCGTGGGACTGCACCAGAGCTCGTTTGAAGTGAACCCCAGACCACGATTTCAACAGCTGTCACACTTCACCAAACTTCCCCAACTCTGGAAAAAATGGGTCCAGAGCTCACATCTTCCACTTGTAGAGGGATTTAAAGCAATGATCTTACAGAAATAACCTCTTGAGCCTTTACAATGCCACCAAACATTTAAACATATCTCAGTATCAAGTGTTGGATGTAGATTTAAAAAAAAAAAAAAAAGCTAGGTTTATCAGTATGCTCCCTCAGATGTTCGAGGCAGACGTTCTATTTCCAGGCAGGGGCTGTCAGGCTGTCGATCCTGCTGCCGCTGCCGCTGCCGCTGCCAGACACATGTGCTCTCGCCAACTGCCTCACTTACCCTAATGAAAAACAAACTCTGCTTTGCTCTAGAGGGACCACACATTGAGGAGCCTGAATTAGGCAATCTGCGACAATACATCACGTAGCGTCGGAGAGTGACAGAGACAACACAAACCAAATTGTTTGCTGTGATTGTTTTGAAGAGGGTGAAAGCTGATAATGTGATGTGTGCAGCGGCTGCGTGGTTAAAATTGTTAAACAGACTTTTTTTTTTTTTTCCATATTCTGTTTTCAAAATAAAAAAAATAAAAGGAGGAGGTTGGGCATCTGAGATAAAACCTCAGTCTTTACTGTTCATAGATGTGTGGTGGAGTGTGTAACACCAGTCTAGGCCACAGGACCTCACTCTGAAAGGTCTGAACCTCTTCCATCCCCTCATGGCAATTGGAAATATTTCTAAGGAGGAATCCCTTTATTCTGCACGGAGACGTCTGGAAGGAGAGAGAGAGAGAGAGAAAGAGAGAGAGAGAAGCCCTGCAACGAGTGACACATCAGAGCCCCAGACAGCTCTCTGTGTCAGCTGGAACAGACAGAGGCTCATTATGGGTCTCCATTCAGCCTGTCTCACCAGGGACAGCATGGAGAGGAGACTGGGGGAGGGTGGTGGATACAGAAATGGGGATCCACAGTCAAGATTTTTTTTTTTTTTCTCCTCCGGTTCCAAAAAAAAAAAAAAAGATGCGGGGAGAGGATTCCTTGGTGGATCAGAAACAATGCTTAAAGACTGCTACAAAAGTCAGCTGGAGGAGGGAAGATGCCTTACAGATAGTAGAGGAAAGATGTGGGTGTTTTACTGAATGTACTGTTAAAATCATCGAGCCCAGCTGCGTTGTCTGGAAATTCTAACATTACACACGCCCTATTTCACAGTCACAAACACTTATATTTATAGATTTTTCATAGAGAGCAGAAAACAACACGAATAACACCATGCTACTCTCAGCTCTGCTACTGAGAGAGGACAGCAGATACTCGTATGACTTTTACTTGTCAGGGAAATGTGCAAACAGGAAGGTTTTAAAGATCTGAACAGACAACTAGTGTGTTTCTCATGAGGACGGTCTCGGAGAAACAGGAGAGACGGGGTAAGATAGGGTGACAAAATACAGTACAACAAAGTTTCATGCTGGGATTCAGGATGTAGTGAACGCAAATGTACCTCAGCTATGTCATTCCTCTTCCCTGTGGAGTAAATCATGTTTTTAAAAGCGGGTGAATCTCTTGTTTTCATCTTGTATGTTAACTGAACACGAGGTTATAAAACATGTCAAATAAATAAATAAAAATGCACGCGATGTGTTTCGTTGAGAGAAGCTGAATGCAAACATTTCATTTTTCTACAACACAAATCCTAGAGAGTGCTTTTAGCTTGATGTATGTACACCTTATTATTATTATAAAATAACCATGAACTTCCAGTAAACCAGGTGTTCACGACCCTGCAGGAGCTCTACATTATTCATACCGCACTTTTTTTTTATACAAGAGAGAGAAACAAGTAAACTTCCTTTCTCAAAATGACAATGAAACGTAAGCCTGATGACAGATGGGTCTCTGTGTTTTTCCTCAGAACACTTGCTTCCTCGTGGGATCTCATGAGAGCAGGTGTCTCTTTACGGGACCCACTGTCATGCTCGGCCTCATCCTCTCTCTCTCTCTCTACTCTGTCAGACTGAAAATGCAGGAAAAGTGTCCCTCGGTTGCACAGTGGCACTCAGTTATCCTCTCAACCTGGTCACATCCAAAACTGAGTAATACCTCTTTTGTCTTGAGGAAATAACAGTTTTGCGTCTTGTCAGAAATGAGAACAGAAAAGGGGGTTCGCAGCCCGGTTGCCGAGGTTGCCTTTTCTCCTCTGATGACGCCGGACAGATTTTAAAACAGGGCTTTCAAACCAGGGAAATCCATTAAGTTGTCAGTTGTTGGGAAGCAAGGGGGAAAGTGCTGCACACACCCCACCTGTCTAATTTTATTGCTAAACCATGCTCTTTTCCATAAAGCCAGTGCTATTAGAGGGCATGAGAAAGGCTATGGAATCACTACTGCTCTATATAAGGTCATTTTTACAACCTCCTGCCAACGGCCTGTACCATTTAAGAAGGACAAAGAGGTGTTCACATCTTAATAATGTAAGTCAATCTGCAGCAGGGACAGCACAGGAGAAGAAGCCAGCTTTTTGTCCTCCTCTTCCTCTCCTTGGTTTGAAAGCCATCTCATAAAATAGACATTATATTGTTTGCTTTATTGCGCCAATGTTTCGTAAGGATGGTCTCTCTTGTTTTCTCCTTTTTTTTCCGCAGACATGCTGCTACACAGGAATACAAATACACAGACACGCACTCGTGATGTCCACTCGATGCCATTTTATCGAGCGCACCTGCTCTCCGCTATCAGAGCATGTCATTCAAAATCTTTCTCAAAATACCAAACACTAGATCAAACGCTCACACGAAAAGAGAACAATATCAAGACAATATCCCGCACTTCAACTTTGCCACCTTAATGGTGTTACTGGTGTCAGGGATTTTCATCGAAGGGGTCGCTCTCACACACAGAACAATTCGGTTTGACAGCTGGTTTTTATTATTGATGTGATGGCTTATTCCTCCGAGGACAGCACTGACCTGTCTGTCACTTAGACGGTAACCCAAAATCACAACAACGAGGAGTGGACAGGACAGCAGCAGCACACACACACACACACACACATACATATGCAGCTCACACAAGAGCACAAAATACACGCAGATAAAAAAGGCCTAGAGAGAGGCAAATGCATATGTGAATGTGTGCGCACCCACAAACACACACACACACACACACACACACACACACACACACACACACACACACACACACACTCCTGTGCACAAACAGAAAGAGACAGTGACACTCTCAATAACCCTGAATCTAGGGGACGTGGAAGAATCTGACAAGCGCTCCTGTCATCTGCGGGGGCTTGGAGGCTACTTGGACTAAAGGCTATTACCAGTCTTTTTATTCAATGTCTGGAGAAAACCGCAACATCACAACAAGCACAAACACACCTTTTATCTATTCAGTCTCACATCAGAACAGGTCTGTCCTAATGGATTTCACACACACACACACACACACACACGTATAAATGCGTGTGTGTATCTGCAGGTAGTGTAGGCTGTGTGTTATTTAGATCAGTTTCTTTAATCCAATATGCATGTCATTGCTGCAGGGAAAGGTCGCCTCTTAAAGCACTCAGGATGATGTAATCTTGCCATGAGGCCGCTGACATGACACCACTGGACAGATCTGGCAAACGCAACCGCTGTTAGCTGAGCGCAACCCTGCCCAGACACACTACCAGAGTGCTCCAAAGCCACTGTTAAAACAAGACTGGAGCAAGAGGGGATGAAGAAAACCACAGAAGACCACAGAGAAGTCAACAAGGTACTGTGAGGAGTTCTCAGCAGAGACTGAGTCTGGATTGATACTTTGAGCCTAACTTGATGTAATCATGCAAAAATGCAACAATATGCCCAAATGAAGATCTGCTAATGGCATTTTGTGAGCCTAATCCAGAGTAAAAAATACTTTCATTTGATGACTACTATTAGGTGATGGTATAACCTTACTGTTTTACCACCACTATTTATAGGCTACTCATTACCAGTCTAAAAATATCTGGCTTTTTAGCTAGATGTTCCATTTTCTTCTCAAGCTAGTAGCTAACTCTGTCTGTCTGTCTGACATTTTGCACTGGACAGTTGGAGTACAGTGGGTTTATCAGAGATTGACGGTTGAGAACAGCTGCCTGCTCCAGCTGTGAACGGGGTTGATCAGGGCACGGGGTTGTTGAACCTTATGGTGAATGTGCTGTAAAACAAACAAACAAAAAAAAAACAAGACAAAAACGGTCAAAATGTCCCATAGAGCCCCATAATTGGGGTAATTCTTTGGGTTTGTCACTATCAGCCACCCCTTAGTCAATAAACATATTCATTTGATTGATTGATTGATTGATTGATTGATGGTTAAGGTCAATTAGTTGCTTGGTCAGCAACATATTTGTGTCGACAGCAAGATATCTCAATAAATACTGATCAGATTGAACTTATATTTGATATGTATGCTCATGGAGAACAACCTTAGATGCTGTTGAACATTAATATCGGTTCCCATCTTTCATAACCTCCTACCTTTCCCTTGTGCCTATAAGTATGGTTGGATATTTGTAAGATACTGTAACAAAGTGCTATCAAACTATCATCCTCAGGTCTGGAGATCTACCTTTGTCTACGGTTGAAAAGATGGCTTTGCTCCTAAAACCTCAGCCAACAATAGTACCATGACCCTGAACCATCGCCACGGTCAAACACATTTCCCATGAGCCTTCTGGCCTACAGTGCAGTGAGGAAGATCAAGGTCGTGACTGTGACAAAGCCAGTCACTGTGTAATGAATAATGCAAGAAGCATAAAAAAAGGAGGTGGCTTATGTATTGTATGTGACAAGAGTTGTGACAAGGTTTTAGTGTATGCTGTTCCTCATTCGGTCCGGTCTCATGGTGTAAATGCACTCTCAGTAATGAGCAATATTCAGCTAAGTGAGAAAGCATGTTTAGTTTGATGGGAGCTTCGACTGGAAGCAGTCAACCCCAACGTTCCTTATTTGTTTCAGTAATATACCAGAGTAATACAAAACTGATGACAATGGTTTTTGTTATTTAAGTTTTTATCGAGTTTTTTAAGGAACATTAATATTAACGAACAAGTACAAAAGACAAAAAAATCAACACATAAACAAAAATCAAACTAGCACAGACTAAAAAAAAGCACAGCATCATCTCTGCAGCGTTCATAACAGTCCTTGAAGGAGTCAAAATCAAGATCAAAACCATATGCTGTAATAGAACTCACGTCTATGTAAAACACCAAAGCAGAACTTAAACAAATTATCAAGAAGAAACACACACACACAAAAACAACAACAACCGAACAACAATATGAAATACTTGAGACAGGGTTTTGGATTATCTGTGGTGTTAGCCAGCTTGTCGGTGCTAGCTGTGCTGGCATTACCAGCAGCCTGTTTCGCCATTCTCATTTTGGAGTTCGATGTTGCCATTCTTCAGGCTTGTTGTTGAATTCAGGCTTTGTTAGACAGCTACTACATAGTAGAAATAAGGGTCTTACTTGAACAACTAAGAGGGAAAGTGAGCAATTTGACGAGAGGTTTGTTCTTGGCAGCCGTCATGGTCAACAGTCCCATGTGACTCCCAAAACTGATGACAATGTTATAAAATCAGCCGAAGTTGTTGTCATATCCCACTCTCATTGGATCTCACATTTTTTATGTTTGATTTTATGTGTTGCTACTGCATCGCATTATATCATATGACCTGTGGGCTTTGTGCACATTGAAGTGACTTAGCCTGTTCCCTTCTTTCCTTTAATCATAAAAATCCTCCTGCTCCGTGCTATCTCCAGCTCTTACTATTTGAACAACCTTAAGCCTCTATGCCAAGTGATTTTGCCTTCTGGGAAAGCATCTGTTACAGGCTTCACCTTAGTGGAACAGAAGATAATTTGTTTAATGTCAGACTTTGAAGGAGCACAAACAAGGCTGAAAGGCAGGGAGAGCTATTACGATAATGTGTCTAATCCAGCTATTATCCAAGAGGAGCAGCCATAGATTTCCAAAAAGGAAAAAGTAAGAAAGGAGACTTGCCATCTTTCATAAGAAAAATTTAAATGTGGTTACCCATCGTACGTGTTGAGTCAAAGGTGACCATTTGCACCACCGGAGATGTTTTGGTCTAGGTGTTTCACATGTAATTCCTGCCTTGACTACTAATGAAGTAAAAAGAACATTTCAATGACTTACATATCTGTTACGGTCAAGGACGTGATGACAATGCATGTTTTTTATCTTATTTCATTAAATGGTACATTAGCTTAAATGTACCTGAGAGGAAGAGGGGTATATGAGGATGGGAGGGATAAGGGTGGGCTGGAGGGAATGGCAAAGGTGCCATAGGAGGAACAGCAGATGGAAGGAAACATAAAAGCAATAATATATAGTTTCCAGATCGCTGGTCTACAAGCAGCTTCAATTACTTTTTTCTCATCCTATTTTCTGTATTCTTCGCTCCCACCCTCCACCATATCTTCTTTCCCTCTCCCTACCAGGAAAGATAAAAGCAATTGGTGGGTTTTGTTTGTTTTATACTTTTAGATAATAGAAGACGGCGCATCCTGATCAGGCAGAGCACCACCAAGTCCAGGAAATAGGATTTGTCAAAAAAGCACAAGGCAGGAGGGACGTGACAGAGCCAGACATGTGGAAGCAAACCAACCTACATGTTTAGGCTCTGGGCTGTACATGTAACACTTGTTTCCTCTATTGTTTATTCATTGCTTCCCGGACCTCACAGAGTATTGGAAAAGCAGCAGAAAAAAAGAGCAAGGGGAGAGATGATTGCTGTTTTTCTTGCTTGGTGACATTTCTGTTCCTTAGAGAAACATACAGTGCACAGCCAACTGCTCCAGGCAGGGCCCTCACATGGTTTAGAGTTTGTGCTTTAATAGGAGACAGTTGAGAGCTGGTGAGGCTTTATAGCGGTGGGGCCTTTGGAAACAACTCGTAAAGGGGGGGGGAGACGGATGGCTTTATTCAAACTGCAGAAACAAACAACAAGAGATCTCAGCCTCCTGCAGATACGTACCCTAATTAGGCTATCTATAATACAATATACATGACCAGTCTGCTCACACATGAAGGTTGTAGGGTCCAGGAATGTGATGTAGCTAGAAACACCCTTCATGCCTGTATTATCATAGCCACCAAGAGTCAACATTTGGGGTACTTTTCAAGCAAGAATCAACCTCTCTTACCTTTGTGGCTCTTCACTTTTGGAAGTTTTAATCTCACGCTCCTCCACTCCACAGGTACAAATATTTGCTTTCATAAGTACTTTGAGAGACCGCCAGGTAATCTATCACTCTTAGCGCCACAGATTTTTGGTAAAAGAGGCAGGGTCATTTGGCAAAAAAAGTGGAACCAAGCTCAATTTTCTCTGCAATGCAATACAACAACATCCAGCCAACTCATTCAGTTGACCAGTCAAATGTGTGCAGGTGCACATTCCATGTAGAAAACCTTGAAACATAACCTGCATAATTCTATTATTTACTTGCAGTTGTTGAGATAAAGGGGAAAAAAAATTACTGCTGTGATAATGTTCCAGAGTTCTAAAATCCTGTCTCTTAGTATAATAAACCTCCATGCAGTGTTTTGGTGTCTCTTCTTGAGATCTTGGTGGATTTATTATTCAAACTGAACTCCTTGGATTGTATTTCACACTCTCATCCATACCTGTAGCAACACGCCTTCATCAACCTTGAAATTGTTGGCGCGGTTAAACTTTTGGTTTAAACATTGCCTAAAAACTAAAGATCATGTTAATTTACACGTGTGTTCTTTGAAAGTAAAAGGCAAAATTAACACAGTACCTCCACTACACTTGAAATTGTTCTTTTCACTCGTCAGTGGCAGCGACAACTAAAACAGCAGCGTTAAAGTGATTTATAGTCGCTGAGTGACAAGAACCTTTAAGGCACGCTTTGGGTACAAGTCGGTGAATATAATGAGGTAAAACGTAGTAATCCAGCATTGATAAATCCCAGGTTTGCATTGCCAGATCTCAACTTTGTTACATTCTGCAAAATACCACTAAAGGATTAAATGCAATGCAGCAGTTTTAATCCAGTTTGAGGTATGCCCCTGTGGCCCTGAAGGTGACAACAACGCTTTTCCATGGTTGCTAAGGTCGAGAGGAGAAATATGCCTTTCTTATTTTTTATTGCAGCAGTAATCTGTTGCAGACGACTAATTCATTCATGAGGCCATTTTCCCTGCTGTTCAATTTCTCCAAGCCATAAGCCACTTTATTAAGAGAGCAAAGTACAGAGGTTTTGTTCAGATAATACATCCAAGTACTCCTATTAAAAGCTCATCTGAATAACTTTGATAGAGTATAAAAGCCTAACAACTAAAGGCTTTGGGGATTGTTATGAAATGTGATTCTTTAAAACTGGCCAACAGCTTCTGGAGACTTTTTAAAACGAAGTGATTCTAAACTCTTCAAGACTCTGGAAAGATGAAAAAAAAACACTTGTCTGGAAGCCATTAGATCTTTTGTGAGCAGTTGATGAGTGCTTAGTGACTATGATGCCTTAAATAATTTATGATGAAATCACTATCTGAGTATCATGAGCCAAGATGCTCCAAAAAGGGCATTTGACTGATTCATTCACATTTTTTTTATTCACTTTTTCTTCCTGAAACTGACGGTAAGGTTGAGGAACAGTTAAACTGGCTTTCTAAAGACAACCAGTAATGGGTTCAAAGATGATTTACAATGGTAGTTTTTGTTGTCCTATACCACATGTTGCTATTTATTGCACTATGATAGTGAAACATTATTCTTTAAGAAGAGGTACAGCTTTACTGTGTGATTGTACTGGCTAAATATCAATCTGCATATACAGTATTTATGTATTTATAGATAAATATAAATGCATATCATTGCTACATGGACGGTGTGTAATTCATTCATCAATGTCACAATGTAAATACCTTCTGTCTATGGTCTGATGCATATCCGTTACCTAACACACAGTCCTCTCTGTTGCCTATTACGAGTTTCTAACCCACCAGTGTAAACACTGTCAAGATGCAATAGAATTGGAGCGAATGCACAGGCTTGTGAATGTGTAAGGATTTGCTGTGAATCCTAAGGGTGTAATAACGGTGGTTCTGTGGAGCGGGGAGTTTGGAGAGGCTCGGTCTAATTGGCAGGTACCAGCACTCAGCAGTGTACTCGTAAAGCCCGGCCTCTTCCTGAGGAAAAGGCTCATTTTGAAGCAGGCTGGCGAGCATGCAGCAGCAAGCTGTGGACAGGATTGTACCGCGAGGAAAACTGTCTCAGTTCCAAACTCACACGGCTCTTTGTCATTGCTTCTGACTGCAAGCTTGGCAAACACATTAACACACACACACATACACACACGCATGCACACAGATATGAGCGTTTAACAGCTGGGTAATGTTCTGGCTTCCCACTATGTGCATTGTGTGGTAGTGGGCTCAAGAGCTGCTGTGTTTCTATGTACAGTATGTGATTAAAACATTTGTGTGTGCATGTGTAAGTATGTGTGTATGACAACTCTATGTCCCCAAAATCTCCCAGTTTCCCTCTGGGGACCTGGTGCTGGCAGACAGAAAGCAGTGGACAGAGGCAGCTTTGTGTGTGTGTGGCTTAAAAAATGACTTTATATACAGTCCATGTACTGCAGGCAGCTGCACCATGTTGGCATTTTCACCGAGGCTTTGCACTGTATTGAAAAAGACAGACCTCTGAGCCTGTGTGTCAGTGTTGCAGACAGGGGCTTATAAAACACAGCTAATCATGACAGGAGACATTTGCTTCTAGTGATTCGTTCACTGACTTATAGACGGGTTTTGTCATTTGTTTCTTGTCTTGTTTTCTACATGAATCTATACCAGTTATAGTGCATTTACTCTGGTACCACAAATTAACAAAATAAAAACAAAATGTATTTGTTTATGATAACATTTTCATTTGAAATGAACATCTTAGGGGCTGCAGTGCTTTGAGCTAAATGCTAAGGTCAGCATGCTAACATACTGATGTTTAACAGGTATAATCCTCACCGTGTTCATCATCTTAGTTCCCCATGTGAGCATGCTAACATTTACTTATTAGCACTAAATGCAAAGTACAAGATGGGAATCATGTCATTAGTTTTGCAGGTATTTGGTCATAAATCAAACGTATTTGGGTCTGATGATGGTGCCAGATGAAAGGTTAGGGTGTCACTAACGTTTTTACAATTCATCCAGAAACAAAGTACTGGACCAGCTGACCAATAAACTGAGAAGAAACCAGAAATTTCTCACATTGTCGATAAGTTGTAATTATTCTGTTTCAAAAAGTCCTCATACTTAAAACAGCAATGCCATTGCCTTCCAAAACAACCCAAGCGTTTTCTGGTGGATCTAATAGCGGGTACTTCTCCAGAAGCAACAAGTCTTCATTCCAAAACTACTAAATAGAAAGTTTCTCAGTGCCTTCAAAATGAAATATGTGATCATTACAAAAATGACTCATATGAATCCGCCTTATCTACTACATATGTGGTTAAGCTTTAGATAAGTTAACGTTTGGGAAAGATCATGATTAGAGTTGCTTCTGAGAAAGGAGAGTCACTGATTGAATAATCACAAAAAGGTCACTCGTCTGGTACATTTCTTCTTAGACATACACAGCATTTTATTCTATTCTATTCATCAAATGTGTCTTAGTCACATCTATTTGCTGTAAAGTTGGAAGTTGGGAGGTTAGCTTTCCAGCCTTACTCACTCATGTCCATTAGGCATTAGTTTAGTGAAGACCCCTACTGCTTGTGCAGCTCTTTACTCATGAGACATCCTGCCCTCAAAGCAGTGACAGCAGCTTCAGCAGTCAGACAATCATGCTTAATGAAAGGATGACCTCAACTTCAAGCCATTTACCCTCGCCATCGGGGGAGCCCCCAGAGGAGGACAGTGCGACAGGAGACCGGAGGAAGAGGGCTCACGAGTTCAATGCCTGAAGAGCCTGCCATTAAAAACAAATGAAAAGTACACTGAGATGCGCCACCTGTGGAGTGGTAAGTTTGCCCGGAAAACACAGAGAGCCGTATTCTGTTTGAACAAATCAAACTGATCAAACAGTTTGCTGTGAAAAGGAGGAGGGGGGGGGGGGGGGGGGGGGACACGAGGGAGAGAAAATGCTCGATGGCAGGATTTATTCTTGTGTGGAGATAACTTGAGGTGTTGCAGCGGGGAGAGAGAGAGAGAGAGAGAGAGAGGCTTTGTTTCGTTGATCTGACTGAATTTCTGCATTTGCATAAAGGAATGAAACCTTTCAGTGTAAATATTGGACATGTGACGTGTAGAAAAAGCAGCCTATAGTGTCTGCACTCATGGATATGCCTTACCAGCTTTCACAGAGTGTCACTTTCAATCATTCTTTACATCTACAGAGAAGGAAATTACATCACCCAACACCTATAAAATGTGAATGCATTTATGTAGAAAGATGTACAGTGAGTTGCCGTCTATCAGTTATTATACTATCACTATCTCCCTGCTGCACGTCAGTTCCTGTTATCTTTGAAATATGCGTCACCACCCGCCTGAAATGTGTAAGTTGTCAATGTACATTTATCACTGGAAAAATGTCACAGGCAAAGTTCAGTGTGTTTCAATTTAGAAGTTATATATATTCTGATTGTGAGCTGTGGCCAGGTTTCCAAAGATTGCTGCCTTGAGCAAACTCAATCTGACCAGGCCAAAATAGAAAGCATTATAACAACATCTACCACCAAAGATGAGGGAGAGGACAGAAGACAGAGTCAGTCTGATGACCTCCACACTGCGGTATTAGCTTTCTGGTTTATATAGTGGGAAAGGAAATCATTCCAGAGGCAATATATCCAAGGCCATCTAAATCATTACTCAGAGTGGGAGAGGACAGTATCTCAGTGGAGAAGCACGGGAGCAGCTGGACTTCAAACAAAACATGTCATTCAGGGAAATACTCCATTTCAGATTGGGGTGAAAGAAATATTCAATTCATTGGGAAAACATTGGATTTTGTTTCGTTTGACAGAACAGAACCGAGAATTCATCACATGATACTCACCTCATTGGAAACTCAAACTCACAATTCACAATGCACAGAAAACTCATACATATTTATAGAAAGATAATATCTTTGTTTTTTTTTTATCAATTGCAGCACTTTAGGATTAGGAGGATTAGTTCACCTGAGAAATGATGGTAGCATCAATGCAAAATGAAAAATAACAGCTGACACTCCAAATCATTAATTGCAATGTCTGGCTGCTGTTACGGTTCACTTGTTCAAAATGTTGCAGCTCCGGCGTTGTAACAGAGCTGAATTAAGGTGTTGACAGCAAAGATGGATCGGGCTGATACCTCTCCATCAAAAATTCCTGGAGTGGCCCTAATCCCAATCTCCTGGATCAGTTTGGGACATCCCTAATTAAAACTCCTCCACCCCTTTACTACCACTTGCTAGATCTGCCACTGACTGGTGGAAAGGAACCAATAGAGGGCTTAGAAGGGGCGATGAATGAAAGAGTAGAGGAAACGGAGTGAAGAATCATGTAATGTTCTTGGACTACATGAGCATTATATAAAATAACATTATAGAACTTTTTTGAACTTGGTGATCCCATCCAATGTGTGGGTCAGTGCTCTATGACATCTGTGTGAATGGCAGAGAACCCAAACAGCCTTAAGGGGTGTCTGGCCTATGTCCATCTCTGTTTGTTTCTGTCTATCTCAGTGCTTCTGTTCTCTCTCTCTCTCTCCACTCATCCCCCCGGCTGCTCCACAGGGGGTGGTCGAGCCAGACCGATTCCCTCGGGACTGATGTGCTCTCATGCAGACTGCTGGCTCTGCATTAAGCAAAGATGCAGCGGAGCTACACCAATCGCTTCCAGTAGAAAGCACATAATCAAGATACAACCGTCTCTAAATGAACAATGGTTTGTTTGATTTCCCTCAAGAGAATAACTGCTTCTATAACAATATCTTCTGTAGGTATGATCATAAGTAAAAGCTGCAACCAGAGCATCAAAACTTATTGACTGTAGAGAAGTGTGTGAATTTAACGATGAAGCATAAAAATGCATTTTTGGATGAAGTGGGTTATAAATGACTTTGCAGACACCTGCTCCATTGTGTCTGGTTTATCCAGCTGCCTCTTCTTCTTCACTGCGATAAGAAAGAAGTGGATGGCCCTTCGTTTTTCCTTTTATCCCTCTGCTGTCTCCTCACTGCCACTCACACAGGGCCTGAGAATGAGTTCTTATCTGCTGTGTGTGGGCTCTGAGCACGCACACACACACACACATGGGACTAGCATAACAAGCACAACCGCCTGAGAGATGGGCCGCAGAGATACCATACAAGCGAGCAGGAATACATTAATAGTCAAGTGAGATGAACCATGCAATATTAATCAGAGCATTATCAAACATCATCTCAGATTGACTCTCACATGCTGAGGAGCTGCATAGAGATGTACACACACACACACACACACACACACGTATCTCCTGAACAGGCCTGAAGTGGGTCTCTGCGGGAGGTAATTGAGTTAAATTGAAGGAAAACGAAGGGAGATCACTATTGTTGGTAGAAGTTCGTCGGTATATCCGGTGTCAGGGAAGTATTGCGACATGGATATTCCCCGAAGTGTTGAAGAGTCATGCTGTACTAACATATAAGTACTGAGCCATCTGTGAGGTGAGAAGAGGAACGTATCAGAGCCTCTACGGGGTTAAAGCGCTCAAATGAAGCAAAGAGTGGAGCAGCATGTTCCCATGACACCTTGTCCCCATAGATAACCACACAAACACATACATAACCACCTACAGTAGGTCATGCTTCAGCAGTGGGACTGAGGTGACATTGGTTGGGTGGTGAGGGGGATGGAGGATGAGGCTTTGGCTGATAAAAGTAGAGCTCAGCAAAAAAAAAAAAAAAAATGGAGCCCATATCTCCAAAAGCACCGAGCACTCCAAGCTTTTTCACGAGGACACATCATGTCTGGCTGAGTACCAGGTGTATCACTCTGCTGTTTTTCAAGTCAAGTCTGGTGAAGTTTATTTATACATCCTGAAATCACACGTTTTTTTTTTTTTCCTCAGAGGGTTTACAATCTGTACAGCATACAACACCTTCTATCCTCACATCCTTGACTCATAGAAGGAGAAACTCATCACTTATCATTGCAGCAGAGGAGAAATCCCTCTTTCATGTAGAGAATAGACAGAAGTAACAGTGATAAAATTACAATGTACTGTAGAGAAACTCAAACACAATGCACAACCGAGTACTACAAAGTGGAAGGATACAGAATAAAATCATTACAGTATATAACCAAGAAGCAGAAAATAACAGAGCTACTAACTAAATTACAACGTGTCATGCAGGAATTCATGTATTAACAAAATGTAATTAGTGATAATTCAATATTATTATTTACTGACTTAATGGAACTGTGGTGATATGATCAGATTGTGTAATAGGAATACAAAGTTATGTTTCAAAAGAACAATCAAAGCCGATTTTGTTTCATATATGCACACAGGTTGAAGATGTGTCTTCCTGATGATCCTTCTGGTGCCCTCAAGGCTGTGGGGGAGCCTGTCAGGCCACATTGGCTGGTATTTATATGAGTGGGTGGGGGCAGTAACCCCCAGCACGCTGCACCTTGCACCTCTGTGTGTGTGCGCGCATCTGCAGGACGGCGGTGACCAGCAGTAACCACCTCAGACAGATGGAAACAGCATACAGGGATCGCGACGAGCCAGCTGTTCCTCATCACGTCTGCCTCTGGGGGTCAAGCTGGAGTTTCGGACTATAAAGCGAGTGCCGGGTTTGAGTGTGAAAGTGAGTTTACAGCACAGAGCTATAGTTTTACATTATGTCAGACAGTCCTGTGTTTGTTCACATTCTCTGCAAACATGGCAGCCCAGAGTGAAATCATGAATAAAACTGTTGAGCTGATCCAGGAAGAAGAGATCGTGCATCTTCTTTTAAGAAAGACAGAGGAAGACGATCAGTTCTTCCAACTAACACATTAGAAGTTTGATGGAAATGTGATGAGTTTGTATCAGTTGGTCCATCACACGGACAAAGACATACACTTTCAATAGTCCTAGTTGTCTGCCAGCCACTTGATAATGATTTCCATCCTTACATTACACAGTCTGGTTCTCAAAAATCTATAAATAAATTTGTGAAAATGTGTCTGAGAGACTCACTGTGACACTGAATGATATGTCCAATCACAGTGTCCAGCAGTCCCCAACACCCCAACCCTTCAGTCTTTTATATACATAACATAGTTGCAATTATGCTGCAGTCTACAGTGCGAAGTTTCTTGTGAATTTAAAATGAAAGGTGAACAATATCTAAGGAATGAACTAGAAAAAAAAATCTTACTAGGGAGTGTGTTGATGATTAATACAGACTGAGTCAAAATGTTTTGCAGCTAAGTCACCTCAGCCCTGCAGGTTACAAATAAAGGAAAAAACCTGAAGACATACAGCTAAAAAAAAAGCCACCGACTGTATAACTTCTGTAAAGCTGTCTGCTTGTTATTTAGCATTAAAAAAACACACACAAAAGCCTTGCTTCTGCTCTGCCTCTGATGAAATGTATAGTTGCACCGGTTTGCAGCACCCAAAATCATTACTGCAGGATGGAACAATACAGTTTGACAAAATATTTCACACTGAGACATCCTGCTCACATTTCACTCTCTCAACTGGCTTGTTTATATGCTAACACAGTCACATAAATTATTTCACTTCATCTGATGTGGCCGGAAGGAGTTTTTCAACCGGAAATTAGCCTAGATTTTTGTTGTTGTGACGTCAAGCTGATTAGCTCAATTCATTCGGTATAAACCCCCTAAAAGAGTAAAAGACCCGATATGCAAACACATGGGACCATGATGTGCTTAGTCACACCAAGATGCCTTTAAGGTGTGCTTCTAGGCATTCACAGAAGTAAAATACTGTTTTTTCATTGCGTACGGTTGGGTGACTTAAACTGAGCTGCAACAACCCCAAAGATTCAACAAACCATAAATCCATAATCACAAAGAAGCAGACTGAAAATGAGTGTGAGAGAGAATATAAGAGAGAATATGAAACTATGACTGTTGTTGTTATCTAACTTTCCAAAACTGCATTGTTTTCCAGGCATTGTGGTGTTTGTGTGGGTTTTGTGCATGTAATGACTGAAAGTAACCAAACAACATATTATGCAAATTCAAAGTCAAGGAGCAAAAATTGACTGACTGAACTATGTAGGACTGACTATTAGTGAACCACTTTACAATTTTCCAACTTCAAGTATGTCATAGAATACTATTATCATACACTTTTACTTTTGTCAACACTCTGTATCTCATAGGATGTCTGTTCATACACCAAATCCCCCACTTGATGAAGCATCACAACCAGATCTTTACTGATGCAGGACATCTAAAGTTGGAGACTTTTAAATATTCAAACCCTGAACATTCAGGCTAAAAATATGTGAGTGAATCCATCCACATCACTAGGTCATGTACTATAATCTAATTATATTAATTATAACCTAATTAGATCAATGATTACAGCGTAATTAAATTGGCTTAAATGAAATTTGTGACTTAATTTAAAAAACATGCATTGATTTTATATAAATACCGTCATCTCCGTCGAGAAAAAAAAAGAAGAAAAATCATTTTCCTTTTAACTGGTTTCATATTTGGTTACATAGAGTCAGTTATGAGTTTATTAGGTACAGCTACAGTCTAATACAACAACCCTGCAATAAATCCTACCTGCATGAAGGTTATAAAGTTCAGTCTTTGTAGAAACCGCTTTGCAGAGGTGTTATATTAACTATATAGTCTTCTTTGAAGCTCTAGTATGTGGTGCTGTTGAACTTTATTGCATTATATCGAGAGAGAGAATGTTAAGTCTACCTTAATTGAAGCCTGTAGCCAATTCTTGCACTGTGTATTTCTTATAAACTACTGTTTCTGTCTCAGTGGTTCATAAAATATACATTTTTTTTTTCCTTTTACCAGTCCAACAGTAGCTAAGCTTGTATGATGTGCTGTTGGGAATATTTTGTTTACTGTTCTTTTAATCACCCCTATCAGTATACAGTACTTTATACAATACACTCACATAAATAAGGGCCAGCTGTACAACAAAAGAACAGATGATGAAAACAGTAGGTGCATGTTACAGATCCATCTCCTCCTGTTGGCTCTCACAGGACTCTAAAGAGTAATTTCTCCAGTATGTCAGAAGTCTCGGCTTGAATGGATCCCATAAGAAACTGCCATTTATACAGTATATAAATTCCATATTCACGCCTTCAGACTTATCGTTTTCTTTTACTTCTCCATCACTGATGCAGAGGAAGTAATTTAGTGAAGGAATATGGAGAGTGTCGGCCAGTGGGAGATAAAGATGCCTGTGCCTCTTCCCCCGAGGGAGAGGAAGAAAAAAAAAATAAAAATGATGGTATTGCTTTTTCACAGACAGGCTCTGGCTGCCACCATGAGAAGCTGCTGTTGGTTGCTAAGCCGTATACTGTTAGAAGTATAAAACCTCCAAATATCGCACCTCATAAGCTGTCATGTCAGAGCTGCTGGGTGTTACAGAGACTATGCAACATGGTTTCAACCGAGTAACTGTCGAGGGATGTGACTAAAATACTGATAGGCGACAACCGCTTTAGGGTACATGTTCAGACTGAGCAGGAAGTGCATTTTTTACAGACAGGAAGACTGCTTATAAGGTCAATGTAAAGATGCAAGAAGACATGAACGGATGCTGGTTCGCTTTAGGCGGTATGATTTGACAATGTTTTAACTTGCTTATCTTGAAGTTGTGTGACTCCTCATGAACATACAAGAGGGAAAGTGGAGTAAAGTGAAGAAAAACCACACTTTTTCATCTTGTTTAATTCGTGCCAGTGGGATTATTTGTGAAGGGCGTTTTTATTCAACAAGAGCAGATAACTGTACAGATGACTTGGATTGATCTCAATAAAATTTTTGGTTATTTTCCTCCGGTTTCTCTCTGTTTTCTTCTTGTCTCTTTTCGCTCAAGTTGAAACGTTTTTAACTTGCACCGCACGGATGAACTTTACTTCAATTACCGCCTCCTGGAGTGAATCCATTTCTGTTCATGTCTACTTGTACTTTTCTGTTGACTTTGTATGAAATCAAAGAGGACAGTGGAATAGGATTTACAGCTCCTATAGGAATTCAAACACTGGATTGATTTTCGGACGAGAAATTCAGCTTCTACAAAGGCATGACATTTCTTTTTCATCCAAAATCTAAAATCCTTTATGACAACAAAGGTTTTTTTTTTTTGCTATCTGGAAGGTGCTGCCATCATGTTATTGAGTACTGCAGAGGAGAGAGCTTTACCACTAATTGATCTGATATGAGGTGATAGGCCTGTGTGTGTGTGTGTGTCTGTGTTGTTCTAACAGTGAGATAATCATGATCCATTTCCCAGTCGGCCATCCAGGGCCAAGATGTTGCATCCTAATATAATCCATCGAGCTGGCTTTTGTCTGGTCAGATAAGTGCTGTAATTAATTACATTAGATGGGGAAACTTCATTAGCTAGCTAGGAATGGGAGCAGCCTGTGAACAGCGACAGCACAAATGTGACTGCAGAAACGTGCACATATGCTTAGGTAATTACTTTCATGTCACTGTTCATTCGCATGTTTGTGTTCATGCTTCCCCCAAAAGAATTTTGGTCACTTTTCAAATGCGCTGAGTTATTCATGCTGAAAAAACTTCATGGAAAAACATGTGTTTTTACCTAAAAAAAGGCACAAAATAAGATTCACTATATTTGACACTGGACTTCATGTGTATACGGCACCGGAGTGAATAATATATTCCTTCAATTCTGGAGACTACTCTCTCCTTTTCAGATTGCTTTTTGCACCCTGAGGTTTGTGCATTTTTTATTTATTTTTTTACAAACCACATTTCAAAAAGCCTTTTGGCTAAAGAGGCTGCTGATAAAAAGTTCCCTGATAAAGTATATATAATTTAGCATTCACTTTGAAATAATCACAGCATAAAATCTAGGATGTCAATGCAATTTTTTTTTTATCAATGAGGAATCATTTTTTTCAGTAAGGTCTGACTATTTATTGAGCGGAAAGCTGACACAGGAGAATAAATAAGTGCGCATGCCTTGATGTAAAAACACAACTGAAGATTAATGCATAGCAGCTGTAACCTACACAAAAAACCACAAAAGTGATGCTAACTGTGCTGCTGATAAATCGGCCCATTTACTGTATGATGTCAAGCTGTTTAAACCTCATCAAAACTGTTTACTTGTGTGTAGTATGTTTGCTGTAGGGCACATTTTGCATTTATATAAAGCTTATTTAGCTCCCATAGACAGACAGAGAACATTACATATACAGAATGATGTGTCATACATGAAATGTCACATGCCATAGGCAAAATGTAACACTATGTTCAACTCCGGTGACAAGTGGGCATCAGGGGACGGGCTGACTGCCTTCTGACTAATAGAAGGTTGGGAAAGGAAAAAAGTACATGTGGGCACTGACCTCTACAGCGTCACCGGGCCCCTCTAGAAACAACTGTTCCATCGATGCTGACAGGCTGCCTTTAAAACACATCAGTGAATCCAGAGAAGTGATGTACACTTTATGTGATGGATGTGGATCTATGTCAGGCCTAAAAACAGGGCTCAAAGTGACAAAAGTAGATCCATCTTGATCTTTAAGGTCAGCAGAAGAAAGTGTAGAGATGAAAGTTTTATACAACTGATTAAGTTACATGATCCACATCATTCTTTCTTTCTATATAATGGATAATCAGGAATACTGTATCAGTTTAATCCCAGATCTGACAGTCACTGACAACAACAAACACTCCAACACAACCAGACACTGGTAGAGATTAGGAACTTATTTTATATGTGAGCACACTGTCTTGACCTGCAAGCTGCAAATGGCAAAGCAAAGTAGCCACTTAACTATTACTGCAACCTGATGAACTCATAGGACACAGGGCTTTGTTCTGCACACACTATATTAATGACACGAGTACACAAGACGGATCAACAGCTGGACTCGCAGAATCAATAAAATATTCAGCCGGCAGCTCGGCGCTCAGCAGAACAGCAGCCCTGTCCTAGTTGCTTATTCAGAGCAGCGGCGGCTTGTTTGTCGATAATGAGCTTCCTCATTAAGGTATGGAGGGATGGATGCGGAAAACGAGTGTGTGTCAGAGGGCAGGTGTGTGTGTGTGTGTAGAGAGAGGGGGGGATGCTGCTGATAGGAGGGTTTGTATGCTGTGTGTTTATGCTGTGTTTGTTCTGTATGTTGCGGTATGGTAACAGTATTTGGACTCTCAGAGTTCAAAAGTGACTAAAGTGATCAACAATCTACACGTTACAGCTTTTAATTCACTGTCATAAAACTCTCGTGGCAGTGACAGATGATGAAAATCGTTTTGTTTTTCCCAACAATCACAAATTCCTCTGTCTTCTCTACCGATCAATTAATGACTCATCACTGTCATTCCCGTTTTCATTTCATTGCATCGATTTGTGTCATATTTTTCTGACATCCGACTCATACTGTTTCTCACTCTCTTTGTTTACATGTATCTCTTTGTTTCACTGTCTCAAATTTTGTCTCCCACCCCCCCCCCCTCTCCTCTCATTCTGACAGTCAGTCTTTCGGGATGATGTAGGGGGGTTTGAAAAAGAGCGCTGGGAGTCTGGCTGTGTGGAGGAATCGATTGGTAAGTGGTGGGAAGAGGAGAGTCTAACTGAGGCTACAGAACTACTCCGGGCCCCGCTTGGGGAGTGCAGGATTAACAGTGAATACAGCAGAAGGATAAATCCATGGTGGATTTTTTCTCCTTAGCATCCCGGAGCTAATATACAATGCAGGTTTACCTCAGCTAGGGACAAAACAACACTACCGTGCTCCAAGGTCACATTCAGACTGACAAAAAAAAAACTACAGAGCAGTAATCCAATGAGAACGCAGACATGTCCTACACAGGTATAAGCAAGCAGGTCAGAGGTCAAACCATTGGGGGACAGCGGGAATCTACTCAAATCTCCCATCACATTTTCTGATGAGCTGAAAGTAGGTTAGCGAGGCCTATAAGGGATTCCATGGCTATCTATAGTGAGTGTGTAATGATAACACTCCATGCAATAAAGTCTCTATTCCAGGAGGTCTTACAGGATGGATTTCAGAAGGGAAATTAGTCATTCTGACACCCACTTTATCAACTTCTGCTCTCTGAAGAATTTCTCTTTTTGCCTCAACCTCTGCCTCTTCCTCTTTGTCACCTCAACGGATGCAAAATTACCCTTTTTTTCTTTGATGTACATTAAAAAAAAGCTGTCAAAAAAGAGCTGGATTTTGAAGTGTTTCCTTAAAACAGTGGTACGTACTTTCTAAAGATTTATTCGGTATACCGCGCACCCAGCCTTCAGATACGGCACACCCTTCGGGATGCTGTGTTGAACTCCCCTGGCTGGCCCTTTAGAGAATTCCCCCACTTTCTTCTCTAACTTTAAAGGGTTTACTTATTATTTCTTGTTGGGTTATTAGATTAAATGAACACAGATCCCTCTCTTAGTTCAGTCAATCTGGGAGAGGCATGTGGGACAGATCAGTATGAAGCAGACTACTGGGCAGGGCGTATTCTTGCCTGTTGTGCTAATTTGTCCTACCAACAAGTATAATGAGAGAGTTAAAAAAAACAGGACACGCCAATTATAATTAACACGGCCATTTTAATCTGCTGCGAGCGTCAGACAGTGACGTGAGTGTTGATGGACACCACAAATCTATTTTAGACGCTCGTGTCAGCTGTTTCAGTCCTCTGTCTCGACATTGAGAGGCTTATTCATGAGCTCTGTGGTTTGTTTATGTTTTGACTTTGACAGTTAGATTGTAGACAGCCTCAAGCTTTCAAAATGCTTGAAATGAGTGAGAGTAAAGTGGGAGACTCGCGATAAATGTTTGCTGTTTTTCTTACAGTGATCAGGATGTTTCCCTTATCTTAACAAAGTGTTTCAGAGTGTTTAGTTTAAAAGGGGAAATAAACTCACTGAGTATGCTCTGTGGTTTTGCAGAGTCATCAATTATCAGTGTTCTTGTCTGGTTGGTTTGCAGCATAATTATTTTGAAGGAAGAGCAAAAATAAGATATAGATTTAATTAGATATTTTGTTGTAAATTATTTCCATCCTCCACTGCTTGTTTTCGGGCTACCCAAATGAAATGCACCCGCAGCCTCATCTGAATTCAGATCATTTAGCTCAAAATAATCCCAAATGGGACTCATTTTCTCCCGAATATTTTTCAACATGATTTGTGCAAACAACAAAGCCGTTGTCAGCAGGAGGAGAACTGTTCTGGTATGCTAAACTGAAGCATCATGGGACAAATGAAGGCAAGAGAGAGACGTAATATTCACTCTCAGGAGATGATCATCTACTGTTTATACCCTGACAATTAGCTAAAACATATTACTGGAATAGTATTTGAATAATTCCAATTGAAAGTGAAATTTTGTATGGGAGACATTTGACAAGTGGTGTGTTTTTTCAATGCACAGGTTGGAGATGGAAGTCACCATCTCTAGACTCTGACAGTTTCCAGGAAGGCTGAATACCAGGTAATCCCAGGGGAAAGCAGCGCAGGGGACACTGGGACTCTTCCAGCTGACAAGAGCCCATATGGGACACTGTACGCCACCTTGACAGGTCACAGCTCTGTTCTCTATCCCAGTGGTGGATGTCAGATGTTTACTTGGAAAACTCTCACTAGATTTAGTGTGTATAGAATGTGTGTCAGCATATTGAATAAAAGTTTGAGAAGTATAAATAATTCAACATTCTGATCTTTAAAAAAAATAGTCTCAAACAAAAGGAAAACGGCTGCGCAGGACCACCGATGGAAAATCTATGCGTGAAAGCATTAGCTGGGTTTTTCTTGTTCTCTCCTTCCTGTCAGGCCCTATCTTGATGTTATTTTGGTATGAAGATTTGCCCACATACTTCAGGGCTCAATTAGCTACTGTGAGAGGAGGTCATTAAAAACAGAGACATTTTGAGACCATTGCCGCTCAGCTTCTAGACGCTGGCTTAGAAACAGAGGAAAGATGATGTTTTAATACCCCATAAAAAACATCAACAGAAAGTCATACGGTGTGCCACGGACAAAACAGGAAGGAAGAGTAAAGAAAAAGTATAGGATAGAGAAGAATAATCCGCACAACAGGTGCAGATTGATTTGTTTTTCCGTAACAAACTGAACATTGCCGCCCCGCACCAGCTTACATCAAGTAGGCAGCAGGGTGGTGATGGCATCGTTCTGCTGTACGCTGGAGTGTTGCCACAGATGCACAGTCCTGCCCTCAGGGTGTAACAGTGTGCGGTGAGCACTTTCTTGCCAAAAAATAGCTGGCCAGTGTGTGAAAAACTGTGTAAAACTCTTCCTCTTATCTCATGCCTCATTATTTTTCTTCTGCCTTTTCTACATCAAACCCAAAGAAAGTCACTCTGAGACAAATCTGGGCTCCTTTTTCTAATATGACAGAGATAATTACTGAAAACACTCAAGCATGGTTTGGCTTGCCAATAATAAGAACTCAAGAGAGTGAATCAACATCATCTGCAAACTTACAGTACCAGTCAAAAGTTTGGACACATCTTTCCATTCACTTGAGTCAGAGAGTGTGTCCAAACCTGTGACTGGTACTGTATATGTAATGTTAATAATTCAGTGAAGTTGTGACTATCGAAGTAGTTTTCCTTTCAGTCTGCTGACCTCTAGCTCTCCCATGACTCATCCTGTCCTCCCGATGTGTTGATGTGTCTCTGATGTGATGATGTGATGCTGCATTAGCCTCACTGTTGTATTTGCTTGATGTCATGTCCTGTCCTCTATGCTGCATTACATCTGACTCTGAAGCGGTCCATTAGGTCTTACTGTCTCTCACATTACATGTAATATGAATCTAGCAGTGCACATCAGTATCTGTGATGTATCATAAGCAGCCTGTTTTACACCTGTGATTCACTGATAACCTCTATTAAAATCATTTTCCTATAGCGATGACTACCACCGTGAGGAATGATGCTCATCACATTTTTCTCATCAGATCTGGGTCAAAAGCTTTGCAAATATTGTAACTATTTAACCAGATAGAAGAAGATGGAAGAGGAAAGAGGACAGTTAAGTATCTCAAAATTACCTGAATTAAACATTAGTTGTAATTACTATTAGTTGTCATCTGTCCAACAGTGCGAGAAAAATGGTTCAGTTGATTAAGTAGGTTTAAAACAAATTCACAGTTTATTTACACATAAAAACAAAAGTTAATGCACCTAAATTGTCCATTACTAAAAGAGTGCATCAATTTAGTATTGCACTTCTATAATACTGTTGGACTAACAACAGTGGATCAAAATCAGTGCAGCTGAACCAGAGATATCAGTTTATTTATTCCACACATTCGCCTGCATTACCCACAATGCAACGTGAGCTTTGATAATTCAGTCAGAGATTCAGGTGTGTTATGCTAGTAGCAGGTCAAAATATGTCTAGATTAAAAGTGCGGGAAAGGTTTTTTTTTTAGTCAAACTTTACTTAAACATTGTGTCAAAGTGAAGAGGTACCCTGTGAAACAGAGTAACTGAAGAGCTGTTAAAACAACACTGCTGCACTATTCAAACCAATTTAGCAGCACAGTTTGATCCTAGCTCTCTAGAAATCTACTGACTGGTAAACAACTACAACTACACTTATTGGTTACTTCCACATTCACCGTTGTTTTTCATTCCAAATATGTGTAATAGAAAATATGGTTCAGTTGTGGACTCATTTACACAGTTTCCACTTTCACTCCATTGTTAAGCCGTGTCTAAGGAGAATCTTTATACTGGAGCATCTAAGAAATACAGTCATCAAGAAGACTGTTTTTATAATGAATATAATAATGGTCAGAACTCCTAAAAAAATATTTACTTTTGGCTGTTGTCAACTTTCCCGACATTGTCTTAGGTCCTTGAGTAATGAGTCCAATCCATCTCTTATTTCCAACAGGTTTTCAGGAAACATTAAAAATGATTTGCCCTGACTACATGATGTGAGTCTGCATGTCATCTTCATTATGGGACAAGCTTTTACACATGGATTTGACCCTGTTCACTCCTTGAATGTCATTGTTCAGGATTGCAACAAATGTTTTCGTTCTTGATATCATAAGTTTCGAAACATCTACAGATTGCTTGTTTTGCCCAACCCACAGTCCCAAAAACCCAAAGATATTACATTTACATTGAGATAAATGAGAAAAGCAGCAAATCCTGACTCAAACGGATACAACTTTCTTGTCATAGTTGGTTAGCGAGCAGGTAAAAAGACAAGAAAAAGAGGCGCGAATGGTCATCTCAGATTATAATTTTCCGATCTCTCTTCAGGCTCTGCCGGATTTTCATCACCTTTTTTCCGTCAACGACTGGAGGAGGAGCGTAAAAGGATAAATAAAAGTGGAAAAAAAGACGATCCATTTTCCGCAAGCAGTTGTAAAATGTGATCTATTCTGCCACAGTAATCTCTTAATACCTTTGTAAAACCTGTTCTGTGTGATATTAATGATGGCCCAGAGACATGAGCACTGATCCACACGGGCACAAGTTGTAATAGCGGCGGGTAATGAAGCCGAAAGGTGTCTGCATCAAACACGACTCCGACTCATCTGTCTCCCGTTTCACTTTGTGTCCTCTACTTTTAGATTATATTAGCATTCATTAATGACCCAGGCAATACTGCAGCAGTCACAGCCTCTTTTGTTCCCCGTGTGTGATGACATTCAGGCTGTCACCTCCGCTTTGATTAAAGATCACATCAAAAAACGTTCCTCTTCAATAAATTCACACGGGGTGAAAATATTGTCTTCGTCTGAGAAGGAAGACGGATCCAGACGAATGAGAGTTACTAAATGCGACAGAGACGGCCCACTAAAATGTCTCAGAGCTTCAAGTGTCTTTGGTGGAACTACTTGGTGGGAGGATACCCTGGAGGTCTGTTTGACTGACTTAGAGAGATTCATCTTCTTCAGATTGATACATAGAGCAGAGCAGGTGAGACTTAGACTTGTAATGGGTCTGGGGATTCACGACTTTATCACTGATCTATAATGGATCAAACCCTTGAAGAAGAAGAAGCGACAGGGTATAAAAATGCAAAAAAATAAAAAAAAAAAGAGCCAGAAATAAAAAGACAAAGAATGTGAAAAGGACAAAGAGAGACAAAGAATTTATAAAATAAAAGGAAACAGAAAAAGGAGCAAAATGGTTGAAACAGATTATTATATTGTAGATGTCTGTGTCTCAGATTTAAAGGATCATATACACTAGTGGCTTTGCAAGTTTCAGCCAATAAACTACAAATTGCAAATTCTTCCCTTAAGGCATACTGCAGTTTTTTTTTTAAGACTGGTAATCTACAGTCTAGGCAGCTATTGGTTTCCACTTGTTTTAATACCCTATAAAATCAACTTGCACAAATGAAACGTAGCTGAGACTAATAATCCGTCACAGTGAGCATTTAGTCAGCTTCGTTTTTTGTCAAAGTTATATTATTGCTGCATGATGAAGCAGCCGAGAGCAAGGAAACTCCTCTGTGATGTTTTCTGAGTCCATAATGATGTCTGACATTTAACAGTTAAATGCTGGAAAGCACTGCAGTTGTGCTTTATTTCATTATAAATCCAATTATTTTTTGTCATTTCAGTTTAGTCCGTAAAACGTCAGAAGATGGGTTCAAAATAAAAACCTTACAAATTGTCTGATCAGTACAAAATCCAAATGTATTTGATTTAATTGTGACAGTTATGAACAAATATATAGCATTTTTGCTGATGAATGACTTAATAATGAATCACTTATCAAAACTGTCAATTAATAGACAATACATTATCCAATTAATCATTTCAGCACTACAGGCTTGAGCAACAGCATGAAAACATTGTGACATTTTTTTATTGAAGTGAATGCTAAACCCTAACCTTAACCCCAGACTGCTAACTGTATGCTGGAGAGTCCTTGAACGCATCCCCACTCATGCAACAATAATGTAATTATGATTACATATATGACACATCCTACACTTCCTGAATGTATGACATGACATTGATGAAGGCAGCAAACTCATTCAATCAGTAACTTTAAGTGTTTTTTTTATTTCAAGTATTGTGCTTCATTACATTTCCATCTGTTACAGAGTAAAAACAAATGTCATGAAAAAGTCTTGATAAACTGTGTGAGAATTGAACAAAGGAACGTTGTTAGAGAGGTTGCAGCTGCAGCTACGAAGGACTCCATGTCCGGCGAGGTGCCACATGGATTTATTAGGGACAACAGCTCAACACTCTGCTAACATTGTGTAATAGACACATGTTCTGAATGTGTTTGTTCACTGGTAGAGTGTCAGAGGAAGCACCTTCACAAGGCCTAGCTGTTTGTGAACAGCACAAACAATGCGGTAAAGTTAAGGATGCTGTCATCGTGGGTTATGGTTAAGGTCATTAAGGGCATTATTATACTCTGGCATGCACCACCCAGTGAGCATGCTAAGTGAACCCAAATTGACACACCCACAATCTGGTAAAAATGCTCATGGTGGATCCTCTAGCAGTGACTTCTACTTTACACTGAGGAGAACTGCTTTTGACAATCGCTGTCACTGACAGAAAAAGTGGGACTTCCCTCTTGAGTAGACTTGTTATATCATACAATGGGAATGAGAACGAATGAGCAAAGACGTTTAATGTAGAGCTGATTGTGGAGGACTATGTGGTGCATGAGACAGGTGAGTACAACAACAAACTCACTGATGGTGGCAACTCGCTCTCTGGAAGAAACACGTGTAGTTTTACTTTAATTTGAGTGACATTTATTTAAAGATTCCCTCCAGATCTGTTTTAAGATGTATATATAAAGCTCTTAAATTCAGATTTTTAATGAGCACAGAGAAACTGTCCTCCCTCAGCAGATGAAAACAAATCAAAACATCCTGGCAAAGTCTCCACATAAATCATTCTGCACAGTGAGACTCAAACATCCAACTTTAAGAACAAGAAGAAAAACACATTTTTTTGAGTGGAGGTGGGATTTAAAGTTGCAGTACTTGTGCTTGAGTAAAATATTATCTGTCCATCCCTGCCGTTCACCGACCAGCAGGTGCGGCGCTAATCTGTTGCTACTGTCTGGTAGTAATCAAATAAACAGTATCTCACTGAGACGTGGAGCAGCAGTAATATCAGAGAATCTGCATGTGTGAGTGTGTAGTGAATAAAAAAAAAACGTCCCGAATGAGGATGACACTGTAGGTTTTGATGCGTTTCCCCCACCGCACGTTGCATTGATTAACATTCATCTCTGTGTGAGTGAGCGGAGACAGCAGACGGTTCGCAATGCGTCTCGCACACCCTCGTCGATCGATGAGACCATAAGCTGATGGACGGGAGGGAAAAAAAAACACAGAGGTGGTGGTGGCTGAAAGTTAAATTGCTGAGAGGATGAGAGAGAGAGAGAGAGAGAGAGAGAGAGAGGATGGCAAGCTCGCTAAAGTAGGAGGAAAAATGAGAGAGAGAGAGAGGTGACAGTGAGGTGAAATGAAAAAGTTGGAGGACATTAAAAACTGTGGAAGCTTTTAACCAGGCCTGCTTAGGCTCAGCAGGCTAGACACTCCATTAGCACCTATACTGAAGCACTAATGACTGTGAAGACGGCATCTAGCACACCTTCACACCGGGAAAAAATGTGCTGCTGAACAAGCTGTGTAGTTACACTGAGGAAGATTACAGACTTCAGGTTGCATATGGTGGATTCAAAGCAGAGCGCATTGAATCAAATTTAGCATAAAAATGCACAGATCCTCCCTTCCTTTTGGCAAGCAGCAGCTACAGTATTACACAAGCAGCCTGCCAGTATCCCGAAACTGACTGTTTCATATACTGTATGGACAAAAGTATGCAGACAAGCCCATGCACATACTGTGTCCAGATAAAGGGATAGTTTTGGTGACTATGCTTACTCACTTTCTTGAGTTAGATAAGATTGATATCACTCTGTCCGTTAAATATGAAGCTGGTGAGCTTAGCTTAGCACAAAGACTAGAAGTTAAGGGAAAGGTTAGCATGGCTCTGTCCAAAGCTAAAAAAAAATCTGCCTGCCAGCACCTGTAGAGCTTGTTTATCATATCTTGTACAAAAACTGAAGTTACAAATGACAAATTATGGTTTTTATGGAGGGTCTGCTGGTTGCCTAACAACATCACTGTGATGAGAGGAGCTCTAAAGTCTTGTGGAAAGCATTCCCACAAGTGGAACACCATGTTAATGTTCATGTTTTTGGAATAAGATGTTCAATCACTTACAGGTGTAACATTTGTGTGTTTGCATACTTTGAACCATGTGTATAAACAGTAGAGCTGCAGCTAAGTAAGTATTTAAATAGCCAGAGAACAGTGAGGGAAAATAGGACAAGTCAAATATTAAAGCAGATGTTTATGTGTTTACAGAATAGTGGCAAACACTAAATGTTGAAGGGGAATCCACAAGCGTGGGACAGCTGTCTTGTTTGTGTGAGGCTCTCTCTGCTAGCGTGCGTCTACGTTGTTATCTTAGCTGCTTAATCACCGAATTCTCCCTGTGTAACTGCACTCTTCACGCTCTCTCCTTTTCATCTCTGTTTCATCTTAGTTTCCAGTCTCTCTCCGCTAACATTCATCAAACATAGATGCCTGTTTTATGCCCCATCATTAGTTGACTTTACTCCCCTCCATCTTTGTATTCCTCTCTCTCTCTCTCTCTCTCTCTCTCTCTCGTCTCTCTCCCGTCTCACCAAAACGAGGCCTGACGCTTGATTCGACTTGATTTAGGTGAAAGCGACAGGCCCGAGACAGACAGCTCAGAGAGCAGTTGTCGCATTTCGACTTTGCTGTAAAATCCATTATTGGTACATTCAATTAACGTGATGTAGAGGGAGCAGCGTCGCACAATAACATCGTGCGGTAATTAATGGACTCATTATTTGAGAAGATAGTCCTCTCAGCAGCTGCGGATTGGTGGCTTGTAGTCATTTCACCGTGGTGATTAACATCTGAGGAACATGATCATCTGACTTTGTATATGACTAGTTTCTTAATTAATGAGCCTAAACTGACAGTGTCCTACAGGTATACCCATTATTTAGCACAAATGCATTCCCCAGACAGCCAGTTTAAATGACGCATTTAAAAATAAATTTACTTTAAACCACAGTTGTGCATGACTTAAAGGCTGAAAAATGTGCCCGTGGGCTATTTGTTTTCGGGGGAGTCTTGCAGGTGGGTGTGCCTGAGGCATGTGGAGCAGAATTTTTTCCCCAGTCTAGGCTCTGTGTCAGCCAGAGGAGGGATTAAAGTGGCTATTTCTGACATTATATCATATCTCAAGTCCTGAAAAACTGAGAATCTGATTCCCCCAGCCTGTCGTAACGCCGAGCAAGGAACAAATTGGCCTCGGTACGTGTTTCCTGCACCGCAATGACTTTGTTTACAACATCAAAAAAGACTCTTCTGTCAATCAGGATCAGGTTTATCACAGCTGTTGTGTGCGTACGTGTTTAATTGGACAAATAGTTCCCGGGTCGCTGACTCCTGACGATCTGTCAGGAAGTCTGTCTACAACTTGTGATGAATGAAATGTGAGGAAGGTAAAGCACGGGACATAAGCAAGGAAAACTGGGAGAGGCATTAAATTTAGAGTTTGCACGGTGGCTGGTTAAATCCACCTGATTATCAGGACAACATAAAAAAAGAGTCTGCCAGAGCCGATCAGGTCTAGCAGAGTGCCTCTTATTTTAACATAATCTGCTTTGTAATGGCTGGTTAGCTTTACGGTTAATGGCAGACAATCCAGACCCCCCCACCCCCCTCCCCACCCCAACAACATGTAAACAAGTCCACATTATCCTCACTTTCTCCTTTAAACACCGAATCAAACTGCCTTTAAACTCCGTCTTTATTGTTTGCTTGATGTGAAGATCCGTGTCTATCTATTCATCTACTGCATCTATCCACTCCAGCTAAATTATATTATATTATTATTTGTGCTCTGCTAATCGTTGGCTTCATGTTATAGAGAGCTTAAACTATAAATGCGATCAACATAATCTCCCAATACATGCTGTTGACTAAGGCCATTAGTGTTACTGTGTGACACTTTTATAGCTCACAGTTTAATCTTTGGGTTTCTGTTTTTCTCTCTCTCTCTCTCTCACACAATGTCATTATGCAATCATCGAAGCATTCGCTGACACACACACACAAACTCGACGGTCCGTTTTCACCATCGCGTGCGCACCAAACACGCTCTTCTTTTAAATAAGCATGCGACAAAGCAAACAACCCCAGCAAATCAATTTAAGTGTGCTGCATGTGTGTGTGTGTGTGTTGGAGCATGTGTGCGTGTTTGTTTTATTGCTGTATTTCTCTAATAGGTCACAGAGATTATTCCGCTATTACAGCTCATTTAGATGGTCATTTATGTGTTAATCCTGAATCCACATGAGACCGAGCAGACAGTGGATGGGCAGGGGGCAGCGGGGGGGTGAATCCAGTGGTTGACTAGTATCACAGAGACATTAATCCTGCGGGCGTTTTTCACTCTACTAACACACTGCAAGCGAGCTTAGCTTTTAACTAGGCTGTACTGTATCTAACCACGCTTGATCACATTGTCATGCTTCCCACCTAGAATGCAATTTAGGTGCGTCTGTGATGTTTCCAACGGTGCTTGTTTGATACCAAAACGGAGCTTTTCATTAGAGCATTCCTTCAAGATCAGATATAGCTTATGGAAAATGAGATCTCAGTTAATAACCAGCTATTATAGTTCTCTTCTTGGCGTCACAGAAGGCAACAGTCATGTTTATTTATTCCCCATGTGTGACAAAAGAAGCCCATTCACGCTTGCGGCAAGTGGGTTAAGAGCTGATGAGGCTCATGGTGAGTCACCCTGCCTGCCATCATGGCACCGCCAGCTTCGTAAGAAAGACATTCTGAGGAGAAAACACAAATTTAGCTCCCATGTGAGCACTACCATTAGAAACCAGCTGTCAACAAACAAAAGTCGTCACCACACGTGGTGTGATGATGGCACATTAGGACCTCTGGGAAAAGACAGGACAAGAGATGACCATCACGGTGATGAAGGCGACAAGGTCACGGTGGATCTTACAGCTCAGACCGCCCTGGCTTGCTTCCCTGGAGATAGCAGACTAAGTGTGGTTGAACTCTGTGCTTGCTCCCTGACAAGGACATGCCCCAAGTGGGGTCATATCCTTCTGTACACCTGGGGCACTACTACAGTTTTCCCAGACGTAACTAGGGCATGGACAGAGTGTTCGCAGAAACCTGAATACCTGGAAAATGTGGGGAAAAATATGGGTTGTGGATGTACAGGAATCCATAGGGGAAAACCTATGACACAAAAAGAAGGTAGAATTGATGAACTGCAGGTTGGTTTAACACAATACTTGACATAACTTCCAAGAATCTTACGGTTGATTTGCATTCATTTTGTTTTATTTATTTTTAAAAAAACTCAGCAAAAGCAGTGTGCTTTGGGAGGCAGAGAGGATGAGTCATTTTTTTGTAATTTTGTTTTGCAACTTTGTAACTTTGTATTTCTTGTGAAATTGAAAAAAAAAAAAAACCCATAAAAAGCTATTCTCATGATCACAGAAAGCTCAGCACATAGATAGATATTAAACTTCTTGGACAATAACAGACACAGAGTGCTTATTAATATTTTATGCCAAATCTTGCAGTGTATCAGCGTTGAAAGAAGAACTTTGCTTAAATAGAAGACTGTCAAAGTTTAGAAAGGACCGATTCATATCAGGAAAAAATCTGATCAAGACATGTTGAAACCAGCACAAGAATCCGTCCAGGCTTTTACTGTTAACTTTCAATAAACTTTTCAATACTCAAGGCTACAGATATATTTTAGTCAGTGCTCAAAAAGCATTAAGCTTTCCTACCCCGGCTCTAAATAGCGAGTAGAACACGTAAGTGCCGTTATGCAACTACATGTAGTTCACAAGAAAGCACATCATGACTAACATGTCCTCTTCATTTACACTTTGTCATGTAAAGCATAAAAGCGGCAGAAAATCAAAGAGGATTTTTTTTTGTTTGCTCGGCTAACACGCTTCTTCATGCATTATGAATGAATTTTAACAAGTTTTAAGAAAGTAGCTGTGATATTGATGTAGGATAGAAGACGCTAAAAATATCCATCCAGTGGTCAAGTCCTTCAATAACGTCCTGATTGCACATCTTGACGGCAACAAAGAAGATTGATCCGACCGGATCTTTTCTTGGGGCTGCAAATTACAGCCGGTGATGATTTCCACTTTATAGTCCGGCACAGTCGACAGCGGACAAATGAAATATATAAATAAAATAAATGAAAACAAATGCTGCTACTGTGTTGCGTTTAAAGCCTGAGGTTATTACTTCGCTGGGAGATATTTCTACGCACCCTTACCCTGGAGGAGCATCACAAATCACAATCTCACACACACACCAACAAATAAAGAGAACACAAATTCATTCATGCACACGCACACGGATAGGAGACCTGCTCCTGTCTCCGTGATCTCCGAGGTCCCAGAGTGTCCAATCTAATCAGTATTTAAGTGATGGACTTAATAAACATGGAGTAAAGCCCACACAAGCCGGTGGTTCTATGAAAGACAAAAAAACAGGTTTGGAGCTGGGCCGAGAACTGTTTGATGAGACATACTGGACTAAATCACACATCACAGAGACTGTGGTCACATTGAAGGTAGGAGATTAAGGGGTTTTGCTCAAGGAATTCAAACAAGAGATACTTGGGGTCATAGGAAATCGAACGCAAGAGTTTCCATTTACAACCTTTCAGTTACTCTGCTAGTAGAACTGTGAGGGAATCTAAAACGATGTCAGTGTATCTGTTTCTAACTAGATGACTCTTGAGATAAATGCAGCCCAAATAGTGTCAATGACATCGAATAGTTTTGGAGAAACATTCTAATCCATACATGAAAAAATCGAAATGTCAACTTGTAGGGCTGCAACTAAAGATTATTTCATAATTCATTTGTTTTTTTGATTAATTGATTATAGTTCAGCCTATTAAATGTCACAAAATCAGTACAAATGCCTCTAGCTAGCTCCCAAAGCCCAATGTCTACAACACAGATATAGCTAACAATATTATCCTAATTTGGTTTTCAATCGTTCTTTTTCTTGGATTTCATCATTAGAATAAGTAGTCATTATTGTGAAAATAATGCAGCAGGGTCCATGTGTACTACAAGATATGTACAAGTTGTGATGTCCACACCTACAGTAACAAAGACCACAGTGAGAGCAGAGTTGGTCATACTGACTTGTAATATAAAGGGGGAAAAATGCATAAAACTCATGTTGAAAAAGAAAGTTATGGAAATGACAGCTTGAAAGATAAAAACAAGGATATTTGTTAGTTATAATTGTCCTCCTCGTGTGATTGTGACTGCATCCCAGACACTGATTATGTCTGCAATCACTAGACAAATGCACAGCTGCACATACTGTATGTTACGGCTGAAAGACACACAGAAACAGAGAGAGAGAAATATCAATCTTAATGTTGCGTAAATGTTACTGTTTACCGCTTTTGTGTACTGTCAAAATATTTGGACAGTTTGTACTTGGACGCCATGGCGACATTGTTCTGGAAACCTTTGTGCCGATAAAGCATCTTTGAATTGAATTGAATTGAATTGAAAGCAAGAGCGTGAGGTTTATCATGATAGCTCGCATGCCTTTTTTGTGTGACTGAACATGTGCATACAAGCGCGTACGTTTATGTCTTTGTGTTCAATATGCCAGTGCATGCATCTGTAACATCATGTACATCATATGTGTGCATGTTTATGTAAAATCGTGAGCCTGTTCGGAGAGTCTCATCAGACAAAACAGATGTTGTCCAGAGGGCAGAAGACCATGGAGACGCCTGTCACTCCACTCAGTCCTCATTCATTCATTCATTTATTCAAACCCTCATTTAGATAAGGGAAAGCCATTGAGATCAAGCTCTCTTGCAAGGACATCTTGATTACCATACAAATATAAAGTGGCAAATATAAAAAGCAACTATGGACAGATAAGAAATATAGAGTATAAGAAACAATAAAAGCAATAGTGGAAGGCTCATTTTCACAGCCTTGGCTCATTGAGAATGAGCCTGACAGGCGCACAACTTCCCACTATTGTTTCTTCTCTGTGCTTTAGGCTATAGTCAGATCTCTTCCAAACCCAGTCACCCTGCTCTAACCTTCCTCAAAGCACAGAGAGAACCCGAGAGGGATCCCAGCTGATGAAATGAAGGAAATGTTAAAGACAGCTAAATTTGGATCTGTAACTAGCAATTTATGGTAGCGGGTGTTAGCTGACACATGCGACAGTTCACTGTCAACCCGAAAAGGGCCTTTCTTTAATCAGCGCTCGTCTTCCCTTGTGCTGAATGACCTCAGAGACTTGCACCCGCTGAGTGTGGGTGTCTCTGAGAATCCCTTAAGGTTTGTTCTGTGTGGTCTGTTCAAGAGAGACTGACAGTCTGTGTGAGAGGCACCTATTTCCACTTTCTGGAGAATCAAGGGTTTGAAATGTATGACATTCAGCATAAATACATGCATGATTATCAAAAACTTTGCTTTCTATGGAAGCCTTCAAGTTTCATTTTTAGTTAAAGAGTTAGAAACAGAACTGAATTTGACTGGCTATTCATTCTTCATTATACTTAATACCAAATTATTCTAAAAATAAACACTAATTTACAACTGAAAAACAGCAGCACTTGTTATATGTTTTATTTTTATGTTTTATATGTGAAATATGTTTTTATATATATTGCTGCTGCTCTCACAGTTACAGCAAGCCAAGTTCCAGATCAGATTATTTTGTAGAGCTTATCTTTTTCGTAAAATTAAAACTATTTTTGTAAAAATGCATACCCGGAAAAATGCATATTAACAGGTAGTTAAGGTTGTTTTTGTTCTTTGTGCACGGCCGAACTTAAATATGAAAGTATAATTTACTAAAAACACTTTTTTAAAAAAGTAATTAATTGAAAAAAGACTGCGTAAGAATGAAAAAAAAAGAAAGAAAAGAAAAGAAAAGGCTTTCAAACATGTCTACATATAATGAACTAATCATCATTACAACAACTCTATAATGTACAAGTAGAAAGTCAGAACAAATCCCTTTTTTGGGGCTCATTAAAAGGTCCACCTGCCAGCCTGTGAGTAGCATTATGTGTACTAATTGTCTGGTGCTGCAGGTAAATACAGCAGCATAGCCTTTGCCATCCGCTTCTAGTCTCATTATTCCACAGAATTAGAAGGCCAATTACAGGGCATTACCTTGACAGCAGGGTGGCCAAAGCCCTTCCACTGTTAGATTACACATAAAATTTACCGCCAAGCTAGCTTCAAAGGACACACAGAGGAGGGTAGATAGATGTTATTAGTTAGATGGCCCTAGCCCATTAGCTTTGTTAAGCATGAAATCACATTGGCAAACATCTTATCTGATGAAAGGACTATTTGTGTACGTGGTAAATTAGCTCCCCTGCACTAGTGCTGAAAATATGACAGCTATTGATATCTTAACTCTAAAGGGAGAGAAGATGGAAACAAGCTGAGGAGAAGTTCAGAGATTTTCTTCTAATGAGCCTTGTATTTACTTCAGTTAGTGTTGAGGGTTCACAGGCAAAAATCAAAACTTGACTGTCTGAAGTTTTTGCATCTTGTTGTTTCAAATATGACCAGAGATGAACACACAGAAGACATAAAAAAAAAAAGAGCGGGACGCTGATGATGGGAAAGGTCATTCGTGGTCACCGAGCTCTTCATTAAATCACCAGTTCCAGGAATAGATGGAGTGGGGGGAGGTGAACAAAGGAGGGAGATGGAGGCAGAGAGGAGAGGCATAGAGTAGTCATGCCCTGAGGGAGCAGTATTAACAGACAGACGGATGAGATGAACAAAGGAGAACGTGGCGGCTCTGGTCAGGTGAGGTCATGACGGGGACAACAAAGACATCCTCAGGCGTGACACCGCTGCCCATTTCAAAGTCTACATTCAATCTGACCTTTGCCCTTTGTACCCCGACGCTTCGGAGCAGCCCACGTGACTGAGTTAAAGGATGCTTGTCATTTTGGGGATTTCATACAATTTGATTTCACCCTCAAGCTTTTAATTCCATTAAATTTCCCTGTTTTGTTGTTCTTAAACCAATTATTTATTCAGGTTGGGTATATTTATTGTATTTTGTTTGGTTTGATTTTATACTATAATATTGCCTCAGGAACTTATTAATTATATTTTGAGAAATGTACTTGCAAGTACTATAGGCGTTTCTATTTTTAGATATACAATATATACTGTATAGACAGTACATAGGCCTTTTTAGAAGGTATAAAGCACAATGAAATATTAAAATAATGATAGATAGGGTGCATCTGAGTAGGGTAACCTCAAAAGCTTTGGTGCATTAATTATTTTTATGTGGTATATTTACATATCAAAAACAATGTATACTTTATTAAAGACATTTGTGGCTACTCTCATTGCTGTGTTGTTCTGCATTAGGGTTGTCTGTTCACTCAGTGGTGATGCTGGCAGTAGATCTTTCATCGACATGTACAGGCTGGTGATGATGATGATGGGCTGAGCTTACAGGGTCCAGTCAGGGGGGAGGGTAAGTGATATCACAGAGCTGGGCTTACAATATGTAACCGCTGTTTCTGTTAATGCTAGGTTTTTTTTACTCTTAGTGTGTTAGTGCTTGTAAAAAAAATCTAAGACAGCTATCTTGTCAAAGTTGACATTGATTATTCTAAAATCTGAAAACAGACACAAATTGCCAATATGAGTGCCACCTGCACAACAATGCCTCTCTATGTTTAGTCGTATTTGTATTGTGCTGTCAGATTTGATCAGTGATCTATGACTTGTTTCAGATGCATCCTCTCCAACATTTAAAAAAAAAAAAAAAATCTCATAGTTTGTTTTCCTCTCTGTCTGTCCAGTCACAGTTCAGTAGTGCCAAAAATGAGCTCCCATCCATCCTGATGTAAATAAGCTCGGATTTTTTCTTCTTTTTTTCATTTTCATTTCAGTCTAATTTCACAACAAATTGAGTTAAGTTTATCTGGTGTAGGCAGATTAAGTTGTATCGTCGTGGATCAAGCACAGACAGAAAGGACGTGGCTCTCATGCCTATCAAGGTGCTTGTGTGTATGTGTGAGTAGTTTTTTTTGGGGGGGGGGGGTGGGGGTGGTGGTGGGGTCTTACTGCCTGCCTGTCAGTCCCTGATAAATGATTCTATGTGAAATATCTCCATTAAATCTGCCTTTATCAGGGATAGAAGCCCGTTCAGCCCCGCCATTAGCATTGCAATTTATGGGACAGCTCCCAGGCTCAACAAATCAATTCCCAAGTGTACCTGGCCAATTCAGGCCAGATTAGTTGAAATTAGGCAGGGCAGGTTTTAATAATGCGTCTGATGATTACGACAGCGCTGAGATATCTTTGGTTTCCGCCGCCTTTCACAAACTCTGCTGCTCTTTTGAAGCTTGTAAACCAACGTCCTACTGTGGTATTTCCCTTTTCTTTTATTGTTTGTGCTGTTTCAGAGCGCAATAGATTTAAACCTCACAGCTCCCACTGATGCTGCTATGTCAGCATTACAGATAGAGAATATTCCCCTTATAGAAAAGCTTTCAATAAGAACCGAGGGATAACATTGTTGAAATGGACTCAGCAATTTGTTTTGCGAAACACACCCCGATCTTGTTTTTCGGCTTTATGAGAAAATATCAGACGACATTGTTTTTTTGAGACAAGCTGTTCGTCTCCGCCTGCTTCCAATCGCAATAGGCAAGACGTCAGTGAAAAGGAAGGAAGGAAAAAAAAAAAACCTACATGCTACCTCCACAAAAAGCATCCTTAGAAAACAACCCTAAGCTTTTGATGATTTTGAATTCATTTGCGTCAGGAACAGCCCACCTTATCTATGGATGTGAGGCTTTGTCAGTCTGACACAAAACACGTGTATGTTTGTGAGACAGAAGGAAAAAAGATGTGGGTTCTTCTGCTTTCTTTAAGGCCTCGTCTCCTCTTGTGTGCACTTTTCTCTGCTTTTTGCACCCCCCTCCCTCCCACCCCTCTCCCAGCCTCTAGTGGTGAATTTCTATTCACATAGATCCACATTAAGCTGAGGGGTGAATGGCAATTAGGGGAATCAGAAATGAATGCAGCTCCGGTAGACCAACCAGAGATGTTAAGATGAGTGTTAAAAAAGGAATCATCTCCTGGCGTTTCATGGCTGTTTAGAAAACAGACCCTTGGAGAATGGGGGCTAATAAACAAGACCACACACAGGAAAAAAAAAAAAAAAACGGGAGCAGAGAAGAGGTGGAGACTCATTATCCAACTGCAGCTGGGGGATGGAGGGGGCTTCCATTAACCCCCAGATGATGCCAAAAGGGTCCGACAAGCTGTGAGAAGTAGTTGGCCTTAAAACGGGGATGGTAGAGGGCTCTGTAAGGTTAAGACTTTCCTTGACTGAGAGAGGTTGTTGTATAAATAGCAAACCTTCCTTATAGGCAGGATGTATGCACACATGGGGCAGAGACAACATCCTGTTCAGCTCCTTGCATGAGTTAAAAATCCCAAAGAATCATAAATACGTTGCCCCCGAAACATCTCCCCGCAGAGCCTCTCCTCATGCGCAGCGCTCTCACATGAGATGACATGTACACAGCGCCGAAAAAGTATTCAGATACTCTTGTTTGCGTGCGTGTGTGTGTGTGTTTTTTGTGTGACTTTTTGCGTGTGGTGCACGATGGTCCCAGCCACAGGCAGGGTTGTGTGCTTATTGGATTATATATCTCCCAGTCATACAGGAAAGAGGCAGCTATTAAGGTCAGGAGCCCCGGGTATAGGAAGAGACAGAGAGGTGAAAAAGAGGAGAAGAAGAAGAAGAAGAAACTGTATTGTAAATCTGTGGCGGTCCGAGACGAGCGCTGTCTCTTTGTCTCTCGTCACTGTCACCGAGGTCTGCGTCACCGCGGCACCCGCATCCTCAGCCAGAAAGGACTGCGCCCAGCATTCACCCTCCCAACAGCTGATAGCAACTGACATCATTAACATCATGACTCTACAGCATATCAGTATGCAAATGTAACTAATCCATTTCCCCACTGCTGAAACACTGTCATAATTAGAAAACACTCAGAGTGAGTGATGGGGTTTTTTAAGGTTAACGTAATTCTCAATTTCATATGTGACTCGCTTTCGGTGTTTGATACGTTTTTCGGTACGGAGAGAGGAAAAATGTCAAATGTTATTGTCAATCTAAAGTTGCTGTATGAGTATTTGCTATATTAGCTGCCATTTAGAGAGAAATTTATGACAACATTAGGTGGATTTATAACATTTCTTGAAGCTCGGGTTTGCATATATTCCAGCTGAAGGGATGATTTTACTCATTTTTTATGTTTATGCCCCTAGCTCGCATATGAAAAATGTTGTAGTACCTCCTTCCACTTGATGCAGGATGCTGTAAATGAGTTCTTTCATTTTAAAACTCCATAGAAAATGAAAAACGAGCACCGCGTTGAGACTCACACACTCACATCATAATATGCGCCAAAAATACAGGCGACAGAGGTGCGTTTCTCAAATCAACACCGAGTGACTTTTTTTTTTTTTTTTTACTTCTGGAAAAGTTAGATAACAGTTAATCATGCTCTGTGAGAGCAAATCACAGTCTTCTTCTGGTGTCCTCACCTGCTAGTTACAGTAAACGGTGTTGGATTTGGGTTGACTCCTGAGTCTGTTCAATACAAGAGCTAGTCGAAGGCCTCTGTAACTTTATTTGTGTGCGTAAGTTTTTCTTGAAAGCACTAAATCGCAATTCTCTGTGTCTGTTTGGAGAATAGGAGACAAAACTAAACCAGTAAATGGCTGATATTAGCTCATTGCAGATACGTTGGTATCAGCATGTGTGTTGGCTGAAATTGTCAAAAATATGTTTGAGATTCCACTATTGGTCGGGCTCTGCGTGGGACTTGGGATTTATTCACAGAAGTCACAGCAGGTCGGCTTAAGCCATCAGTTTTTTGACAGCTAAATGCACTTACACTGTGAAAATAGGATAAGTAAGATTCATTTTTCTTAGTCAAATAAGTCAAAACAATCCAAGCATTGCATGTTTTAACATACTGGAAAGACAAACTGCTGTTAACATGTCATTCTTCAATGCTATGACAAAATGCAATTTCCCAGTTTGGGAATATGGTGATAACAGAAGTTACAGGCGTGGCTATTGCAGCAAAGTTCAGCACATTTTGTATTTGCAGGTGAGGCGGGAAGTGTGCGGAGGACACACCTGGGGTGCGGAGATACTCATCCTAGTCCTTTGACACACAGCATCCCACATGGGTGGAGCTGCAGTGACCCCTGACCTCTGGACGTGAGCCTACTTCCTCCCCGGCCTTAACATGCAGACGGATTATCTTGGCTTAGCTGACCCAGGATGGTCCCCTCCTTCCTACCACCTTCATAATGACTTTGCAGCAATATCTGCATGTATATACTGTACAGAGAAAACGGTAGATACTGCAGCAGCTGTTATGTATAGATCATATATAAATATAGATGTATGGTCTCCGTTACGTCCTCTACGAATGATAAATCTCATCAATTCGTCAATACTGACAAACACTCTCGTGATTTCGAGACCAAGAGGAAAAGAAAAATTCCATATTCAGCTCCTGTGGTTGTTAAAAAGAAATATAACAAACTGTCTTTCAAGGGTTAAGAGTTTTAGCCTGCTTTAAAAAGCCATCAATTATTTTTATAAGAGGAGCATATATATTGTGGCAGAGCAGAAGCAGGGTGAGGGAGGGAGAGAGATATGGAGATACGGGGAACAGAAGAAGGAGCGAGGGAGGGCAACACACTCAAAAACAAGACATTAGGACTTTGAAAAACCTGAAAGCTCTTCATTTCCCCGGGCTACATAAATCTCATTACTTTCCCCTGCATCGCCTCAGCGTATAAGGTAGAAATATCATTGCCTTTTACGTCGAAGTGCTGAGTAATACAAAGGTATCTGATCCGTTGTTGAGTGCAAATGAAAATGTTTAGTTGAGCAGAGCGACGCTTTGATACGAGTCGATGTGTTTTGAAGGGGCTCGTGGGTTTGAAAGATCAAGAAAACGCAGAACTCAACACGCTTATTTCCTTTTGTCTTTGTTTTTTTTTGTTATTTTACTGAAATTTTTGGGAATGGTGAGAAGGTGTTTGGAGCCTTGAGTAGACTCAACCCAAACTCCTAACTAACCCTAACACACATGACATCACACTTCACTTCACAAAACAAGACTGGAGAGGGTTAAACAAGGAAATAGATTTCCATTTTTGTAGAATTCGGTGGAATCGATTTGCTTTTTAACCCTTTTTTTGGCACGTCGTTCCCCATCTATCGCTCCCTTCTTCTTTCCTGTCATCTCTCTACTGTCGCTATCTAAGGAAAGGCATAAAATGTCCAAAAATATAATTAAAAAAAGAAAAAAAGAAAAAAAAAAGATATTAGCTGGGGCCATACGTGTTGAGGGGTGGAAGAGATTTGATTTAAATGTGTTTTGGCAAAGACTGAGAGTCTACAGCCATGCCGGTGGCTCTGTGGCACATACAAGTACATTTTACAAATTTAAAGTGGCAATCTCGAAAATCTCTGTTTCCTTCTCTTTGGCAGCACCGTATGGAGTTAAGCCGTAATTGCAGGTGTGTTTTTTTGATCACTCCACCTCCTCCTAGAGTGTAAGCAAAATTATTTGTATTTGTATTCTGGGAATAAAAGTGGAAATACACTTCTAATTTTAGGATATTAAAGTGTTAAAATAAGCGTTCCTCAATAAACTGTTTTGCAAAGTAAAGTTCCCGCACCGGGTCTCCAACCTTGGTCAGCTCTGCCAGACACACACACACCTGCAGCTATTCATACATCCAGCAGATGTAACCTCGCTATGGCTCCGACCAAAGTCTCTGTGTGACATCACGCTAGAACAAGCGAATTGAAGAGCGAGTCTGTTGCGTTGGGTCCGCCTACCCTCTCCGAGTGATGGAAAACACATCACTGACTGCGCCTCTTGTGATTTTAATACATGGCTGGAAAGTCGCCACTGACACCATAATAATCATGAATGCAAATGCAAGAGCTTTCATCAGCGGACCATAGGCTCAATCACCATTGTGTTACCTCATTCAGTGATAGATAGTGACTTAACAGACATTTATTTCAATGATTTATAACTTTACATTTGGAATTAATGATTGCACTCAATAAAAAAGTAAAGAAGTAATAGTTGTTGAGATATTTCTGTCTGGACCAACCTAGTGAAGCATCAGATCAACAGACAACAGAACACTGTCTTCACTAACAGTATAGTTGAAAGAGATGTGCTGTTTTGTACTGACATGTGTTGATTCAGTGTTTCGTTACACTGTATTTCGTGAAATAAAAAGGAAGTATACTGTCTTCCATTGGAAGAGGATATACAGTACAATCACTGATCAAGTGTCTTTTACAGGGTATTTCAGTCAGTGACTAATATCAGTATCAATCCCTGTCAGAGTTTTCTGCTTATGTTGTTTCAGCTTCCTTATACAAACTGGAACATGGTGTTGAATGACAAATTATTCAGCTCCCTGTTTTTTAAATTGAATGATGAATCGTTGTGGTTTTATCTCGTATGTCTTATTTTTGGCTGAAACAGCAGGGTCAGCCCTTTAAACACAAAAGCCTGTGACTGACTGAGTCACTCAATGACTCACTGACTGAGTGATGAAGTTACACCACCCGTGTAACCTTTCACACACAGTCCAGCTGTATACTGGGTTCTGACCTAGTCTAGTTCTTTTACTCTTTTATCATATGTATATATGTTATGGACCCTTCTGTGAGTCCAAAATAAAGTTTGAATTGAATTGATATTAGCTCACTGTGTACCACTAGCGGCTGACTCACACTGGACAATGAGTTCTTTTTGGTCATTCAAGCACACAAAATGACACACACACACACACACTTCAGGCTACAGACATCATGTTCTCTTCAACTGAGTCACTTGAGTCAAATGAGTCCTTGTCAAAATCCATAAAAAGTCAGAAAATGAACATGTGTGTGTGTGTGTGTGTGTGTTTTTGTTCTTCATGTTTGTATGTTCACATACAGGATATACAGTATAATCACCAATCTAAATGTAGCCAAGCTATTAGATGTGTTTACAGTATGCCTGTGCGGTGTTGTGTTTTCCGTGTCTGTGTGTAAGCACAATGTTCATGAGCCATAGCATCACCTCCTGCTTCGGCTCTGGCTACAACTAGTGCAGTGCGGACACCTGGGGAGCCAGATCAATGCTGGAGCTTTCACAATGAGTGAAAAAGGAAACAACTCTCTATGGCCCATAAGACTTTGTGCACTAGAATGATTTTCCATTTCTGGGAGCCAGGCTCAACCCACAACAGCCTAAAAAAAAAAAAAAAAAAAGATCCAGGCATTTCAGATGCCGTTAAACATCCCTCAGTGCAGCACAGAACGAGCTCAGAAAGCCTTCTGAAAACAACAGAACAAAGTGATATTGGAAAAGCCAGAAGGAGGGGGTGATATATTTAACTGCCAGCAGAACAGTGCAGCACAGCCGCCTGTTCTCTTTTGGGAGAAAATGTGTGTGCATATGTGTGTGTGTGTGTGTGTGTGTGTGTGTGTGTGTGTGTGGCACAGACTTAGCTTTAGGGAAACCTCATAGTTGTTTTATAATGTGCCCACTATTGCTGCAAGATTCAGTAGAGTAAAGTTTTCTTTGTTTCCATGTCACACTAAATACTTTGAAATGCAGATCGCAAGCATCACAAACAAATGCACCAATCACAACCACATCATCGATTTTTTTTTTACAACTTCAACTAACCATATAGATTGTTTCAAATAATATCCTAATGCTTGTCAATTAATAGAAAATCATTTTTTTAATAAAAGCACCATTATTGGTTATATTTCTCTAATTTTTTAAATCACGTTTTAAATAAAACTATGACTTCACTCTAGTGCTGCTCTTATTTTTTTTTTTTGGGGACAGTGAACTATGCTGAGTGATGGTCTACAAACATCTCTCATGAAACGCAGCTTCTCTCTGTAATGAATACAATCCAGTGTGACTACCGGCTACATGCATGTGTCCAGACAATGCTGCAACCACACGCACAACGGCCACACTGTTCTAGTCATGGTGGAAACATGCTGTACCGGGAAGCTTGACTGAGCCAGCAGGGCTAACAAAGTCTCCACTGTGTGTGTGTGTGTGTATGTGTGAGAGAGAGAGAGAGAGAGAGAGAGAGAGAGAGAGAGAGAGAGAGAGAGAGTGAGTGTTGGCCTTCTAAAAACACTCTGCTGTCCATACTGGCGCAGTGCTGCAGGTGTGGGCAGTCAGCAATTTTGTTTTGGCCTTTAATGCTGTGTACAGCTTGGCACCATATTGCTGCATAGTACAAACCCCGCTAGGCTGAACTTAACAACAAATGCTTCTCTTTCCAAGAGGAAATTGGAGTACATAAACAACCCGAGAACAAGAATTATTTCTACACCAGTAAAAGTCTGACTGCAACGTTATAACAGATACTGCTCTGACACTATAAATCATTTTTTTTGAGGAGTGAAGGTGTAAAATTTTACAGCAAGGAAAATAAACCAAAGTTTGTGTAACAGAAACGTGATTTTCCTTCCCTCTTATCCTTCCTGTCATCTTGCAACCCATCAGATTGATCTCGTGACCCCTGCATAAAACATTTCTACGCCGTACATAAAGAAAATATGAACAAACAGAGAGTCAGTGACACACACACACACGCGGACGTCTCATCCCCGTGTTTATCACTGCAGCTCCAGGCTCCGGCTCCTCTCTCAGGGTGAAACCGAGGGGATTATTGATTGTTGCCATTTAGGCCGACACAGGTCTGGTCTGGCCATTAGCTTGCTATCCTCCCTGCCATTGACTGAGCACAAACCACTCTCCTCCATCACAAAAGGCACTAGGTACCCAGCTGAGTGAACGCACTTCCACTACAATAGGAATGACAGCGATGTCACTCTTCATTCCCTCGATCTTTTCTTTGTCTCCATTATGTCCTCTAGCATCTTTTCATCTTTCTCTCTCGTGCTTTTATTTCTATCTTCTTCAATTAGCCTGTCTATTACTATTTGTATCTCTTTCTTTCTACCGCTAACTTTTCCAACATGGCTTCCTGTTAAACACTTGACCTCTGTCTGCCAGTGTTTTTGTCTCAAGTGTCTGCCTGTGTCACCCCTGTGTCCTTTGTTTCCTTCTGGGTGTCCGCTCGCTCAACTCTTTCTCTCTCTCTTGTCTAAATTCTGCAGAGTCAGACATCTTGTCTGGTCAAGCTCACAGAGGTCTGGAGTAACCCCAGCACAAAAGTTGGTTTGAAAAATGGTTGTTAAAGTTTGAACCAGTAAAATTAGGGAGATTTTTTTTTTTTTTTTTTTTTTTTTTTGGTAACCAAACCACAAGTTTGAGCCGGAGGTAGAAACTTGGAATTGGAAAACCAAAATAGAAAAAGCAGCAAATCCTCACATCTGAGAAGCTGAAAACAAACACGTTTGGCTTTTTTGGTTGATAAACGTCAAAAAGAAATTCATTGATTATCAGAATTGTTGTTGATTAGTTTGCTGCTCCAGACCTCTGTGAGCTTGACCGGACAGAAATCTGACTATGCAAGATTAGTCCGCTTCTTCCAACTTCTTTCCTCTCCTAATCCCTGTCTTTCTCTTCACGTCTCCTTGCGCCTTAGCGGAGCATCCAGCAGCAAACTAATTTCCTTTCCCTGAAGCCTAGCCGTTCTCATCGAGCCCGTCTCCCCTCCACCTCCCTCTAGCTCTTTGTCAATCTTTCACCCTAATCTCCATAATGCAGTCTCTGGCAGGAGCTGCTGTATGTGCTTTGTCCGGGGCCTGGGCTGTGGCTCTGGGATGATGAGCAGGTAGCTATGGGCCCTCTCTCTACTGGTAATTGCAGCCGAGGCAGACGGTGCACAGCATGAGGGCGAGGCATGCGCACACACACACACACACACACACAAAGCAGAGCACAAGAGACTGTCTCACTCAGTCAGAGGTTGAAGGAAATGTCAGGAATGGTCACTCTTTGCCTGGAGAATACCTCCATCCCTTCTTCAAACGCTCTTGAAGTGTCAGTCTGCAGTCAGATACAAGTATAGCATATTATAGATACTCTTGTGCTTAATATTATGTTTCTTTACCTATACCTTTTTATGACTTTAGCTTGTTTTCAGTGTATTCTTCTATAGTAGTGTCAACACCAAGCCCACAAATAAAGCTATTTAGACCTTGTTTTATCCACTTTCCGACGCTAATGTTCACACGCTCAAAATGTGGGTATTATTCACTTAAGTGTGGAAAGTTTTACCTTTACCCACACATCAGGCAGGCCACCCCGCTGGCCACATATAGCTTGCGCATCGTTACTACCTGCTACGAGGCACCTGCAGGGAAATGAATGAATGGAAGCACGGAGGAGGGCATCAGTTTAGCGGCCGCTGCGGGGGGGTGTTTATAGCACCTGGCAAGCTACCCGACACTGCACAATAAGAAGCCTGGCTACTACCTTTTTTTATTGGCTGTATCGAATTACCATGTGCCAAGCTGAACCCTACAGTTACAGCAGCCGGAGGTAAAAAACACAATAATGGTAACCAAAAGGGATCGGAGGTGAGAGACGGAGAGAGAAAGGAAAGTGAGAACGTGAAATCTGGTGGGAGGAAGAGAAACACAATGAAAGTGCGACGGAAGGGGGAAGGATGAGAGAATGAAGCAGCGGGGAACATCTTGAGCATATGATGAAGAATCTGGCAGAGAGAACGGTGTAGTGGAACAAGGGGGAGGAAGAGGGCGGATTAATGGGATCGGTAAAAAGATAAGTGGGCTGAAGCCTCTTGCCAATATCAGTGTGTCACCATCGCACTCAAATGTGTTGCTACAACTTTCTATAATACATGCCGCGGGTAATGAGAGACCATGTCATCCATTCAGTCTAATTTCCATTTTACAGCCCTTTGATAGGAGGAATCAGAGAGTGCAGAGACTTTATCGCCCTGGGCCTCGGTGTATATGTGTGTGTCAGAGTGCGTGTGTGTGTGTGTGTGTGTGTGTGTGTGTGAGTGTGTGTCCACTTCTGCCTGTACCCGTGTGTGTCATCTAGCACTTTGATGTGCTCCTGTTGATGAACCGGACCGTATAAAAACCAATGGAAAATTTAATAGCAGCCATTGACAGTGCTGCCAATGTTCCAATTGAGTAAAGTGGTTATTTCCACTTCTACAGTCATGCATATCTGACACAGTAATCTTTGGTCAGAGCATGTGATAATCCTGCATTTATGTGCTCGACTGAACCTGCTGCACCGATATGGAAAAAAAAAAAGGTTATTCGGGGTCTTTGTATTATCATAATAACGCTGTCTGTTTTCCAGCTTTTGCCAGCGCTTTTGTTTTTGCAAAATCTGCAGTTGAAATGCTGCGGAGGACAAACACTGTGGGATTCATTTTTGACAGGGACGTTTACCTTTTGTAGCCAAAATAATAAGGTAAGAGGTCAGAAGTCAGCGTCAGTCACAGCACAGCATCCCTGGAGCTGATAGAGTTGAAGTTTATTGCTCAACAACACTTCAGCATAGTTGACATCTGGGTTTTTGAATGAAACATGAGCTGTGTGGTGATTCTATGCCTACCTACAAGTGCTGTTAAGAATAGAATGTGTCCTTATAATGCAGTGCATTGTTTGGGAAATTGAAATGTACTTTGTTGTTTTGAAGAGAGAGGAAGTGGCGTCGACAATCTATCAAAGTGTAAACCTGTATTTCAAGTTTTCAACTTTTAAGTGTTTGAACTTGTAGAGAAAGCAGGAGAACTTTATTCCATACAACAGGGGAGATTAGGTTCAACTATGAGTTTTTTTTCATTTTTTCATTAAAAATTCATTAAAATTCATTAAAAATTCAGTTCTAGTTGATTTATTAGAATTCATTTCAGCACCGTGCGCTGGTCAAATAGTGATAACAAGGTTATGTTCGCTGGGATTTTCATGAGTCTTGTATTTATTTTGTTATCTACAGTTCATTTGTGAAGAATTACAGAAAAGTTCAGTTGTAAAATATTAATGTCAGAGTTTCATCAGGATACGTTTACTGGACTATACATTTGCTGCAGGGCTGGATTTGGCTCAAGGTTGCTTTTTTGCATACCACTGCTATAAGATGATGTTTTGGCAACATTGAGATTGAATTAAGTTAAATTTTTAACTACAACTCGTTCAGAATCATTCATTTGGACATAAACTTGTAGAACAAAAACATAACAAAATAATATAATCACATGACTTTGTTAAAGATCAATAAACAATAATCCTAAAGTATTGCCCAGCCCTTTCTTGTAGTTATTATGTTTGTTATGTTTTCTCTACTGCTGCAAAGTGCCACTTTTTCTTGACTTTCTAGCAGCTGGGAAGAGCTCTTCCATTTCCATATTGCACTCTGGGACCGTAATGTCCATAAACACCACACTTGAAATAGAGTGATTTTGCTTTGCACGCCGGCATCTTTAATAGTACCTCATGTTTTTATTTGTTTTTTCACGCTGTAAAGACACATATTCAAAACAAATTTGTGTAAAGTATGCTTACATGATGCACTGTCTTATCTCCTGTAATATTCAAATTGAAACATAACACTCACGTTCACATAGCTGAGGTCTCTAGTTGGGCTCTCTTGGGATCTGAGCCAAACCCTAATGCCTGGCTGATAGTACTGACAGTGAACACATGGTTACACACGCTTGCAGGGTCCAACTAATTGGCAGACCATTACTTCCTTTCTATGCCTTCTAATACTACAAATCTATCTGACTTCATCGTAATGTTGGCGGCGCTCTACATGAAAAACCGACATGATCAATGGTTACTATAAACATAATATTCTGATTTAACTCAAAGAGGAGTCCATCTGTCTGCTTTTTTTTTAAATATTTTTTATTTTTGGAATAATTTGCCAGCCAGTGAAGCTTCCTGTCAACAAACAGAGGATTCATTTTATGTGATACACTCTGCCATTTGGTAACTCCCATGATTTAATCATGGTTTTTGAAAAGCAGCTTATTGTGATGATCCTGCAAAGCTACCTCAACATTCTGTGCTCTGTGTGCCAACCAGTCTCCTAAAATAATGTCTCCCCAAGGTGCTGAGCTCACTGTTAAAGACCAATTAAATGAAGGTTTGTGAAATTATCTTCAATTTAAGAGCAAATAGGGTTATTATTACATAATCCAAAACGTATACACTGGAATGCACATTTAGATTTGTGCAATAGGTAATACAATGAGTGTGATTTATGAGCATAGTGGGTTTGCCTTTCAGCTCCATATGAGAGTAATCCCTATGCAATGAAAAAATGATTGAGGACGGACTCCCTTTTTTGGTGATTTTCTCCTTTTTTTCATGCCAGTGATTCCTCAGAGAATGTACCTGTCCATCACAGCCCTGCCTGTGGGGCCTCAGAGGGAGGAATCATGGGAGGAGAAATAATGAGAGCTCACACCGGCTGCAAGGAATTTAGAGACTCTCTCTCTGTGGGGGCTCTTCCTCCTTATCCCCCTACTTTAGTCCTGCGGCACTCCAAAGACAAGCCCCTAACAACAGGGACACGCCCTCCAGTGACCACTGACACACAACCCGAAGGCGTGAGACAGTCGCGATCGCACCTCGGCAGCCTTTTGGCTACTCCGCACTGCACAACACTGAGCTGAGAGACTTCAAAGACCCGGGTTGAGCGCTGAGCTCGGGCTGAATCGCATTGTCTCTATCTATCAGTTTGTCTAGCAGCACATAGTAACATTCACTGCCACCCAAAACAAAAGAGGCCAATTATTTCCACAATAGGATTCACACTGCACCGAGCTTCAAGTTCAATACATGGTTTTTATACAGCTCATCACTTTTCACTTTTATTCTCTCTCTTCTGGTGGATTTTAATAGCACTGTTGTGCAATCCCATCAGAGGGAAAATGGTACTAAAATAAAGAGGAGAGAGAAAAAAGAAATAAAGACAGAGCACTCATTGTGAGCAAAATGTCTCCGCTGATTGGAGAAGGTACTGCTTCCTCTGTTTCAACTGTAGAACAGTTGTAGTACAGTGGACTGAACAGAACAGAAACACATTGAAGACAAAGAAATGGACATTTTTCATCATGGTAATTAGGCCTGTCATGATAATTATGTAATCAACTTATCGTACAATATACGGACATGACCTCCATCATTTTTGTTGACCTCGATATTCCCCATTGTGTTTACATGCATGTTTGTTTACATAAGAATGTCACCAACATTTTAGCCAACATGATGCCAGAATAAACAGCATAACTTACTGTGTGTGGTCTATTAGAGTCAAATAATCTGTCTACCTGTTTCAGCAGGTTTTTTCCAGTAGGTTTCAGCATTTTGATGAATCCAGTTTTTTTGCTACTGCTGTTAAAATCTTTAAAAAAAGAGGAAGAGGCAGCATATGAGGCCCAGCTCTTCCTCAGCCTCCACATCACAAGCAGATCTCCCACACTCTGCATTAGCAGCTAATAGGCTATTCACGTCACATTGGATAAGTAGTCGGTGCCATTCCTCACTGTGGACGTGCCAAGTGGGGAATGTGCAAGCGTGCGGCACCGGTCATATGGCATTAACTGTAAATAACTTTGTCCCAGCCTGGCGGGTTGGCGTTTTTAACGGAGGTGCAGCGCATACCCTCCGATCCACCCACCCCCATGTCACCCCGGTCAGTAAGCAGCTCGAGGGTGAGCCACTACCCCCTCCCAAACCCACTGAAAGTCACCACTATTACTGCCCGGCCACTTCCGTGGTTACATGGCGGAGGGAGCTGTGTGCAAGCAATCCTGACTAACCTTACAGCTCAGGGAAAAGATTTTTTCCACATTCTTATTCCAATGTCTGAATATTCTTTAGAATTAAAAGTTCATTGCTCTTTGAAAGGGTGTACTTGCATTATTATGCTATTATATTATCATTCCATCAGCAGAACTGAAAATGACAATAATATTGTTTATCACTATCATTTCTGGGACAATATACTCCCCAACAAAAGTAGTTATCATGACAGGCCTAATGGTAATTATGATTTAGCATCTCATAAAACAAGAAACTATCATATTCTTGTAATTTAAGAGACTTTTACTTTACCTTGAAATGATGAAAAAAGGTAAAGCATTTCCATTTGAGATATGAACATGGTGAATACAATGTAAGGATAAAGATGTATCATGATTATGATGCACAAATATCAAAATTTTGTTAAGAAATAGTTTTTCATTAGTAGGAGATCCTAAGTCCTATTTCAATACATAAGAGACTGCGAAAACTGCTCAATTTTTTTGTTTAGGACTGCAATACATCTCCATAGAGCGCCATATAATGTAACAAAAAAGTCAGAACAACAGTACAGGTGGGCAAGAAACAGCTGGAGGGGATCCAGATGGCACTAAGATTTCATCCACATGACAAATTTCAGGTCATCTGGAACTCAAGCTTTTGCCTCATACGTCACGCGAACCAGAGTGCGATATGGAACGTCTAGTCCAAAGAGAAATAGATACCATCATCAAACCATCACATCTCCACACCTAGAGGCCACAACAAAACGCCTCCCGACAGTCAGCATCCCCCGATCCCAGCGCGAACGCAGACCGTATCCCGGACAACAACCTATTGCTCAGCAACCACCTGTTTCTGTGGGTATCACCGTAACGAGCTGCAGGAATAATGAGCTTGTGGGAGAGAGAGAGAGAGAGAGAGAGATGGAAGGGGGTCTAAACACAGGGAGGGGGAGGAAGTTCCCATTTATAATTCATGTCAGGAGAATTATCATCAGCACTGTGGCATTTGGAATGAATTATTGATTATGTCTTGGAAGCTTTATGTAAAAACTTGCAGTCGGGGGGGGGGGCGGAGGGGGTCGTGATGGACAGAGCGTGAAGTAAGAGGGCACAGGGATAGAAGAAGCTCAGCCACATCCTGAGGAGGCAGCAGGGTGTGTTTTAACAGAAGGGTATGGAGATGAATTCTCTCTTAGGGGAGTGAAGGGTGTAATCTTAGATGAAGGGATGGTGGTTGGTGGATAGGCAGTGGTTGAGGAGGCATTCACATCCTTTATGGAAGTCAAAGCAGCAGTGCCACGATGTTAGTCAGTAAAACTTCTGCATTACATTACTGATACTGTAGCAGGTGAGGTGGTCCACTTCCACAATGAGCCATGAAGAAGTAGTATAAGGTAGCATCAAATTGTATGCAAGTATAGTACTTCAATGTAATTACTTTTCACCATTGGGGATAATAAAGAACATGGTGATGTCATACGGTCTTTGTTGATAACATAAGGAGGATGCTCCATCAACCTGTTCTAAAAAATATCCTCACTTCAGGCTCATAATACTCAAGAGGCTACTGTAGGTAACAGAGAATCATTGCTTTAAAAATCCTCTTGTGCAGTGCTGAGGATGTGGTCAGTAATGGAGGGGGGTGCGCTGACCTGAGTGAGCGACCCTGCTGCTTGACCCTTCGGCCTCCCTCCATCACTTAGCGCACTCTCTCCAGCCCGAACATGACAGGCATGAATCACTACCTTTTCTGCAGGTATTCTTTTTCATTCCAACAGGGTGAATCGATATCAACACCAGCATACAATACATGTGGTGAGAGAGTCAGAATGAATGGATATACAGTAGCACAGCAGCCTTGTATAATGTGGCTTGTCAATGAAGTGTGCAGGTTTCTCAAATATTCCTTTGTAACTTTAGATTTTCCCTTACTATAAACGAACGGAGACTTATTCAACAGCGTGGAAGTAATCCAGTTAACTGTTGTCTGTATACCCATGGTTACAGAGCAAAGGAGCACTGTTAATAGCTAATGCAGCATGACTCTCAATGGTGCAGATTTGCCAAAATGAACCAAAAAAACCCTCAGGTGTAGCCTGCAGCTAACTCACAAACTCCACAGCAAACTGAATGTTCCTTTGAATCCCCCAAAAAGCACAATGAAAACTTTAGTCTGAAAATTCAAATGTATTCATCACAAACGGAAATAATAAAAACAACAGAAATCTATTAATATTTACTATTTGCTTTAAAAGGTGGCAAAGGATTTGAAAGGTTGAATGTATTTTGCATGTTTGTGAGTGTTCACAAAGTGACAACAACTGAGCGCAGGGCTAGGCTGAGGGCTGAGGTCAAAACCTACTTCAGTAAATAGCATTCAGGCAGGAGGCCCAACAGTGGCTGAGGCACGTTCCAGATGTTAGTAGCACTGGGCGTGGATGCTAAGCAACTAGCTATTTTCAGCCACAGAGCGCAGGAAGGAAATGAAAGAAGCAGAGTTCAGTGTGTGTGCGGGATTCAGAGCGGCAGAGAGGGTAATCAAACACTGCCGTCCAATGGCAATCACGCCGTCCTGACACAATGGTGGCTCGCCTGCCGCTGGCTTAGTCTTATCACAACATACTCACACTGAGAGTGGGTGTGAGATGAATGAGTTGGGAGAGGAGGACAGTGAGGAAGCGGAAGAGATGGATGGGGGAAGTGAGAGGGAAAGAAAAGCAGCTGAAAAAAAAAGGAAAAAAAGGGAGCAGTTGGTGCAAATTAAATCAAGGGACCTCTGTTTCCTTCACATTACCACTCTCCATCTGTTTCAAGGTGTGTTTTGTGTATTCCATGTTACAATAAGCTGCAGCGGGTTGTGATGCAAAGTCCTGAAATATGTTGAAATAAAACCTCAGTTGTTCACTTATCATGCAAATCTATAATAAAGCAAAAAAAAAAATTACCGCTTCAATTTCTCAGTTAAAACAATTAAGCTGTGAAGTGAAAGTTCACATACATTTCCAAATCATTGAGTCTGCTGGAAAATTAGCCTGCTGCCACCTGAATCACCTCTGCCAAGTGATGGCTGTTTCACATAAACAATGCACTCACATTAAGGCTCCTATTTCCATTCAAATGCGGCACAAAAATAAAAATCCATTCACCTTGACTCTGTACCATCAAGTCAATGAGCATCACTTGGATGGGTCCGACACTTCGCAAGTCAGTCAGTCATGACTCGGAAGCTGTTAAGATGAGATAGGAATTGATGCGAACAACGCTGTCTACATTCCAAATAAATGACTCTACTCCATTAAATGAAGACGGCAAATCTGTCAGAAAGCTTCCTTCCTTCACTGCTCTCCAGTCACAGACGGAAAATTACCAAACTGTTGATAGATGGTTAACAGGTGCAGGCTAATTATGCTAATTATGGCAACAGCCAAATAAACTGATTGCCATGTTCATTTAAATGACAGCAATGTTCCTTTGGTGGCTAATTAAAATAGGTTGGGAGAAAGGAAACGAGGCGGCTGGGTTCGGATGGAGGGAGGTGTTTAAATAAAAGCGTTCTCTGGGGTCTACTGTAATAAGCTGTATTTCATTGGTTTAATGATGTCATAATGAATTTCTAATGATGGGGGATGGGTTAGGGTGCGATGGAGTGAAGTACTTGTGATAAAGTATGTGCATGAAACCATACGGACAGTTTCCACCACTGCGAAAAGTAATCGGAACAAGGGAGCACTAGCTCATGTTTGTATGTGGCAAAGGGTATCCCTGGTTGAAATGAGTTGAGCAATGAAAATTAAAATCAGTAGAGGACATCAAGTAGGGCATGTGGTCCATTTGTTTCAATGCTAGCCCCACTGCAAACAGATGGGGGAGGTTTTGAAGGGGCAATTACTTTTTTTTGTAGCTTTGTGCAGTTGGCCCCAGCCTCCATTTGCTTGTAACCCGGGAAAAGGCATCATTAGAGGGAGAGAAGGCAATAAGAGGCCAAGGGAGATGAACTCTGGGGCCCCTGGTAGCCACTATGGAGGTATGAAAGGTGGATAGGGGCTGATTAATGTTTATAAAGGCAGCTGCTATCAGAAACCCCTCTCCCTTCCCTCTCTTCCCCACAGCCCCTCTGTTTTAAATCTACTCTTCCAGAGATTAAAAATCTACAGTTTCGGCTTTATCTTCGCAAACACAGCTACTTGTTTTCTAAAGGAGAGCCACTAGGGACATATCTCAAGTTCCACCTCTTCTTCCATTACGAAGTCTCTCCTGCTTCTCTCTTTTATTCTCTGTAATTGCTGTTACTTCAATTTCAAACTGATTAAACCACCGTTATGGCAACCCAATCTATCTTAAGAAAATCTGATATTCTAGTCACAATGCAAGAGTGAGAACCTGGGTATAAATTCAAGCAAAGGCTGTCAGTTGAAGTGACTTTGCATTGATGGATCATACCAGTTGCGTCCAGAGTGAGTGTCTGACTGCACCACTACCCAAACACCTCCTCTCCACTCTTTACATGGATGATGGTTAAGCTTCAGATTCAGAAAGCAATGAAAAACGTTATAACGTCCAGGTTCAATCAACAGAAAATCCAATCAGATCTGTAAAAAATGAAAAATAAGCTCTATTCATGGATTTGTTTTTGCAGCTGTTCATAGATTTACAAAATGTTGATCTTAGTCATTCTTTAAAATGGGTTTTTAAAAAGGTGGATTTTTAGATAGCGTTCAGTTGAAAAGATCTGATGTAGGTTTCTTTCATTAAAATTTGCACAAGCGCCAAAGCTGGATCACTTTTCAACAAAACTTAAGTTGTATAAATGCTTTTGCTGAGCATTTCTATTTTGTCCTTGTGTAATGTGAAAACAAAGTAGTGATGACAAATGATACGGAAAGAAGAGATGGATGATAGCGTACTGTGATATACTGTATATGATGGAATTTAGGATTTCCAATGTTTGCCATCGGATGTGCACACAAAGACGCTTTTGTGTGAAGGCAACAAAAGAGGAAAAAGCCCATCCAGTGATAAGAAAAACAAAGAACTGAACTGCAGAAATAAAACAGCCCCCTTTTCCCTCACTATTTAAATGTATGCCACATTAGTAGGGATCTACTCAATTCAATATATTATAATGTGATGTTTGGCCTTAATGGGAAATCAATGGTGAGACAAGCCCGCCACCGCTGAGACCATACAAAAGCAATTTCCAAATTGACATATGGAGGGCCACTGTGATTGATTCTGACTGCTGTTGGGTTTTAATACCGTTCACTGAGAGCTCATTGACTCTCACACATCGTCTTGTGGTTCATCTACAAACTGCCAAATGAGCCCTTGTCTCCTTTTTCTCCTCTCTCATCTTTTTTTCCCCATCTTTCTTCAGCATTTCTTCTTTTCTCAGCCCGACTCAGGGAGAGTGGATACATTGAATCAGATTAGATATGTTAAGATAAATGAGCAGATGACTTTTCGCAAATACATCCTCTCCATCACAGCGAGAGGTATTACGGTTTATGCGGATCCCACCTGTTCGGAGTAATCCCCGCTGCTGGAATTCTGCATGTTCCTTCAATCAACTGAAAAGCTACAGTATTAACATTCCCATTGCACCAATTCTGATGCAACGGCATCAGCTGTCATCATCGGTTTAATGACATCATACTATCCTCACTGTTTGTTTTAACAGTCTGCTAACCTAGAGAGAAGCTACCCCACCCTCTCACCCCTCTGTAGCCACATACAAACACACACTGCAGTCAAAGAGATTAGGAAGTATATAGAGAAACAATTCACTTTCGGAAGCTGTAGCTGAAACCAACAAGGTATGCCGATCATGGATTACCAGCCAATCCCTAATCCCCCTCCCTATCATCCAGCTCTTTTTCCAGGGGCTTTAAAAAAAAAACAAAAAAAAACAAAAGATGTTAACCTTGTAACCCATTTTTTTGCAGGAATATGTAGTTTTCTACTGATACATCCATGCATCTGTGCATTTTCCACCAGCTATCCATCTGTCTGGATCACAGAGGCAACAGACTGAACAAAATACCCAGATGTGTTTCTCCAGTGAACCACTCCAACGACCCCGAGACATTCCCAGTCCAGTCGGGATAAGTGATTCATCCCCCTAGAGTTTTCTGGTTCTATGTTGGGCACGTCCAACTGGTAAAAAAAAAAAACGTGCCTGGACTATTACCAAAGCAAAGCATCCACGAGGCATCCTGATCAAACGCTGAACCACCTCAACTGGTTGCTTTAAATGTGAATAAGCAGTGATTCTACTCTGATCTCCTCCCAAATGTCTGAGCTCAAAGAGTGTGAAGACAGGCACAGCTGACCTTCTGGCCACATCTCTAAGCAGCCGCTTCAACAAGTAAGATTTTGAACGTGGCTCACTAAGATTCCACTTCCCTATCCTCTCACAGGATAAAATTTTTAAAAAGGACCTTGCAGGCAGAGGCCTTACGTATACCTATTGAATAAATGCAATAATCCACTTGAATATCCCGTAAAAAACTCTCCATAAAGCTGATATGATGTGCGAGCGAGTCTGAGCCAACACACACATGCATACTGTATTCTCACAGCAGACTGTTAAAAAGCAGACTTGAGTTTAACTCCAGTCGCTGACATGAGATGAGATCGTTGACCCTGAAGCGTTACACCTCATGCTCATCTGAGCTCTCTACTCCATATTGAAGTTAATGTAACTGACAGATTTGACTTTGAACTACTTTTAAACCCCTGCAAATCACATGGGCATGCAGCTGCAAAGACAACTTGGGGATACAGTCTTTGCATGCACTCTGCCACACACACACACACACATTTTTTCAAAACAAGACAAAACAAGAATCATAAAACTACAGTATGTAAGTCCATCTAAAAAAAAAAAATCAGATCGCAAAAATATCACACGCCACGTCTTGGGTTTTCATCTGACAACAGAAGGACATAACTCTTAAATGATACCATCGGGGACACAAGCAGCATCACGTCTCTGAGCACCTGCTGTAGATAGAACGTAGCCTTCAGGCAGCAAGCACTTCTGAGCTGATGACAGTGTCGGTTCAAGTGCAGAGCATTTTAGAGGATGATATGGTAAGTAGAGCGTAATTTATTTATTTTTTTTTTTAAAACTCACCTTGCCGAAGTCCCGGACATCAAAGAGGTCAAAAGGGTCAAACAGCTCGCTGTTGCGCAGGCCGAACTTGTCGTGGCAAACCTTGAGAAATGTCCTGATGTTCTTCAAACACAAGAACTACAAAAGAGAGACAGAAAGGAAACAAAAATGGCATAAATATATGTTGAATACAAAATTCCAGCGACAGTGACGGTCTAAGCTGTTTTCTAATGGTGTGATTAAACAGCCAGATATATTTGCCCTTGAAAACATGTTCCACCAGTTTGTTTAATATCCTCTATCACCACAACAGTGTTTTTGTAAGTATTTAATTTCCTGGTTGATGATTGGCAGGCTCTCTATTTCATCCTCTCATGGTGTCTGAGCGATTATTCAGCACCAGAAGGTGAGCAGGCTGACTGCTGCTCCTGAGGCTGATGGGCTGCCTCTCTGATCCAGATAAGGAAAGCCACGGTGGGGCCTGTCTCCTGACATCAGAGCGCAGACGAGGTGTCCGCGGACAAGCCCGCCGGCAAAGACCCGTCCCCGGGTAAAGGCTGCCTGTTGGACTAAAATCCTGACTTCACACTAAAAGGTCACAGGTCACAAATCTGCCGTGTTCCATGGAAATGTCTCGAAGAAAAACACTGAAGCTCTGGCATTTAGTGAAGGCTTTTAAATGATAACAATAGGTTTTTATGAAAAGGAACACAAGCGTATCTCTTCTGGGTATTTAGAGATTCTGATAAGGTGATACAGAACAAAAAGGCTGCCAAGTAAGTAATTAAAGATATTTCTGTTTTCCTTTCAGTACAGTTAAGTGCGGTTTACAACTCACAATCAAAAAAAGTGCACAGCATTCCCTTTATTAATCTCTGCATTTGCCATCAACAAAGGTTTAAACTAATGTATAATGTGCAGTGTTTAAAGCAGGTCTGAGTACCTATAAACTAAAGCATGACAGATAAAATATATTAGATATTAGATTATTGCATATCGGTACCAGTGGTTACTGCCCATTCATGCAAATAAAGCATATTTGAACTTAAGACTGGTAGCCTATGCAGGGGAAACTAATAATCTGAATAATAATTACTCTCTGCTCACGGATATTGATGGTCTTCCCCTAAAATATCACATCACACAAATAAACCCTGAGGGCTGAAATAAGTGCACAGGACTATTGAAATATTAATGATAAGCATAACCGCCTGCCATATCCCACCTTTCTGTGTGTGAAGAACACATTACCTAGCATGCAAATCCAGATGCTGCTCAGATATTCCCTTTCATTCCTCTGTGTGCGAGCGATACGAAGTGATGGCCGCGGAGGCAGAATGTACACACAAAAGAGATATGAGTGAGAGATCCTATGAGGAGCAAAATGGGTTGCCTGTTTCTGTTGAAAGCTTTGACAACATTCAACCTTGTAAATCGCTGTTGCATAAAAACTAGTGAAACAACCGTCAGCCTCGGTAGCCGCGCTTCACGTCGGGTAAATGTTAGCATGTGTTCAAGGTAACAATGGCAGCACCGGTAGGTATTCAGGTGTAGTGAGATGCGCTCCTCGGGTATTGAAAAGTGCACAATTGTTCCCATTTAAACTGTGCTGAAGCTTGATAGTGCTTCCTGTTGCTACGACTGACCATGAGAGAGATCATCTGCATCAGCCTGCTGTACTAATTAGCTTTCACGCTTTGGATAACCACTAAAAAAAAACAAACTCACTGTTACACACCCGACTAATTTTTCAGATAAAAAGCACAGTTTCATCTGATATGGTTTCCTGATATTTTGTGGTATTTCAGTCGACCTCTCCTGGCCACACCTGAGAGCCCTGCTGACTCATTCTCATTCATGTGTGCACATCTGTTCAGTCCTAGTGTCATGGGTGTGAACCCCATAAGAGAGCGGCACTGGCCAGTGAAAAGAAATGCGATTGGCTGGCTAGCCAAAGTGACATTTGCAGTTCAGCAGCGAAGGTTATCGTGCCTGCAAATCCTCACGTGCAGGAGGGGGAGAGAGGGGGTGTAGTGGGGTTTGGAGGGGGAGCTTATTTTCCCAGCCCAGATATGAAAAGGTAACATTTGCTGGAGTGGTTTGGAGACCAGAGAGGAGAGAGAGAGAGGCTCTGCAGATATGGATCAGGAGGCTGAAGATGTGTCTGACATTCTAATGTATGTTTGGTGATAAGAGAAGCAGGGTAGAGGTAGAGAGAATTGCTATGATCTCAGTGGAGAAAAATACAGCATTTCTTGTGGAGTGGGGGAGTGTGAGTGTGCACCTGGGAATAAACAGGTTGCGGTCATCTCCTAACGCTGAGGCTGCCTTCAACACAATCCATTTGGAATTACCTCACTGTGGTCTGCAACACTCCCTCTAATTTCTAATTTCTCTAATTCTCCCTCTATTATCTCTAATTTCTCCCTCTAATGTCATTGTAATTTGAATTCCTTTTGGCTCATTAGTGTTGTTTAAACAAAATAAGCGAGCTAAATATGTCACCTTGGTCTCTGAGAACTATATACTGAACGATTAATCAAAAAAAAAAAACTCCCACTTCAGGTTTTAAGACTAAAACATGGCAATAAAAGTAAATTGCAAGTGGAGACAGCTCGCAGGTGTTTGTTCCCTTTTGGCAATTTCATTATTAGTTTTTTGTGTCACCCGAGACTCTTTAAAGTCTGTAAAACCACAATCCTTTTTTTCACCTGTGTCGCTCAACAAAACACTGCAGAACAGAGGTGACAACACAAATTATTTGTATAAAGACATCTTCCCACACAGGACCAGCAAAAAAAAAAAAAAAACATGCATGTAGACACAGAAAAATGCTTGTGTGTACATTTGTGAGCACACGCATCACTTCTGGCTCACTTAATACTTTGACGGGCTCCTAAAAACTTGTGATTCACAATGCTTTCAGTCCCAAAAGCAAATGCGGTGTTCATCAGATTAAATCCCTTTAGGGTGGAGAGAGATGAAAATGGAAGGTCAGGGAGAGATAGAGAGTGAATGAGGAGAAGGGGAGGGATATATGGGGAAGTTAAAAAGATGGAGAGAGATCGCCTGCAGGTGGTCTCAGCTGTAGGATGGCAGTAGAATTTTTTTACAAGGTGGCTTGTGTGCTCCACTGGAGCGACAGCTCTGATTTTGACTTCTCAGTCAAGAGCAAACAACGCTTAAAAGAGGGAGACATGTTGTCAGGAAGGCGGGGAAGAGGAGAGAGTGCAGAGAAGGAAGGAGGCAGGTAACAAAGACCTGTCACACCCCTGACAAGCCCCTCTACCATATCACTACGCTACATCACACAGAGAATAATGCATTATTCCTCTGGGAGGGTGGCCCTTATCTGCACAGACTCCTACATGCTCATATCATAAGGAGATACAAATTAAAGCTTCCTCATAAAACCTGAACAACAGCGAATCAAAGCCACGGGATGCAGGAAGAGTGTGCGGATGTGGATGTTCGAGGAAGACGGAAAGGCGGGTTGTTTTTGCCAAAACTGCAGGTCTTTGGTGTTGGGAGAAGAGGGGAGGTTGAAAAGGAGAAAGCCAAGAGTGAATGTAACCCATGGGGGAGAAATAGCAAGAGGAGGAAGCTGTTTGTACGGCTGGAAACCGTAAACTGGAACCAGAGTACTGATCTGATCAAAACATGTTTGCTGGATCAATTATCTGCGATCAGTTCATAGGTATGATGCACACTGTGTCCTTACTGTAGTGCCGTGCTGTTCATGAGCTCAGCTTGGAGGAAAAGGATGTGTGTTGTTGTGTGTTTACACATCAGAGATCAGTGATGGCAAAACCACACTGAAGTTCAAAAGTATAAGAATATGTTAAATACATTATGAGCCTGTGAAGTTCTTTAACACATCCGATATGATAAAGCACTGACACAGAGAGAACAACAGGTTCACATGAAGTTGCCTACAGTATTATTCTTGTAAATCAGGCAGTTTATGTGAAAAAGGGAAAGCCAATAGGATCAATAAGCCAGTCCTAATGTCTGTCTGACCCTGCTAGCACTAGCTGGATAACAGGACAGACACAGAACCGCAGCAAGCCGGTCAGACAAAACAATTCTGCAAATCAAGACATGTTCACAAGCACTAAGGCGTGGCCTCTGGATATGGTTGCAGATAGGAGTATTTTTGTATTTGGCTCAGGAAATGAAAATTTTCTCATTGCCTTGGGGAATTTTTGAAAATAAATTAGAACATCACAAATAGAAAGGAGCATGTTGTTTTTTTGTCTTTTTTTAAAGTTATTTCCCCAGTAGTAGGAGAAATATTACATCACTATTACAGGTGATTTTTGAAGAAGAGGAATAATTAAGAAAAAAGAGCAATTAAAGACAGTTTTTACTGCCCGGTAATGAGAAACAACAGATCAGATGCAAGTCTACAGCAAGACTCAAACAAAGAAGATGTCTTCAGCTCTGGCAGACAAAATCAGTAAAGAACAGTCTGCTGGGGGTTAAGATTATTGAGAAAGTAAACATGCTTCAATGTTCACCATGGTGTTGCTCTTTATCCACATTTCTGCCTCCCCTAACCACCGCTGCTGCTTCTTCTTCTTCTTTCTCTGCTAAAAGTGTTTGTGCAGCACAAGCAGTAACACCTAGAAACACCAAAAATTAGCAGGCGGGTTCCAAATTCCATCCTCAGACACATATAATGACACTCACTGACCTCAAGGTGACGCTGCAACAATCAAATTTACATTTTTACAATTATCGCTAAAACAACTATTTCATCATTTTAATCTCCCAAGTCTTCTGCATCTGGTCTCAATTTTTCACAATTTGCTTGGACCCTGATCATCGCTGCTTGCAGCTATGTTACATTTAGAAATCATTTAAGTGAGGAGATGAGAATTTAAGCCAGCGCACAAGATGTGAGTCAGAGAGGAGATCAGATACTCAGACAGCCAGACTGAAGATTGGAGTCAATGAAAGAGACTGATGCCTGTCTGGGAGCTGTGAGGCAGCCACATATTCGTTGCCGTACACACACACATGCACGCACACACACACATGAAAATAACCTCTTGTTGTGTCTAGGGTGGTGAATCATTCCGCACCTTCAGAACAACAGGAAAGGAGCTCTCAGCAGGTGAGAGAGCAGCAACAAGACAGCCTCCTCTCCACAGGAGCCTACATGACCACAAAAAAAAAAAGGCTGGCTGAGCTGTTTCCGCCAGTCGATACACACGCATGCCTACGCTGAGGCGCACGCATATATGCCAGGTATAGGTGATGATGGATCTCATAAACTCTGGGGCTTGGTTAATGATCTCACAGCTGGAGGTGTTGATTGCTTTCTGGTATGGAGAGATTTATGCCTGCCAGCGATAAGCCTTTCAAAATAAACCTCATCCAAACGCTTCGGTCTACAGTGTAGAAAATGTCCATTAAACGGGTCTGACAAAGTCTTACTCAAGCTTACGTTTGTTTAAAAAAAAAAAAGAAGAAAAAGCTCACACTGTTGTAAAGATGCAAAGCGCAGCAACGTGTACAGCAGACACCTTGAAAATATGGACTGCCAGACCTTCAAAGCAGCCTGATGTAGATATTGAGTCCACTTCTAATCTTGAGCTTTGATTTTGTGTCCTACAAGTCACCAACAGGTGTAACCAATAGGAATGAGCGTTCCATCCATCCCTGTCAGTCTATGATCTATTCTTTTTAAAACATGAAACATGGATCAATCCAGCTGTTTTTTCAAGAGCGCAGATTTCCTCGTCTGTGATCTTTGATTTCTCTAATTTGATATCAATACCTACTTTGATGAACGTTTGAGTCTCCAGCGCTGCACACAGGATGAGGGTGGAAAAAGATATGTTTGCAAACAATGTCCAATAATGTGTTTTGGCCTCTTTACCAGGTTATTAAGTGTTTAGGTGGCATGTGCCAGGTGACACCCAGAGGGGATTAATAAGCGCTGGGGGCCTCCTCCCACCTATATCCACGTCACCCAGATGTTAGAGTCAGTGAGGAGAAAGGCCCTGCTCCTGCAAATTAGAGGAGGGGACACTGCATGAATAATTCATTGCAATAGTATGCAAATGTGTTAATCTTATCCTATTACCCCCAAAAGCCTGTAAGCAGGCATGGATTGACCACACTTTCAAATCTGGTACAACCCTCAGCAGACGAGGCAGAACTGCTTCGTTAGCGGGGTGGCTCATGTTAAAATATGGAAGTTAAAAAGGCTAAGTACAGTTTTTAGTGAGGTTAATCTCCATTACAAAAGAAGATAATTCTTCTCAGAGCATAGACTCTGAAGGGAGAAAAGTCACCGGGATTGTAGAGCATGACTACATAATTAAATCAAGTCTCCCTTCACCTTTACACCGGTCACTCATAAAAACACATGCACACACTCTAATTGCATGTAGCCTGAGATAAGAAGCACACAGCATGAGGGAAGAAAGTGTTTACATGACATCAGTAACATGCTCGCCACACGGCTACACACACACACACGGACACACACACACACACACGGACAAATATTAGGTCATTCGTGAGAAAAGAGAAGCAGTGATCCTGAAGCTGAAACTAAAAAGGAGACCCTTTCCTTGGAAAGAAAAAGCTTTTGCGTAGGGGAGGGGGGGGGGGGAGGGGGAGTGAAACAGAATGGTGAAAAGAAAGAGAAGCGATATGTCTTCAAGGTATTACTCTTTCCTCTCACTACTGGAGCGGAAGCAACCACAGCCAGGAACAAAGAATCTGCTCGCATGGATAAAATTGAGAGAAAGGGGAGAAGGGGCAGTTTTTTAGCTTGTGGGATGCTTTAAAATGCCAGCCGGTAGTGCTGAGCAGTATATTTATCATCTGTTATATATTTCACATCATTAGATTTTGTTTTAATACAACTAATGGATATAGATTTATATTACAAAGCAATTAGTAAGTCAGATTTTTCTAGAATTCGAAACATTTCAGAATGAAAGGGTAGGGTACTACAATAAAGTTTTGATACTGATACCAAAACAGAAATTTCTTTTGTCTTTGAAACATTTAGACCTACTTTATCACCCAAAAACTAGATCCATCCTGACTATGATATCATCAACATAGTCAAATCATGAGTAGCTCAGCTAACGATAGCCCAGCTCCTGCACCCACTCCGTCCCCCGCCCCGGTCAGAGAGGATGCTGACAGCGACAGAGATGCTGCCTCTTCCGCTGCAACTTCGAATGAAAACGTCGACCGTGGTGAGCACTTTTGAATAGCAGGACCTTTAAATTATGTTAATAACATATGTCATGGCTCGACATTACCATTTGGCCATGACAACGTATGCCAAAGGCAAATGTATGCACTTTGGCAGCAGGAGGGGGGGGGTTGGGGTGTTGGGTGTCTGGCTCTGAAATAGGCTACAGACAATCCAGGCAGACAGCTACAGATATATACAGCCACATCGTGTAGCTTATATTCACGCATTAGGCCTGTGTAGGACCAGTAATATTTGCAAACTGCCCCTTGATAAATAATGTTAACGCTGATGAATAAGGAATAGTTCATTCAAAATGCAGTCAATGAAGTCAAGCAGCAGAAATTAAGTGACAACGTGCAAATACTACAGGCCTGTTTTTGGGTGAACTAAACACGCAAGAGTAGTCGTACACATCACTGTTTATAACACAGGGTGTTTATCTTTTGCTTGGTGGGCCGCTTTAAGAAGATATTTTTCTCCAGGTACCACCTAACCACTGACTGTGTGTGATAAAAGTGGAAGTGTGTGTGTGTGTCCATGTCAGCTTCAGACTGAGCTTTTTGATGCAGAGAGGAAGAAGAGCAGGTTAAAAGACAAAAGCAAACAAAAAGCATTCACTATTATCATCTTCATTCTACCTGACCTGATTCTTCTATTTCCTCTGACCTTAAACATGTTTTATTTTGTTTTTTTCTTTCTCTCTCTTTTCTCAGTGGATCAGTAATAATTCATAAAGCTTCTTTCCTCTGAAGTGGTAAAAACATCACACAGGATTTCTACTTTTGTTTCTGCTGTTTTTGTTTTGTACGATACAGGCTTCACCTTTGCATGACCGGCTCTGTCTCCATTTGCACCGAGAGTTAGCACGAGACTCTATAATAAATATCATCATCATTCGCCTGGATGCCCTGGTGGCTGTCCTGCGTTTCCTTCCTAGATTGTTGCACGAGCCTCGAATAGTCTATATAGACAGAGGATACTGTGTTGTTTTCTTGTCTGTTTGTTTTTCTTGATGCAGCTATTGTTTAAACCATTTTACTCCAGGTCTGAAAAGAGGTCAAGCATTATAAAATCCAAAAATCTAACAAGCCAAGATGCTAAAAAAACATCTCGGTGCATAATGCAGTCCTCCAGGTTCAATCCACTCTTCATGTAAATACGTGTCTGTGTTGTATCTAAGCAACAGGCCATGCTGCGGAGACTCAGGAGAGGAGTGTGTGTTTGAGGCACTTCCACTCAGGCTTAGCTGCAGACTCATGGCTTGATGAATGTGAGAAGGAGGTCCGCCGAGAATCCCAGACACCCATGGATCAATGGTCAGGTAATTTATGACATCAGACCAAGGAGAGGAAGACTGCATCTATCTTTTCTTCTGGTGAGTTTTCCTCACAGCTTAAAGCTTATTGTGGTGATTTAGATCCCCCGTTAAGATGCGTTACCTTTCACTTTTTTCCTCAAACGTGAGGAAAAAATGTTACATACATAAGGATCTTAACTGTACTGAGCAAAGCCGTGTTCACAGCTCATTAAGTCTCAGGGTTTCATATAATCGTTGGCAGAGCTGTGTTAGCTTGAGGCTCATACACACACGGCAGAAGAACTAACGAGGAATTGAAACCTGAACAGATTTACGTGTTTTGACACAGCAGAGTTACAATAACATTAGCAGTCACTTAACACTTACGAATTCATATTATGCAGCTTAATCAAAAGGACTGATATGTCTCTGGCTCCAAACCAAATTGTGCTTATACATGAAAAAGCTGAAATGAAAAATCCTGAGAAGAGATAAATCCTGTAGTTTCATGTGAGCCCTGAATATACAGAAAGCCTCTGTAGCTCTGTCCTCTTTCTGAATGTGTGTAGATGACAGTCTTCTGATTAGTCTGATAGTCGCTATTGATGAATTAGATTTCTTTTGTCAATTCTTCCAATTTTATAGTCATCTCAAGAACTTATTTCTGAAAAGAACCTGATGAATATAATAGACTTAAACTTTGTGTAACCAAAGTATTTTCTCAAATTAACAATACACTCAAGTAATGAATTTCTGGCTACACATCCAAACTGTGTGTGAGACATTCTGGTGACCTTTCATGTATTGTATATTGCACATATGACATGCTGATTAAACTACATCCAACAGTGTACAGCAGCTACATGATCAACACTGGTTAATCAATCAATTTAACATTTTGAATGGGGCATCCTTCATATTAAGCACCTCATCTATTGCTATTTTAAGTACATAACACTTCCATACTTTTACTTCGGACTTGTTGATTGATTATTCAATTTCCTGATAGACAGAAAATGAATCAGCAACTATTTTGATAATGGGTTAATCGTTTAAGCCATTTTTTTAAGCAAAATGACCCAAATCCTCAGCACAGCTTCTGAAATGTGACAATTTGCTACTTTTTTTTAGTCTAAGTAATTGAGTATCTTTGGGTTTTGGACTCTTGGTTGGACAAAACAATCAATCTGAAGATGTCACCTTGGGTTTAGGACATTTTGATGTAAAAGTTTTGCTATTTTCTGATATTTTATGCAGCAAACAGAAAATGGAGATAGTAATCCACGGTTTCATTTTAAATGAAAAAATAATCGTTGGTTGCAGCCTTAATTGCTACAACTACTTAAGTAAAGAATCTGATTACATCTTCCACCATTGTAACTTGATATTGTGCTGTGTATTTCCAGAAATAAGAAATAAATAAATTTTTTGAAATGTCCTTTGATATCATAACAGAAGAGAAACCAAAACAAAGGAACCAGAGAGCATTGTTAGGGCAGGATGTTTGTCGGTCCTTTGTTTAAGGAGGCGATCAGGTACACAGGGGGGATGCAGCTCTGTGCTCCTGATGGCTACGATTATCTCCAAGGTGACTAATGCTATTAACACAGAGAACGGCCTGTTAATTACTGGCCCTCATCATACTCACAGCTTGGATAAACAATCATTCAATCATCACACGGCTTTGCCGCGACACACAATACAGCAATCGGCCAATTTACAGATTAAGTGATTGGACGAGTGGATACCGTGAGATACAGTTCGCTTCCACTCGACAGTGCACTGGACAGTGGAGAGCTTTCCACCGGGCGCTCAACCAGAGTGAATGCAATATGAAACCATAGCGTGCTGTACAGTTTGGTTCCATGAGAAGCTGCCTGAACAACAAACACACAGAGAATAAGTCATGTGACAAAGTGGGTGAGACCACACTATTTGTCCCAGTTACACTTTGTATTTCTTTCCATACTTGTCATTTGTTTGTTTAGCCAGTATAACTTTGGTTTGTAGCGTTGCTTTCACACATTATCCTGGGTTTTGTTTGTGTTCAGCATTGTTGTTACATTTACACCTGCATTTATGGTTTCATCAAGACAGACAAGTTCATGTTTATTCATTGAAGTCCTGACTTTCTTGAGTTGTAGATTAGCTTGTTACTTATCATACCTACCATGCTTTTCAGCATGTCTCTGACATCACTAGCGATGTCATATATCCTGAGTTTAGCCAGTTAAGTTTGATTTGCTTGTATTCGTTTCTTTTTTGAGACACTTTTTTTGTTGCACAGGTCAGAATAAATCACATTTTTTTGTCACTGAACAAGTCTCTAAGTGCCTCCTACCACCTTCCTAAACTCTCTGGTAAGTCATGTTTGCACATGCTGCACATTCTGATGATACAGTGATTGCACAGAACACTTAAAATATCAGAAACAGCTGCTTGTACATATGCCAAGAGGTATCTCATGGTTCTACTGCAGCCAGTGTAGATTGATATTGTTTACACAATGACCAGGAAAATACTAATTTCTGATTGGATGGCAGGTGTTTACAATCATAACACGACACCTCAAACACAGATCACGTCGACGCTCAACCATTATTCTAAATCAGTTTGCAGTAGTTACATTAAACTGTGGGTAACTAAAGCAACAATGGTTCGGCTTGATGTCCCATTAATTATTCAAACTAAAACTCACTGAAACCACATCATGAGTTAAACTGATAAACAGCTGATGGTTTGGGCTCAGCGGTGGAAATGATGGATTGCTTCACACGATGGCATTCGTTATTCTTTATACATCAGGACTAGGGCCAAGTATTGAAGCTCAATACTTTTTTGGTACAGACTAAAAAGTGTTTAGATTGGATTAAAGTATATGACTGAAAGCTGACATCAAATGTCTGACCAGATTTGTAATTGTGGTTACGTCTTTGAACAGATTGTTCCTCATTTAGATCAAGTTTTTGCGAATTCTAGACTATTTTGTTTCTTTTAGACAGCATTAAACAACTGTCTAGACTGTGCTTGATAACTTTGGCTTTTTGGTCAAATAATAAAAGGGGTCTTGTTTAGAAAAATGTTGACATTTAACAGAAAAAAGGTATTGTTTTCTAATCTGCATCTGTACATTTTTGATTCTATAAATACCAACAGTTGCTTTGATAAAATCCTTTTTTATCACATTGCAAAAATACACATCTATGATGGATATTTAGCATCTGTGAGTTGGATATTTTCAATGAACACTTCAGTGCCTTTTAAAGTGATGTGACCTGTGTCAGTACAAATGAGTCACAGTTAGCTGGTCTTTCCAGAGCTGCTTGCGACTTCATAAATAGGACCTGTATTTCTGTTCTGGGCAGCTTCCCTCAACTCCAATACATCAACAGTCTGACCTAAATGAAGTACCTATGTTTACACTTTAGCACGACAGCTTAAGGTCAGTGAATAGTGTCCTCTGTCACATCGCATCACGTTGTCACAACTTTTTTTTTGTCACCCTCAGTCAACAACATTATGTATGGGGAGCATACTTCCTGTTTATACTTCCTTTGCAAATTACATTGGAAGGCTTGTTGGCACTGTCCCTCACAATTAATCACTGTTGAGATAAAGGCAGTGTCACAGTGGAAAGAAAAAGAGACACCTGAGGAGGAGGCATGGGAGGGTTAAGTGTGTTTTTTTGTGTATTTATGAGCATTATAGACAGATGTAGAGGGAGTATTGGTTGTGAAAACCTCTCACCTTCACGACAGTTCATTATCCATTTACATCGCTCCTTCTACATGATCTGAGGAAATGGTCATAAACGACCCACACCTGTCTCTATGATCTTCTCAGCCCCATTCCTGGCAAAATTGAATTAACTTCTCAACATATCTGTGACCCAGCTGTCCTGCTTGCTCCCAGGTAGACTACAGCTAAATCTGAGAAATCAAATACCAGACAGCAAAAAGCCTTAGCTCTTATCTTTTTTTTTTTTTTTTATAAGACAGTGAGTGAGAAACATCGTGAAGTCTGAGAGAGAAAGAGATACAAAGAGCCCTGTCTGACGGATACAGCGGTGGTGGAGAGCAAGGCGGGATCAAACGTCCAGTTTTCTGCCGGTAATCCTCCTCGAGTAGAGAAGGAGGGGAGGAGGTGGGAGATGGAGGCGGGAGGGGAGGAACGGAGGAGAGGAGGAGAGGCTGGTTGCTGTGCCACAGAAAGCAAATGTTACTGGCTTTTTCATCCTGCAGGCGAGGCGACGCCAGCCCCTCCACAGCTCTCCAGACAGTCTGGCACACGGGCCACAGGAGGAAACCTTTGGAGAGATCAGAGCCCCGAGCTTCAAGCATGGAAAGAGTATGTGAATATGCTGTGTGTGTGTGTGTGTGTGTGTGGGAGAGAGAGAGAGAGAGAGAGAGGGAGAGAGAGAGTGTGTATGCGCGCCCATATGTTGCTGCTTATGCCTTTCAGATGTAACACTCTGCCTGTTCTATAATTGGAGGTTTTAGCCCACGTACCATGTCTGAAATCAACAACATGGCAGCAGTGTAGAGAAAGCCAGAAAGGAACGGGGTTATTCTCCTTTTTGTACATCAAAGATAAGACTGAGAACATGTGTAGTGTGTTTAGATATTCAACAGATATCTTGAGGGAGTGCTTCATTTTGTATTAAATGCTATAAAACATTCATTTTGGCTCTAAGAGCATATCAGCAATCTTTCTTTTTCAGCCAAGTCATTGTGTTCATTGCACACTGAGGGGCTACAGAGGAAAATATTTATGATCACATATGCTTAATAACAAATGAGAACGTAATGTTAACACAGTCTCTGCATGTAAAACGCTGCTTCCGATGAAACTACATGGATTAATCATGAGTGAAAAGAGAAGCAGAGGAAATTCTGGGATTGGACAGGATACAGTCTGTTCACTAATTCACAAATATTTGTGAGATCTTGCATTTTTTTAGTCCCCTAGTACACAGATATGATCAAACAGCAATGTTACCAATGTAAGCAATCACAAGAGTTTTCTGCAGTAAACAAACTGATTCCTGAACAATTTTACAAGCCAAAGTTGAATAAAAATCGTTAGCCCCGAGTTTGTCTTCTCAGGCGGGCATCAAAGGTATTGCTCAAACCAAGCTTTCACCAACTTACCAAAACTGAAACCTTTCCAAATCTAATCTAATCTTCGTTTTATGGAGCCTATTGTCATTTCACCATCACAGTAAGAAGCAAAGGTTACCTTACAGACTGAATTCAGGGAGAAAATAGAGGCACATTCAGCTTCCTGGCCACACAACCTAGCTGCTTCGATCACAAAAGCCCACAAACAGCATTCTCATTCCAGTTCCTTCATTTTTACTCTCACTGACGATATATTGTGATCATCAGGTAGTTCTTTAAAAAAAAAAATAGCAACTGGTTGCACATTTAAGCACAATTTCCTAGATTTTTTTCCCTGCAAATTCTTTCATTTTGATCCTTAAATAATCACAAACAAAACTCTACAGCATCCTAGAGGGACTGACTGTAGGCCGGAGGAAACGAGCGGTTTATTCTCATATGATAACCGAGCCATGAAAGCAATAAGGTCGACAACTTGAAGGATCGGTGAAAAGGCGACGCAGCCAATCATCAACAGCTAAGTGCTGCCGTGAGCTATGGTTTCAGGAGCATCCCCAAGGGCAGAGGTGAGAAAAATCTAACAGGCAGAAGCTGCTTGATAAACCAGTTCTCTCTTCTCCATCTCCCACGCAGTTGGACACTGCCTGCAGCACCTCTTTAAAAATAGGAGGGAGAAAAAGCTGTCACTCTGGATTTAGCCTACTTTCCAACATGCCCATTAATTTCAAAGCAGATGGCAAAAAAAAAAAAGGAGAGTGGGTTGGAGGGAGGGGCATCTACTAAGCTGCTGAATAACAGAGTGGAGCGCTTCGGATGGAAGTGGCAGCGGAGAATGTGGTGACCTAAGAAAAACAGGAATAGCAGTTATTTTAAAGTAGATAAGAGCTATATCATTTATAAAGATGATTATTCTGAGGAGGTTACTGCTATTAGATGTTAGCATATGCAGCTCAGGTTCACAGCATCAAAAGGATGATTCTGTTTGAAGCGAGGAACTCAGTGGGAAGTATTATACCGCCTAAACTTTTATCGATCTGTGTTTCCACACTTGCCTTGTAGGCACTAATCATCTAAGCCTGTCCGGGGGATTTACGAGGTGAGAGGTCCGGGCATAAATCAAAGATATTTTCTGAAATGAAATAAAAAGGAGGCAGAGATGGAGAAACAGGCCTGAGGATAGATTCGTCTCTATACTATGATGTAGAGCGTTCCCTGCAGAACAAGAGAAATTGCCAGCAGTTAACGGCGTTGCCATAAAGACCTTACAACCCCACACGGCGCTGATAAAGCTGTGTCTACAAGCTAGGTGCAAGGTGCGGCAATCAACTCAACTGCAATCAGTCTATCTGTAAATTAATTAACACGACAGCCCATGAGTTTAGCTAATGCACAGCAAGTTTGCTAAATCATATCGCAAACAAGCCGTCCTCAAGGACAATCATTAATCACCAGATCAGCCATCATGACGAGCGTCCTTGAGGCGTTTTTCCAACGTGTTTGCTGTCTTGAATTACAAGCTCACTGGCTTCTCTAAAGGTTTCCATATCGCGGTATCAAAGCTAACACCCATATGGGAATTTCCTCATGTGTTCGTTTTTTTTCGAAAGCCGCTAAAGTGTGTCAGCTTTTTAACTGTCAGACACAGCCGAGAGACGGTGTGTCTGAGTCGGAGGGAAGGGTGGAGGAACAGGAGAAGGAGGAGTAGGAGATGGATGGACGAAAAAGCACCCGAGGGCAGAGGTGGAGGAAAGGGGAAATATGTCTGTTTGTCTCTAGGAAGACCAACGGAGCCGAGTGAACTCCCCTCCTTGAGCTAATCGAACAAGCCTGTGACTTGACATCACTGTCTCCCACAACAGGACACAAGTCAAGCTCGTTAAAGAGGAGAAAACCAGCTGAAGGAGGCAGGAGGCCAACAGGCAGTTAATGAAGTCATGTTTGTAAACTGCACAGCCAAAATATATTGTCATGTACACTCATAAATCTACAGCTATGGGCGATATGATCTCAGAAGCAGAAATCAACCTGATATGAACTAAAACATCTTCACGGAGGAACGATTGTGAAGTATTTAAGGTTTCGGGTATGTTGTTTTTTCTTGTTTGTGTATGACTACTGTGTTTTTGGCTGACTAAATGACGCTGCGGTTGAAAGTCTGGTGCGGCTTGCCGACACACGAGTGATTGACATCGGTGACATGTTGCCTAGCAATACCACAAAAACTCTCAGTGCGAATGAAAGAAGAAAAAAATGGATCAGAGCTGCAGGGGAGGAAAACCACTGTGGTTTACCTTAGACTCAAAATAGCGTGGTGATAAAAGTGAGCATGTGACTCAGGTACCTGCGAGAAAATAAATTAAGATCAAGGAAGTGCAGTTTGAACTGAGTGTTGGCAAATGCATTATATTGCTGTAAAAGTTGAGTCAGCTTCAACTTTTTTTTTTATTGGATGGCCCAGCATTATTTTTTTTTTTTTTTAAAACAGGAGAACTCTGTGTTGAGACTCTGCTGTGTCAATACAGCGTCCTGATTGACATGAATGAAATAAATATTTGTCTTGTGTGCTATTCTTTAAAACTTAATATCTATTTGTTTTGAAAAATAAAACGCACCGAAAACAATCCTTTGTTTAAGATGGACTCTGACCTCTGACCCCTTGAGCAGGGCTGCCTGAAGATTTCCCTACGAGGATCAATAAAACATCACATGCACGCACAAGTACACAATAAACACGCCTCAGGATTGTTTCCAAGAAACAGCAGCCTCTCACGAAATCACTCTTATCGTTCCACAAAACGAAGCAATGCATGATCATAAAAAAAATGGGGAAAAAAAAGAAAGAAATGATGCAAAGCAGCGCTGTTATTCAAGCTCTGACAGATGGATGCTGGCGGAGTGTGACAACAATCATTTCTATCAGCTCTGTGTACACATTAGGTGTCACAGGACCGGCCAAGACTGTAGCTGGCTGCTGCGAGCAGATGTAGGGAGAGGTAATTATTTGGATACTGTTGCGAGAGAGTGGGAGTGTTGAGAGTCTAATGCTATTTGGAAATGGATCTGGTCCACTCTATTACATGCAGGGGAGCTGGCAGAGTAATGGAATATTTGATCAGCGCAGACACACAACAGCTCAAACACTGCGGGCCTAATATCTGGATGTCGGACAAGTCAACTGTTTTTTTTTTCCCCTTTTTTTTTTAATATCCTGACATGGGGCACAGGAGAGAAAAACAAATCTGACAGAGTACACGACACGCATGATGAAATAAATACATTTTCTCCCCAGGTCAGAGTCATAGCATGGGCCTGATATGAAGCAGAATACTTAAAAAGTTTTGGACCAAATCATTTGTAATCTATGACTATGGGAAACATCTTCCACACCCAAGGGAGCCCTTTAAAGCAGAGGATTGGAAAGAGCTGCGCAAGTTTTTTTTTATGTCTTTTTCCTGCAGATATGTGACAAGCTGACAGCTGTCCAAAACTACGCAATTAGCTCCGGAGTTGCTGAAAAGTTTCTTCGCCTCCAATCACACAACTGAGCTCCACCCATTCTGACAAGGCTGGACGATATGATTGGCAGCGACCTGTTGCACTGCCGAGCATTAAACTCTTTGCACAAAAACTTAAATAACTAACAGTGTTCTTTTTTTAATTACACTTTGGACAACAGGATGTCAAACATATCATCACACAGGTACAGCTAATATGAGGTCTAGCAGTTAGTCATCCAGATGAAGCCTCTTAGCTAATCACACATACAATCTCCCTCTCAACTCGGGCTCTTCGGGATAAAAAACTATGTCTCATTTTGTCTGTTGTCTCCTCTTTCCAAAGCGGTCTTATCTGCTCAGTCCTCATGTGAAAACACAGCTGCACTTACTGACTAAATCAGTGGGATTTCCACATTTCTGCATGAATGCGTGTTACTGTGGGCCACTAGTACTCTATGTGTGTGGTTTTTCTTACATCTGTTGTGTGCAGTGATTTATACGGAACTGGATGAGGCAGGTTGCATCACTACTGGAATCTGTGCAGTCACCTCGTTTCTCTGAGTTTATTCTTTTTTTAAGGCGCTGGAGCAGAGTTGTAGATGAATGGTGGGATGTATGAAGCACGGGGCTTTGACACCAGCGAGCAGGGTTTGTGCCCTGTGCCCCGAACTGTTGTTAGGTTAAGACCGCTAAAACACTCCTTTAAAGTTAGGGGAAGATAGTTTTTTTGGTTGCAAACTGAGGAAGCCAACATGTTCTATCTCATGCTTCAGTTTTGACTTTTTCAATATGTAACCAGGTCATCTGTCTTTCCCTAACCTTAAGAAGGTGCTTTGGATTACCCATATGTAAACATAACTAAGAGTCTACAGACACCCAAGCAGTACTGTGAAGCTGTCATGCTCATTGTAAAGAAAAGTGTTGAACAAGTTGAAATTTTGACCTGATGATGGCACTAGATGAAAAGTCAGGGGATCACCAGATTCATACAGATTCATCCTGTGGTTACCATAGATATCTGTACTAAATTTCATGAAGGACAATCCAACAGTACTTCATTCTGGCCTCTTCATTCCTAGAAGTACACATTAATCATGTTGCCAGGAGCCCATATTGTAGGCAAAACAAAATTGCAGGTATGTTTATTATGAACATTTGCTACTAAAAATTTCTTGAATGTAATTTTTACAAAAAAAAAAAAGTCCTTTTTGCTACATTAAAATTTCAAATGGTAAACATATTGTAAACATTCCTCTTCTTCAAATGAGAATGACCGTGTTTGAATTTTGGCTTCATGTGTTACAGTATCTTGGTTTCATCAAATAAAATCTGACTTGTACAGCTGATTAATTCCCTGGGCTGGCTGCCCAAATATGTAACACTATCTGGAATCTCTTCTTTGAATGTGTGTATGTCTCCATGTGTGTGTCTGTGTTTTGTCTGGCTTTGTTGCAAATGTGCACTTGCGCATGCACATACCGTGTACAGTATGTGTGTCCATTCTGATGTGACTGTGATAACATAAGAGACAAACAGTCCATTTAGGCTTATCGAAGAAGTTATCGCGCTGACTAAGAGAAAATATATACAGGCAAATAAACCCCAGATACTATCTTTATATAGCGACACACTGCACTTACACAAACTTTTATCCCTCTTACACACACACACACACACACACACACACATACAACGCAGACGCAGCCCTCGAGGTGACTCCACTCTTTAATGACTCAATAGAATGGTCGATATAGCAGGCACATGTATACTCGGTTGAGCTGAGCTGGCATGCTGAACACAAAGCTTGTTTTATAGCTCTCACTGTGATTGTTAATGGAGCAGAGCCTGAGGTAGAACACTGCAAGACGATCACCTCTGCGATTCAGAGCTGAAGCTCATTTGTGTCGACATACGATCAGGTCATGTTTAAAAACTACACGGGAGCAGTTTAAAGTAAATCGAGTACATTTTATGTACATGCACAACTTCAAGAGAGGCTGCGACAGAGATGAGCATCTTGCCTGCGGCCTAAGTGAGATCCTGTATGTTTTCCTGAATTAAAATACAAGTACTCAGCTTCAACACCTGTCTGACAAAAGGGAGCAAGAATAAAATATAACCGCAGAATACAAACTGTCTCCAAAACAGCAGCAGGTGAATGCTGCATCCAGAGGAAGATCTTTTGTCTCTTCTCCCTTTGATATCTTTTTTGGTATAAAGCAACACAGACCTGCCACAGGCCACATGTAGCCTGCGTGTCAACATAAAAAAGACTGCATGGACCGCGATGTACAAAGAAAGCTATTTATAAAGAATGTGCCATGAGAATATGCATACCTCCAAGCATGCTTTGCACTAGACTCTTTTTTTTTCACCCCAATACTGGCAAAGAAAAGGCAATATTTCTGCTCATCGTTCAGACTGCTTACAACCCATCCTGTTATCACTATCACCGGCAGCGATGTCTTTGAACTATGTTAGCTTCTGATAAATAGTAAGCTAATAAGATGACACAGGAATTCCTTGAGATCATAATGGCGATGATGGCGCACAACACTGAGATGATGCATACACGTGGCAGTTAAGCTTTTATGCGTTTGGCTTCAGGTTGTTGGTATTTTTTTTCCAACTCACCTAATGCTGTGCTAATGCTGCTGAGTTACAATGCAGCTATGAATCACTGAGAACCTTTTTCAGTCAACATACATGTACTCTGACATGAAGATTAACATTTTACTGTCTTATCCAAAGTGACTACAAATAAAATGCAACATGGGAGTAGAGTTTAATGTCTGGATCAGCAGAATTACAAGCAGCCGGCAGTTTTAATGGAGAAATAACATTTCAAAGCTTGTATCTGGACTTCTGTGAAAGACACGCGGTCATCTCCGTGTTAGCTTAGCATAACAGCAGGAGGACAGTTATTTGCTGATAAAGGCATTACGGTAATAAGACTTCCCCCATTACAACAGGCTTTCCTCTCCAGGAGGGTAATGATAATTAGACATACTACTGTCCGTCCATCCATCACACAGCGGGGAGCAAGACACTGAGCCCTCTACTCTACGAGCGTATCCTCTTTCCTTAAGACACACACAAACACAGAATCGTACAAAGTGATTTAAGTGGTTACAGTGTGTGACTGTGTGCTGAGGGAGAGCAGTAGGAGGAGGATGTTTCGATCAAGCCGACAAATTTTGATGATTACGCTCCCCGCCGTGTTCCTAGGGCTTTGCTGCTGATGTGCACCATAAAAAAATATACATTCAGGGTAACTTATTTGGTTGGAGGCTTAATGTTTTCTATGGATTTATGCTGAACTCATAAAAATTGATCCTGCTGACCTTTTTTCCCTGCAAGTAAAATTCCGACCATCAAATGAGCAACCAGCACTGATATATTACATACTAGCACTTCAAGCTAACATTAACCATGTTTTTTTTTTTTTTTTTTTCATCCTGATGCTAATTACAGATGAGGCCTATCCATCTAGTGACAGTTCAGATAACAAGTTTTCTCCGCAGCAGCCGCAGTCGTTATTCCGCTCAGTGTTGCGCTATCATCCGAACGCCATCAGTCACAGGAGTCCTCGACGTTCACTAGCAAATTAACTACCTGATGAGCCCTCAATCACCAGACGTATTCACGCAGCTGTCATCTAAATGAACCGCAATCCGTCTCCCTCCTTTTGCCCCGGCTTTTCCTCGGCTGCTCGAGAGCAAAAGGTAGAGATAATTGCATTATGCTTGATTTTGTTGTGTTTTTTTTTTTTTTTTTGGAGGACAAGGTTCATTAAACTTCTAATAAAAGATAGTTAAATGCATGTTATTCTAGTTAATTAAGTACATTTGTAAGGTTTTAATTGTTAAAATATCGGCAAGAGGGAAAGGAAATCAGAGGAAATATGATGAAAAACAAAAGATGTGATTGTTCATCTTCCTCACCATCGCCCACTTGGGTGTGTTGTTTCATATTGCGCAATTTGTGATGCGACTCTAGGGCACAGTGCCTATTGAGTGCGAGCGTATTACAAAACAGCATGGTGGCACAGTGTCTACCGAGGAAATTACACATTATACTGCTGTGTCCCATAAGAAAATTATTCAATTACACTTTCATTGCATTTGTTGATGGGAGTTTTCCTGAAAATGAACCTCAATAGCTGTTGGGATTAGACCATTAACAGATGGAAAGAAAGAGAACGGAAGGGGGGGGGGGAAAAATGCACAGATGGAGGTCAAGAATCTTTATTTTGATGCCGACTTATAAAATGTGATCAGCATAGAGAGCTTCAAAGCGTGGTGAGAGATGTGGAAAAATAAGTGAAGCATACACTTGCAGAAGAGGCTGGAGGATGATAAGGAAAGATGGACGGATGAGATGGAAGAGAGAGAGAGAGAGAGAGAGTGTGAAAGAGGCAGTGGAATAAAAAGGGGGAAAGGGGGTCTAAATGATGAAGTTTGTGCTGTGTGACAAGCCGTTGGACCTTCTATTCTCAGTATTTCGTGGCGACATGCTCTTAACTATGAACTGAATCTGCACCGGCATGTGCACATTAACCAGCTCTCAGGGCTTCAGGAGAGAATCACTTAATTATTAGCCTTAAGTAAGCCGGTGGAGTCCATATGCACTTGGAAAACTTTCAAAACTTTGGGAAGTTTGAATGTTTAATCAGACTTCATCTAAGAAGACGTAGATGTAGGTCAAAATAAAGCTGCTGGTTAACCTGACAGATAGAGGAGTGATAAAGCTGAGAGCGCTGTGTGTTTAAGATCTCACCAGAAAACACAAAGTGACAAAATGTTTCATCATTAAAACGTACATGTCAATATGATTTATTAATTATACTGGGGGGAAAAAAACAAACAGCTGGCTGCACAGAATTAGGGGCTTGTGGATTTTGGCTCCCATTACTTACATTACATTATGAAAGGATCTTCTAATGGCCGGTATGAACAGGAGGAATGATTATGGCAAGAAAAACCTATTTTAATGTTGATTTAGGCACCTGACTGCTGTATCATCATGCACACTGCAGTGAAGTATCGGCTGGCGATGGTAGTGTAGTTGTGCTTTGAGGCTGGTTAGCAGGATGTTAGCTTCAAGTGAGACCTCAGCAGCCACGGTTGAAACGCAGTGCAGCTTCCAACGTTATTTTCATGATCTCACAGATGTCTACCATATAGTTCACCTGGTACAGCAGTGCTATGTGACAGCATCGACCATGGCAAAATTGAAAATACTACACTATAATAATAATAATAATAGCGCAGTAGCATGGTGCTTTGTAAGATAATGTTTTTTTTAATATTTTCTTGGACAGCGGAGTGACTTTTACTGCTGCTGATCACAACTAAACATTTGTTCAAATTTTGACTGGGCAACCTGAGGAAAGATTACCTTGACACACTCCAACTGTTTGTTGTATGAGCTGAGTGTTGAAGCAATATACTGAGGTCCTGAGTGTGGGTGATGCCTCTCTCACAGACTGAAATCAGCCAATTTGCTGGGCTTTCAGGATATACCCAGTACTTAAGCTTTGGTTGAACTGTGCATTGTACTGTGAACGTGGGTGTTTGTTGGAAAATGTTGCAGTAAATCCATTCTGTTTTTTTTTTTTTTTTTTTTTTTGTGGCTCCTGCCCAGATATCTGGATGTTGCCAAGCTTTAACAAACAGGCTCTTGGTGCTATCAGCCCTAGTTATCAGCCCGTCACACTGTATGGGGAAGATAAATCTAGGCAATTAAAATTTAAATTGCTGTGTGCACTGCCGTGACTTCCCTCTTTCCGTGTGTCTCTGCATCTCTCGCTGGCACCCGGCTGGACGGCTTCAGTCCTATGTCAGAGGCAAAATGAAAGGCGTGTTGCCACGGATGGAAAACATGCTGGTCAAACACAGATACATCTCACTTCTTGGAGAATGTTAGTGCTTTACCCTAAAGCATGATTTCTGTTGCTTTAATATTTGCCACATATTTATCTCCGCTGGTAGTGCTTGCGCTTTCCATCCGTCTGTTGTTTTACAGGAGGTTGCATTATGACAAGATTATCGAAGTGAATCTCAAGATAAGATTTTCTAGCTGGGGGAAGTTAATGACGGGCGAGCAAAGTGTCTAAGAGCTAGGCACTGAACCTGAAACTACCCAACTGGAAATGCTCACTGTTTTATTGCAGAATCTAAAGTCCATTGTCAGAAAATTGGCTATACTTTGATAATTCTTTAATAATTTCAGATTTCAAATGCCAAATATTCACTGGTTTCAGCTTGTCAACATCCTGGTAAACTGAATATCTTTGGGTTTTGGACTGCTGGTCCAATCCCCTAATTCCTTCTTTTATCCAACATCACTCCTCTCATATAAACAATTTTACATCAAAGATGCTCTGGAGGCTTGGAGAGTTTATACAATTCACACCAGACACCTTTTTCAAAGAATTCCCAAGAGGCTCTTCAGTCAACTTAATGGTACAGTTTCCCCACCGAGCCAGCAGCCAGTTCTTGTTGACTACAGAAAGGCTGAGAGGGTAGCAGGGTGAAAAATAGTAATCACATGTATGGTAATTCACCTCAGTTAACATAAGTGCAACAGCTTTCCCTCTGCTGCACTGGACTACAACACAGCAGCGGAGAGGTGACCAGGTGACATGGGAAGAGTGATAGAGACCAGACAGGCTGTGACAACCAGGAACACAGCTCCGTGTGTCAGTAGTTCTTGGGTAGATGAGTTAAAAAAAAAAAAAAAAAGTAAAAGTTTGGAGCAAGAACAAGAGGAGATGAATAGAACAGTTCCTTGTTCCCGTTGCTATAAAAATCCATAGTCTAAAGGGTAGAGGATGTTGTATGTTGTAAAGTGATAAGCCCTCTAATGATTTTGTAATTTTTTGGGCTGTGTTAAAAAGTACTGGTTGGAATTAGTTCATTAACCTTTGGATCTTTGTTTAAAATCAACCATTTGGTCTATAAAATGTCAAAATTCTTGCTGATAGAATCATCATTGATTCATCTCCTGTCTAGCAATACCAATGACAAACATTTTAAATAATTTTCAAAAGGAACAATATCCTGAATAAGCATCATATTATCAAAACCGAGCCAGGAAATGGGAAATTCAGAAATACTTGACCTCACAGGGTCTGGCTGAGTAATACTAGGTGGAAATCTAGTATGCTGAGTGCAACAGAGATTCTTGGATCTTCCACATTATGGTTCTTCCTGCTGGCTGACGCTGCTGCGTCTCTATTCAACTCGTTGATCGATATTAATAGATCTAAGCCTAGAGCCGCTTTCGCTGTTATCAGTGCACATATTGACAAGGTGGTGGATCAGCGTCAGCAACCAATTCAGGCCCGAGAGTCAACATTGTTAAACAGCTAAGGATAATGCACATGTAGGGTTTTTTTCCCTCTTTTTTTGGGGAAGGAGGATGTTAAAGAAACAATAACAGTAACTGAATACATCAATTTAGGCAAAGTTTAATAGGCATGACTCTGCCATTTTTAACCAGCCTGCCTTGAAATCAACCATTTCCTCCTTCCTGCAAATAGGATGTGAACAAAGAATTAAATCAAGAGAGATACAGAAGCATTTGAATAGGGCTGGGCAGTATGGACAAAACCAAATACCTCAATATTGATACTGTAACAATACTGTGGGGATGACAATTAGTGGTTTCACAAAATATTTACACAATGAGATTTTGGTAAAATAATCATCAGTAATGCGGATATAATGACTGAGTGGGTAAAAGCAAATTATAGAACAACTAAAACAGTCAGTTAAGTTCAGAAAATGACATCCCCTTTACTGTAACGCAGCCTTTAAAACCAGGAAATAGCAACACATGTGCCATATCACGATATCCAAAGACGATATCTAGTCTCATATCACGATATGGATATAATATCGATATATAGCCCAGCCCTACATTTGAAGAACCAGTACTCATCACACACACACACACACACACACACACACTGCATCAAAGCCTAAGGCAAGGCAAAGCTGCTCCCTGAATTTTCATGCGCCTGTTTGCTTTAACTGCCTCTCCATCATCACATAGACAATCTTTGATCTCTGATCCATGACAATGGTATGGCCTTTCCCTGCTCCTCCTCCTCCCCGTCCCTTTGCGCTGCACCCATCCATGTGGAATAACAAAAGTAACATCTCACTACCAGCAATCAGTAAATCCAACACAATGCAGTCTCTGTGCCCAGATAATGCAAACGACCAGATAAGCATGAGTGTGATAACCTCACACACACACACACACACACATACACACACACACACACATGCAGGATCTTAAAGATGCAAAGAGCTTGGCAGCGGCACAACACGGGGCTGTGCGTGGCCCATATGAAGCGGGAGATATGAGGATGATGAAGTCTCAGAGGTGCGGTGGAGAGCTGTGATAATAGAAGAGCTTTTCCATCTGCTGGAGGAAGGACGGTGAGCCCAGGCGTGACAGAGCGGCGGAGGCCACGCCCAGGAAGAACAAGCATATGCAAAACGCAGAGAGAGTCAAAGAGAATCAATGGAAACATGAGGATCGGCGAAGAGACATCCCTCATTTTTCACACGGTGCTTTGGCTTTGTGATAAATCCCCGTCCACTTTGAGACTATCCATCTTTCTAATGGTACCACTCTTATCCAAACTGCTATGTAAATATCATCCGTTATAGCCCATAGGCAGGAGTGCCAACAGAGTGTCTGTACGTTTGTGTGTGCACGTACATATATGTGTGTTAGTGTTAGGGTGTGTGCTTGTGCGTGTGTGTCTTCGTTTGCACAATAAAGCAGAGCAGTAAAGCAGAGAAAACGGTTTCAGAAAGGCCGTCGTGGTTGGAATAGTTTCCACCTGATTTGGTTTATAGGCTCAGATGATACACAACTGCATTATCATTAATATACAGTAAAACGCACATCATCTGTAACACCCCGGAGGAAAATAAATCAAGCCTGCAAAACATTTTGTGATTATACGTCTGTCTCTTTCAAGGGGGTCTCTGCAGTCCACTGCGCACCACGTCGCTAATCAGTGAGTGACTGAATCTTAATTGTAAACAGAGTGGGTGTTGTTGTCACGGTGATGGTCGTGTGAGTCGGAGCAGTCCTCTCCAGGCGTGACTGCTTATGTGGTAACCTCAATTTTAAAAAACGTGCAGAACTGCCAGCGTGAACTCCCTGATCTCATCACGGCGGACGAAAAAAAAAAAAAAATGAGAAATGGGTCCACTCGTTTTGCCTTGTCGCACTTTAAGGATTTTTCCATTCCAGGCAGGACACTTTTACTCCAGACGGATGTTTTTTTAATAAGAATCACGTGAGGTTTTCAGTGCTTAATGCTGTAATTATGTTTAATGGCAAAACACAGAGAGAAGACTTAAGTTCATTATTAAAAACATGAAAGCATGAGAGAGCGCTTCCAGAGCAGCTAGTAACAGTGTCATCACAAAACACAAATGAAAATCCAGCCAGTGTCGATGACCTCAGCTGCAGAAAGGGGTTTTCCCCACAGTGAGGAAGCAATGCAAACTTTTACTGGCATGACTCTACTACTCTAGTTGCATTTCAATCTGTAAAATGAGTCACAGGCCTAGACGTGAAATCATTTATGAGGCTTCCTCTGACTGTTTGGTTGACTCTGAGAGTTACACAGAGAAGGGAAAGACCTCCCTGTCCTATAAATAAACAGCTCTGTCCTGACTTCCTCTGCACCAATGCAACAGGAGCATTACAAAGACCCGTCTGCGGCGCTGAAACTCGCAGCCGACCGATGAACTTACATAATGTCGGGGACAAGCTTGGTTAACCATGTTTATAAGTAAGATAAGAGAACGATACAAGCTGTCCTCACCTCAAATAAAACGGTTGTAAAGAAACAAAGCTTGGGTCCTATACTGCACCAAACATGTTCAATAAACTTCTGAAACATGTGGTCAAATCAGGGTATTTATTTAATATTAACTTAAAATGGGGTTGAGGTTGAGACCTCATCTCAAGAGCAACAGAAAACACACAAATGAACCGATTTTCCTGCTGACAGAAGACACTGAAGTCGGCAACAGAAATTTTGAGAAAAAGCAAAAGAGCGCCTGAGTTCTTTGAGAAGCTCATCATTTAATGGTGAATGCTTGCACTGAAAATTATGTTAAAATACCACAAAAAACTACATCTTGTTTTTCTTCTGGTGTGTGCTTTAATCTGTCCATCCTAGCTTTCTTTCCTCGCTCTCTTTTTACCAAATGAAACATCAAGCACTAATTCATCGACATTATTTCTAATCTGATCTGTCAGCGCTCGTCCCCGAGGAGTTACATCACAACTTCCTCCCAGCGGGGTCAACTATCTCCTTGGTCATCGGGGGTCGTCCCTCCCAGATTCTGAGCCCGTGGTCCGGCATGTCAACTTCTGCAACCCCACAAACCGGAAACCCCGCCCACCCACCCACCACCACCATCACCACCACCCCCCTGTTCCTGATTATTTTAGTATGACATTAGAAGCCTGGCCATTAAATAGACAAGCTTGTTTTTTTCCTCCACATCCATTAGAGGCTTGGTGTGCAGCAGGGGGACAGGATTGGCAAGGAGGGACTAACAGCTCCTAGCATTAAATCAGAGCAGTCACGGAGAGAGTCACACTGTGGGAGCTCCATAATTCATAGCTCATAACAGAATAAAAGGGCTTCTTAACAGAAATGAAGACATCTGAGGGTGTGCATTTGTCTGCGAGGGTGTGACTCTTATTATTACATGCAGTGAAGTTACACTGGGAACAAGGAGCAGCGAAGGATGGTTCAAGCTCCTCCACTAATTACCTTGTACTGAACTGAACTCATTTGCTTTTTAGGGCCCGAGCAGGAAAGTGCCAGGACCCAACGGCCCCTGGGATGCTCGAAAACTCACAAAAATTGTCAGAACTGGCAAAAATTGCAATGCTCTGTAGCGATTGGGCTCGGGCATTTGGTAGGTGACATCTTAAGACATATGCGATGCCAAATTACGAAGCTAGTTTTCATGACACGCCTTTTGGAATGACATGCCGGTCAATTTTGCCTAAAACATGAAACAGGAAGTTGTTGTAACTCCAATTTACATTATCCAATCTGTCCCAAATTTCTCATGTTTCAAAGAGTCCGGGCCTGAATACATCTACATGTCAATATTGAGTCACAGTTATAGCACTGATTGTTGCCACTGGCAACAGGAAATCAGTTTTATGTGACAAACATCCAATTTACATGAAATTTACATGAAATTTACATGGTGTGGTCTACACATGACATACAGCAACATGACGTATAATCGGTGGGTGTTCTCTAGCGCCGCATGGTGGACACAGGGAGTGATAGTTATGTCCTACATTCACTTATGTAGTATAGCCTACATGCAACAGGAAGTGAAGCCTAAATCACACATAGTTCATCAAATGTATACACAATTTCCAATATGTCATCTCCAGCGCCACATACTGCACACAGGAAATAATATTTTACCCATTCACACAGTGTTCAATAATCCTGAAAATTCAGAGCTGTGTCAACTGACCTCCAGTAGCAATACCATAGCTGAGGGTCCTTCCGAGGCAAGGTGCAAGGGCCTGTTCATCACTGCTCGCGGCTTTAATTATTATTATTATCTAAATAACTGTCTATAAAACATCCATCACGTCTCCTGGAGCTTCAAATTGCTTGTTTTGTCTGACCAACAGTCCGAAAACCCAAAGACATTCAATTTACAATGACATTCAATTTACAGTGAACGCAGAAAAGCAGCAAATCCTCACATCCTCACATCTGAGAGGCTGGAACCAGAGAATGTTTGCTATTTTGTGGTTGACAAAGGAAAACATTTTTTTAAATCAAAGATTTACATCGATCGACTAATCAATACATTTCTAATAATTTCAGCACCAGTGTTTTATGCTGCAGTCCGCATTTAATTCCCAGAAATCCCATCACTAAAAGGCATCATTGAAGGCCAAAAAACTGCCAGAATGAATGTTTAGTTGTTAATGAATTTCCTCTCCGTTCTGGACATCCCTGACAGTATTAGGCGAGTTGAGCAGACATTATGTAAGCTGGTGATTTTATTTTTGGATGGGATATAGCATGCCGCATAGGAATATTTTAACACACGGACATTCCTTCGGCATCTGGCCCTGGGAAGATAAATAACACTTTTGTACGCTGAAGAAAACATCCGGCTGTCAGTGTGAAAAGCGATAAAGTTTTTTTAACCAGACATTTGTTGTGGTCATAAAACTGTTATCAGTAGGGACAATCTGGGGAAGTTGCAAAACACATTCAGCTTCCATGTGTATACAGTGAGTGGAAGTTAGTATAAATTCTGCAGCTGTATCATAGGAGAAAGTGAATGGATGCATTGTAATAACACCACAGAAATCAGCATTATTCCCCTCTTTCTTTCTGACACTTCACCCCTTAAACAAAAACACACTATATTGGATTTTACTGTATATATTTCCAGCGGGGGTAAGCACAGATAATAGTGCTGAGTCATCATCTACATTTAAATTATTCATTAAACCTCAAGCCGGATCCACCCGCTCGGCCTTTCTGATCAATTTCTCTGTGTAATAGTGCCGTGATCAGCCTGCTCATGCTTTCCCTCCCTTTCACCAGCAGCCAACCAATCACTATGTTTGCTTGCGGCTTGGAAACTATCCATCACAATCTGGCGACGTATCCGGATGGCTGTGAGAAGAATAGTTGGTAAATATGACTCGGCATACTGTTTAAAGAGGCTTATGTTCAAGGAAGGTGTGTTTTTAAAACAACCAAGGAACAATTCTATCTTGTATTTACATCTTTAGTTGAAAAAAAAGGGTGTGTTTTACTGATTAAATCTACTAAAAATCTAAAGTTGCTGTAAGCGTAAGATATATTACATTAGAATTGGTAGGAAATGGGTTAAAAATGTAACTGTGAACTTGATAACTTCAGTCAAGATTTACAGATGGCACATGCGCGTGAATTTGCATACGTGCACAACTCTCTCTGTGCATGGCTGAGCATGTCAGAATCCTTTCCTCCAACCCTCTCGCTGTTGATCTGTCACATGTGTGTGCGCTCATTGTCTTGTCAGTCTGCGGTGCTAATCTAATTGGACTGTCGGAGTGCTTTACGTGCTCTGTAATGAATGGCAAACACAGGACACATCAGGGGGATGTCCTGAGGAGGAAGCAAACGCCAACAGATGGCTTTAATATTCAGCAAATGAACAGTCAGATCTTTCACACGAGCACTCTGGATGGGCCAAATGAGATAGAAATGCAAACTAGATAAACAGCCCACGCTCTTTGATTTGCTACAGGCTACAGTTTGCCTTAAACAAAGTACAGAAGGGAACGTCATGAGGAAGTGGGGGAGGAGGGGTCCAACAATTATTGAAAGTTTCCAAATCCAACAATCCATCACTCTGTGCCTACACAGCAGGTGTGTTTTGGTGTGAAAAAAAAGGGAAGGGTTATCGAGTTCTCTGCTATTTCTGTCTATTATTCACACAACTACAGCACAAAACTGCTATAAGTAACGGATACGATTAAAAATAGATATAGTTTCTTGTGAATAAGGAAATAACAGGAAAGACCTGTCATTATTCTTCCAATGAACAATCAGGTTTCTATACAAGATGTGGGAGTTAACCTCTATCTTGAAAGAACAAATTCACACATATATATAATTTAGCAGCTCAGATCATCAACTGAACATTAATCATGAACTGCCAGACAGTCATCAATCAATACCCATTATGTGCATCTGCTGAAGTAGTAGCTGTACTGTTACTCTACCTTGCCAGTTAAATTGAGCAGATGCACAAACCATGTCTTCTATTTTTTTTTTCTTCCCTCTTCAAGATGCATGCCCGTGACAACTTTGGTTTATAATTCCACTTCTCTGTCTGACAGACAGCTTCTTGTCCCACCTTTATGTTGAGGTTTTCTGACAAGGTATAAATAACTCGGCTATCCCACATGGTCAGTCGCACTGTGCAGCTCCTTTGTAGCTTTGGGTGGGCTAGACAGAGTGAAAGCATCAGTTCGCTAGGTTTTTTTCTGCTGAGGTCAGCACCCAGTTTCCAAATACAGCAAAATTTATAATTAACTCTCAACATCCTAGAGGGTTAAAAATGTATTTGTAGTCAGTTTGACTTGTGATTGGGTCCATTACAGATGGATTTTTTGATGAATATTAACATACAACTGCCAGCCATGACTTTATTGACAGTGACGCTCTACATAACCGCTCAGGAAACCAGGAATTGAGTGTTTGTGTGTAGTCATTCATGAAGCTGTTATCCAGCAATCTTAAAAGGTTTGCTGTTTTCAACACTGCAGACCATTCAATAACAAGTGTGTATCATACTGTAATGACAGCTGTGATTGCTGCTGTGCAAACCAGGAGAAGACCTAATAATCTCTGGCAGCTAAATAATTCAAGGAGCAGATGCTGTAGTGAAGAGTAAAGTCATGCAGGAGACAACATTCTGGTCCATTCCAGCTTGATCAACTGTTTAGGGACACATGTTGGAAAAACACACCACTACAAGATATCCCAAAGAAGAAGCTAAAAGCTTTAAGCTGCTTTATCCTGGGGGATCGTCATAAAAAGGTACCGCAGAAACAAAACAGCCAATTAATCAAGTGCATTGTTAAAGTTGGTATAAAACAGCTGGCAGGGAATCCTGTGTTGCCATCACATTTTGCTGTCTAGCAAGCCATCCTATTGTTTTTCTCATTACTGCGCTCTCATTCGTCCTGAGGCGTTAGGAACCTGTCATTAAGTAGATGAGAAAATGGAAATGTCTTCTTTTATTCCGCTGCTTTGATTGTGCTTCTGCAGACCAAGTTCTGTGCAGGATCCTGTTTGTTCCCAGAGCTTCATGGACTCAGTTTTAATTAGGAATAAGCACTTCAAGGTTACAGCGGCTTTAAAGTGTTTGTCTTCCCACATTGCTCTCGGTGTGTTTTATCCTCTGTGTCTGCATAATGGGGCATATATCCATTTTCTGTTGTTTCAAAACCTTGTTAAAAGTACACCTGTCACAAACAGACAATTCTATGAAGATCTGCTATAGAGTTGTTTGTAGCACTAAAGCAGCTTCCATTGCTGCAAAGCATTAGAAGACACTTAGTTTGAAGCTTCATGGTTTCTAATGGCCAATGATACTGACGCTAAGATGAAGGTAGGACGGGTAATCACTATTAGAACATTGAATAAATACAAAATTCAGCATAAATAAAACTTTTAAGAATGTTAAAATCCAGTCCACCGACTCATCTTTTCCAGAACGATGATTCACTGAATCTTCTACATTACTTTCAGATTTTAGAGCTATACATTTGGGAACATTTGTAAATGTTTAAAAATTCCCTCAGATGTCCTTAACTAGAGGTAATGTACAAGTACTCAAGTTAAATATTTCAGTACTCTTTCCTCTACTGGCTCGCAATGAGAACCAGGCCTCTTCTAATTAATGGAAAAGGAAGTACAGATGACAGGAGTGTCAGCAGGAGCGCTAGGTAGCCGGAGGCCTCTAACATCCAGCTGTCTGGTCTCATGAAGTTCTTCGATGAGGAAGTTCCCCTTGTTGCCCTCAAAACCTTCACCCCTCGACCTGTAGACCCTGCAGTGAGCTCAGAGATGTGAGGTGACAACCACACCTTCACCTCAATCAAACCTCCCCAGGGACTTCAGCTAACACATGTACAATGTCTCACACATACACGAATACCATTGAGCATGTAGCTGCATGAAGAAACCCACTGCTGTAGATAGCTTTCTGCATTTTTTTTTTCCAGATTTTCATTGTAAAAATATGGTGATTCTTTCAAAGGAGAAGATAAGCTTAAACTGATTTTTTCTCCAGATTTTTATCCAACACATCCGTATCTTGTGTTTCCTGCTACAGGAAGTTCACGGTTGTTTACAGTGGACGAGGTCACCTTATGGGGAGAACAGCGCAGAAAATGCCTCCAGTAAGTAAAGGTTACAGGAAATACAGGGCAAAATGCAAACTGCTGATTTTGCTCAAGAATCCCTTAAAGTAGAGTAAAAATAATGAGCCCTACTGTATTTATATACTGACGAGATGTACCAGGTAAAACGGCCATAACAGGTAAACTGTTATTTCTACCAAACAACTGAAGCAGCAGATGTTCTCTCATCTAATTTTTGGATAAAAACAAAGGTTCTTACAAACTAAGGCTTTAGCCAGGGCATCATCTCATGTGACTCCAGCATCACTAGCCTCATTTTTCTTGCCAGTGTTCAACCTGTGAGCAGCAATATGTTGTAAAAAAAAAAATCTACTGTGCACACAGCAGCATTTAAAGGAGAGGAAACAATAACTCAAGGCTGTTAAAACCACACATACAACAGGATTTCCAGTATGTTGATAATATCATTATTTACATGTCAAAGTGGTCCAGACATGTAAATGAACAGACGCTTACATAAATTAGATTAAGATGCACTGGAGCATTGAGACACTCTGGTGTTCATAATGAAACAATAATCAACTAATTCACTTTATCATTGTTAATAAAGATCATAAACTACATGCATGTTGGTCTTTGCAATTCTTTGACAGTATTGAAAGAAAATAACATGTCAGCTATGATTAGGTAGTAATCAACTATTTTGTTTCCAATAAATAACACAGGATCATGACTGACATATCATTTGATGTGGGCTAAAGCCCAAAGCATATTTGTGGTTATCAATCAAACCAGTGTTCAGCGATACTGTGCATTTCTAAAAGGTTGCTTCTATGATTACACAAATTAAATTCCAGCAGGAGAAAATAATTGAGCTCTGCCAGTCAAACAGCCAACCATCAGTCCCATCCAGCTGTCTGGTTAGAAGTAAGCTCATTTAAGCCAGCGAGGCCTGTGATGATCTCCCAATAGTATCATCACTCTGGCTGACATTTAAAGACAATTAAATACCTATGAGATGCAATATGTCTGGGCACTGCTTCTAAACCAATGTGTGGATTAACTGAGAGCAAACCTCTAATGGGGCACATCATAATATGCTATCAAGCTCTACTGCCCTGCTTGCATGGGAATATGTTGGCAGAAGAAGATACTAACCTAAAAAAAATAAGATCCTGCAGTGTCATAATAGTTGTTTTTCTTGGGAAAACTTGGAGTACTTTCACATTTTTCAGCGTCTTTCGATATAATTCAGAATATGTATTTGATCGCTAAGCCCTCTGTCTCTTGAGAGATTCATTATTTTCCAACTGCGAGGTTTTCATTTCCTCCCCATCTAAACTGGAACAAAGAGGACCTAAAGAAAAGGAGGTGAGAGGAGAGGTGTTAAGAGAAGAATAGGTGCATGTGGGAAAGATGAATGTCACCAGCTCCTGCAGTTCATCATCACAGCAGCCTATCTGAGGGTGGCGGTCAGGGAAAATGCGATCCCGTACTCCCCCCCCCACCCTACACTCCTCTGTCAAGGTCGAGTCATATTGGAAAAATAAGGTATGGATGAGAGAAATGAAAGAGCGCTGCCAGGGGCAAAGACGAGCAGGTCAAACTCAACATACGTTCAGCCCCTCAGCTAAATGTTAGCAAGTGGAAACAGTCACATGTTTCAATATATAGTACTGTATACCGAAGGCTACAACCTTAGTGAAGCAGATGGTGCACAGTGGAGACAGCAGTAGCTTTCACACATAAAAAGTACATTTCACTTGTGAGAGAAGCCGATTGTCAATGAGTGAATGAATGCATTCTGGACAATGGAGGTCAAGACCCAGTTTCATTGTTTGACAAATATTAATACAAAGAACTACGATATTGTCTGACGATGATGATCAAGCTTGTGAATGCCTGGAAAAAACACAGAGTAAAATCCAGCTTTGAATTGCAGTTTCCACAGTTTGCAGCTTCAGTTTTATGCTGACCTAAGGATGTACAATTTAAAGGAAGTATCTAATTATAATTGTGACTTCGATTGCAATTATTTTCCACACATTCAACTATATGTGTACTGTTCTGAACAGCATCGCCCTCTCCTTATGTCGTCAAACATCAAGTGTGTGTGAGTGATGTGTCTTCTTTGACTAAACCATCTTTGGCCAAGCATAAATAGTTTCAACAAAGGCGTGCATAGTGCATATCCAGCGGGCGAGACTTTCTTTTATGTTGTTTTGCCAACTGATTTACCAGCAGATTTCTCCAATAAAGCCAAAAGGTTAAATGATTTGCATGAGTTTGGGGGGAAACATATAGTCTGCATCAAACCACAGTGTCTTGACACAGCAGATGGGCCGTCCTGTGCCAACCGTTTTGCAAAAACATGAGCAGGAAATAATGGAAACTGACACAGACACAGTTGAATGAAAAGGCAAATATAAAAGTCTTGTAAAAGCAGAAGTTAGCCGGCTTTATTCCACTGTTCTAATTTTGGCTGCAGCACCTGCGCTGCATACTCACGTGGGATCAATGATGTAGAAAAATCCTGTGTGACATAAGTATAGGGAGGTTTCTTTTTTAGAGCTCGGTCTTAAAATATAAGCACCACAAGAAGATGTGATATCGCCAAGTTCAATGGGCATAAAGAAAAATGATGGATCCTTTATGTGAGGGAGGACGCACCTTTTGAGAAGTGAAAATTAGTGAGAAAACACACCTTACGCACTGACAACCTGAAGATACAGAATATTAAAACCTCTGCAACAACAGTTTCAGGTTGCCATGATGGAAATGCAGAGAGCAAACTAACACCTTTTACCCCACTCAGAGAAAGAAAATTACACACTTTGCACAACACAGCGAGCACTCCACAACAGAATACACCCACACGTTCTTCTCAGAAATCAGCAGTCATGATAAGAATGCAACACTTGCAAAGGGTTTGGTAGGATAACAGCGGGGTGTCCAGACTCCGAATGCACGATCTGAGCCAAGCATTGTTGGACTCATCCAAGGTGGGGATGGGTGCGTTCTGAACTCTCTGTTCTCCGTCCAGATGTTTCTTGTTGTCTGGCTAAGTGCAGGGGAAGGGAGGGGAGGGGATTACACAACTCTCTCTCTCTCTCTCTCACTCGCTCTCTAACCCACCGAGTGCTTATGCTATAAGCAGGAAGTGGGAAGCCGTCAATGTCCTCAAAAAAGGAAAGGGAAAACTTGGATAAACAGACGCAAAAAATGAATCAACCCCTGTCACCGCACGCAGTTCTGCTGACAGCTGCCGGTCAGTGCTTTGATTTCCAAAGTTAAGGATGAGATTAAACTAAATGTAACTAAATACCTGATTAAAGCTCATTTCGGAATAATTTGTGAATGATTCCCAAAGAAGTAACTCATTCATTAATAAGTGTATTAATAAAAAGCCTGATCGAGGTACATTTGGGTAGGATTTGTGGATAATTTCCCATGATAAGAAGTAAATCAGTGTATTAATAGGTGTATTAATTATGCACTTGAACTAATAACCTGATTAAAGTTAATATATGTATTATTTGTGAGTGATTTCCAAAGAAGGAAATCAGCTATTAATAAGTGTATTATTTATTCACTATAACTAGAAACCACATTAAAGTTCATTTATTCCAATAGAAGTGAAAAACATCAGTCCCATTATCCCCTACTGGGATAAGTGATAATACATAATAGAAAACTGAAGAATTAGAATAAAGAAAGTGCAAACAGTCGTCCACTTTCTACTTCTGTTTATACAGGTTTGTGAACAAGTTTGCTAACTTAGAGACCACCGCAGCGCCTGTAACTCCTTCTTGTTGTCACAGTCTTTTGTAGTTAAGGCAAATCTTTGTGTGCTAATGGAGGGTAAGTAGTTGTGGAGAACCAGATGATCGCTGTACATCAGTTTGAGGGACATGCTCAATTTCACATGAAAAAGCCACTAAAAGCTTCCTCTCAATCAGATTTCTCTGTGACTCCACCTTCTGTGTGTTTCTTTCTCTCTTTGTTTTCCCCAGGAGCTTCCACCATTAATTCTAAATTGTTTAGCTTCTCTCTCTTCACACTCCGCTGCTTTCATTATACTAACACCAAGCTGGTGGCAGGGTTTTTTTTTTCTTCACCTTTTTCAATGGGAAATGGGATTGAGGAAGCTCACCTGCCTTCCTCTAGCTGGCACTTACGGGAAATAGTTTTTTGTTTTTTTTGAGAAATATCATCATTGAAGACAGACGGGATAACTTGTGTGTGATACAGGAAACTATAGTGATAGTCAGTTCTTTCACAAGAGGAAAAATCTGCTAAATCATATGTCTAAAAAGGTGGAGAGGCTGATCAGCTGACACAAAGTTTTAACAAGGACGCTGAGTGACAAAGATATCCAGTATCCAGACTCATCATGTAATGCATACAACAAGAATGCAACCACACTACAGTCCAACGTTAGCAAATAAACTGATTAATATTTCAATTTCACAAATGATTTTTTTTTCTGGAAAGTACAAGTTGACACAAAAAAAAAAATATGCAAGGTCATACTGAAAGTCAGTTACACAATACAAGAGTGACGCACAAACTGCATGATGAAAGACAGCAGGCCCTCACACAGTGCTGTATGACACTAGACTAAATATAAACACAACCGTACATATACAGCGAGGAGGAAATGTTTCAGTGTTGCAACATCCTATATTGTCTAACTATAAAGTATACACCCACGGTACTGTGTATTGTTCTCATGTCTGTTTCCTGTGGGCTTTTACACCTTTCCTCCCTAAAGCTCTTCTTTCCCATCTTTCCCGTCCACCGGAAAGAATTCCTTAAATCGCTATGAAAATTCAGCAAGATAACCACTAAAGCAGATTAAAGCTTGAGAAGTAGGTTTTTTTGTGGCTTTTGTTAATGGTGACAATTACAATTTCATTAGTATGCAAGATGGCAGCTTATTTCACTGAAACAATAATGGAAAAAAAAAATGACACAATAGAATTTTAAAGGACTCCAAAGGCTGGTTTGAAACCACCTGAATACAAATGAATGTCTGTTATAGACTGACAAGGTGGGTTTTTTTTTTTTTTTTTCTTTTACTCTCTGATAGTCCAGCTGCACAGCTTGGGTAGTCCCTGCTGACAAGCCTTTGCCCTGCCAAAGTGTCCTTGAGCAAGATACTGGAACTGGTGGTGTGGCATTTTCAATGAGTAACACACAACATAATGATGAGACTATTTCTCTAAGCCTATAATCCCTCATCTTATTAATTCCATGTGTGTGAGACAGGTTTCAACCCAACAGCAAAACTGAATTCACAGATCTCAGTTCATATAGTTTATTAGCTTTGCAGAGAAGTTGATTACTGATTGATTGAGATTAGCTTCCTTTTCTTTGTTTTTATATCATTATGTAATACATACTTGGAGGTTTTTTACTTGCTGATCAGACTAAGAAATACTAAGATAAAACTGTCTGAAATCATTTTTGTGGTTTTATGGACTGAGCACTTAATTAAAAAAAAAACTCACAAATCAATTAAATACAACCCTGCACTGCAAATACAACAAATCATTTAATGACTGCAAAAATGTTGTGCGTGTGATATCATGTATATTGGCAAGATACTGTAACAAAACACCAAAATTTGATTGGGGAAGGATTTAAATTACAAATCACAAAGCAGCATACACTGAGCTAAAGGTGGGGCATGAGGAAATGATCTCTTCCGCCCTCTATAACCCGCAACACACTGCTCCACTTTGTTCGCATGATTAACAAGAGACTGAGCCATGGAAAAGATCAATAAGTACTGGCCTTTTACGGGATTGAGTCTAAAGTTGTAACCCTACCTTTGTGCCCTTCCTATTCCACAGCCAATTATGTGATATGATCAATACACATCAGTAATGGGATATCGGCGCTTCTTGTGGCGATTTTGTTGCCGAGGCCTGAAAAAAATCCATGACTAGTGCAACATATAAACACTCCTCCTATACTTAGCTGCCACCAGTCAGTGCGTCACAGGGGTGCATATTATCTATTTCCTTTGGCAAAGAGATAGAGAAAATATGAAGCTGTTTATCTTTCCCCCAGAAAGAGGCTGCTGTATGTATTAGAGAGTGTGTGTGTTTGTGTGTGTGTGTACAGCTGAGGTTGGAGGTGTCTGTGGAGGGGGTGGCGGGAGGTGGGAGGGGGGGGGGATGGGAACTGCTGTGCCTCTCCCCGGAGCACAATCCAGATCCTAATCTGTTCCCAACCGCAGGAAACAGCCACAATCAGTCCACCACCACAACAACCCAAATTAGACTCCCGGCAACAGTACTGTTCTGACAAAAGCTCAACATGTAACAGGCTAAGTGTCATTAACTGACAGTCGTGGATGAAGACAGATGCAAGTCATGGCCTGGAAAGGAAAACCAGCTACTGATTAACAAATTAAGAGTCAAAATCAATTTAAAAAAGAAGAAGGAGAAAAAAAAAAAAAGATCTTTTGTGTGGTTTGGGAAGAAATGCTAGGGAGAGATTCAGCCATCTGGCTCGCCACTTCAGAGACAGGACCGTGGCCTCCTCTTTCTCATTTCTCTGTGGAGTGATGGCGCCCAGCAGAGCATGGCTGGCTCCGGAAAGGCGCCATTCCACTGCATGTCCATGCTAATCACCCCCAACAACCACTATGCAGATGGAGCCTCTTTAGAAATCAGACGGTGTCCATAAGGCTCCGTGATTTCTTTGTCTGTCTCTAGTGGAATGGCAAAACTGGCAGCGTGTTGTCATGGTAGATCGGTTTCCACAAATTGTAACGTGTCCTCAGAGGTTGGTTAGGTAATATGATTGTGAGAGGATACTAACAGAATGACACTAGTCTCCATTAGGTGTTTTCACATACACAAGAATTTGAGGTATCTAAAAAAATAAATAAAATAAAATAAACAACTATCCACTCTTGACATGAAAATGCTCTTTACTAAATTTGCAGGGATACTGTAGGCTGCCATTATATGACATCACTTAGATTCTCCCACCCAGTCTAAAAGATTAGGTCAACTTGGAGTTCCCCGTATAAACACTGCTCGCATTTCAGACTAACAGCATTCCCCCAGGAATGCAGAGAATAGAAGGAGTGAAGAGGCAGATGAATGTCCCACAGACTTAAGGTGGAGGAGTGCTGCTCGTGATAAAACACATGGCTCTGGTTTTTGGTAAAAAACTGGCTGAGTCATGATGTAGCCACTGTAAAATACATGAAGAAGAGGATGAGATGCTACAGCATGATGTGTACTGCGACGTAACGGTTTAAAAATACGCACCATGGAGCTGTACTTTAATCTATTAGAGCTCTTATGGTACTGCTACCAAAGCTAATCTGACTTTTAGAGGCTAAATAATTCAAACCTCATCATTAACCAGCGACATCAGAGTGAAAAAGCTCAACCCTTGATTGTTCTGAAGTAGCCTTTGTGCTCGAATTGTCACATAATGGTACATATGGCCAGCTTTCTAATTATGGCCCATGCAGCCAAGAGCTGACTGTTTGCATTTGTAAACAGGCCATTAGACTCATATGGTTTGGCTGGAAAGGGTTAAGCTGTGCAACGATCAAGGATAAAGCTTTCAAATAGGAATCAATAGGCCAAAAGTCACCCACTAAACTGTAAGAATTACAGTATATTACTTAGCATTTACTCATTATTATTCAATGATTATTAAATATTTCATTGTATTAATTGATTATTAACCAATGCTTAAATCTACATTTACATGTTTTCTTTAAATATTGAGTTATTCTCTGAGGGGATTTTAAGTGTTTGCAACGTGCTTATAATATGCATCAGTGCTTCATCCTGCGGTAGATGTGGCTTGTATTACTAGCAGCACATGTAGATGTGCAAGGCATTTACTGTACGTAGCAGGTCAGAAATAAGGGAGATTGTTTGAATTCCAAATTCACTTCCTGTTTCTTTATCCCACTGCATAAGCAGCAAGCCTGCAGTATCGCAACGGTGTACGTGCCGCCATTCATTTACACTTAATTAATATCGACCGCAACTACCATGCATTCATTCAATCTTCAACTGCTGCATTTAACAAGTACTTAACTGCTTGCCTATTTAGGTCTGTACTATGCACTCTTCCTCTCACATAATACCACAAGCTGTAAGCTTTTACAACCTCATATTTATTTATTTTATGATCGCCTATGGCAGACTGTGAGATGTCATCGCATGAATGAATGTGTAGAATAGCTGAAACCTTAAGTGCTGCTGTATTTAGAATAATACTAAACCGCTTCACTGGAGTCAGTGGAAAATATTTAATTTTTACATCTCATTGCTGGTTCTTTGTGTTTGTCTTTTACTTCAGGAACCAGGAAGTAAGTAGGTTGGAATGCTTAATTATAGACTGAACTTTGGTCTCTGGTTGAGTCCATTAGCTCCTTTTTTGTACTTTGGTGCAAGCACATATCTCATCTTCTCTTCTTATAAATTTGACGTACAATCTAATGGGAATCTCTGGCAAGGGTTTCAGGAACTATTGTACCTTTTTCCAATAAGTGCTGTAAAAATTCAGATTATCTCTGTATTTATTACAAACAAATACAACATTGTAATAGTTTCAGGTCATCATATTGCATGATGTCCATGTGTTTCATCATGTTATATTTTTACAGGTGTAAGTGTTAACAGTTTTGAAAAGACTGGTTAATGCTCACACCTGGATACCAGCACTAGACTATTATTATGGTATACACAGAAGGGTTGGGGGATGAGTTTTATAAAAACTAAATAAATAAAAGGAAGTCACATCTTTATTTAAAACATTGACATAGTATGATAATTGTCAATCATATTTTTACAGTAGTAATAGTAGAGTGAAAATATATTATTACATCACTTGTCCACACCGTCTATTCAAATGATGCATGTCACCAAACACTTACGCGAGCAATAACTACAGCGATCTCAACACCTCTTAGCTGTTCTAACACCACTGTAGAGGCCAGCTGCAGGGCATTCCTTCTGAGATACTAAGCATATTCAAATGTTCTGTTTTTACAGCTGACACATGGCAACGATTCATTTGAAGGGAATAAATTCTTATTCGGCTTAAAAGAAAATCTCATAAATTGAACAGCAGCAGCTGGACAGAGGCGTCTAAAACCTTGACTGTTGGTTTTGTAGCCTGCTACTTCTGGTTCCAGGGGAATATTTATTTTTAGGCTAAGTGAATACCAAGACTGTCCTTCAACTTGACAAAGTTCAACCTCCTTCCTACTGCAAGGCATCCGCCTTAATGAAGTGACCTTGAACAGGACACTGCATTCCTCCTAGCTAGGAGAATACTGCTCTGTACTCGCCTATGCAATCTTGCCTCAGAGTGAGGAGAGGTATATAAAAAAATAATCATTTACTTATAGTAGGGATCGATGCTCTGCCAATCCCCCTGCTATACTGGTATTAAAGGTCTAATATTAATAGTTCTGTAAATCATTACTGATAGTTATGATATCATTTTGCTCACCAGGTTAATTTTTGATTATCTGTGGACAGGGCAACATTACAAGAACAACAAGTTCAGATGACCACACATTTCAACGGTTAGTTAGCTCTGGTGAACTGAAACCACAAAGAAAAAGTCAGTACAGCTGGTCAGTTTTTAACCAAGAGCAAGGAGGTCTGAATGATCTGGATAACTACCAGAATAAGATTGGGTCAATCTTGGGAAACATGGTCAAAGTTATGACCATAAGACCTGAATTGTGAAAAAAAGCTGAATTTTCCAGACTAAATCAACACAGTATCTTATAACTATAAATATATAAATACAACCAACAGCCCCTGAACTTTTCATAGGCTATTGTGAAAGTGAAAATCATAGTGGCTGTAACTGAGACAATGAAATCTGAGACAAAAGCAATTTCATTCGCCTCAAGATATGACACATAAGCCAGCTATGGACATGTCAGCACACAAGGCAAATAGAAAATGTTACAAGTAGAGAGATTTTCATGACCTCAGGAGGAGGATTACCTCACACAGAAAGGTTAGAAAACCCTAGCCTAGGCCCATTCCCTCCTTGTCAATCCCATTAGCTCCCAGTGGCACCATCCCAGCTGTGCAACCCAGGACGCGGACCCTAACGAGCTCCATTAGCGGTATTACCTGTATCCGGGGCCGGCGGGTGCTGGGGTCGCAGGGGTCAACCGTAGACCAAATGCTGAGATTAAATTACCCCTGAGGGAGACAGGGGTGGGTGGCTGTCTACAGTAGTCACCAACCCCCCTCCTCCCCGCACTGGTCACAAACAGAGATTTCAGAATAATAGGTGGGCTGGCATTTACCATGTCGTTTTCCGGTTCATACACTCTCTCTGATCTTATTTCCAGCCCTGCAGAGCTCTTTAAGACGGGGCTTTCAGTGTTAAAAGCATGACCTACAGAGTGAGTGTATACTGTAATCATGTGACTGTGACCAAGACCGTATGAAACTGTGATTTGATCAGGAGTCCCAGTGCAGCAGTCCAGGAATTACTGTTAGCCTTGTAGAATTTATGGTCAGCAATCAAGTCAATATATACTTATAGTGAACGAGAACACTTCTGTATTTTAGTGAACATCAAGAGGATGAAAATATTCAAACCCACATTAATGCATACTTGTGATGTTAACATTAATAATGAGAAAAGCTTTGCATTTATATATCAGAGAATAGCACCCAACTTTGCAGCTCTACAGAGCTTTTAGCCTATTAGAGCTCAAGGTTTCTGTTTTTTACTTTCACTTTATGGTTCAGCCTCATCAACCCTGTTTCCAGAAGCATCAAGTAGCTGTTTTCAGCAAACAAGCTCTGATAAACATACTCTAGGCTACCTGCCCAGCACCAATTGGCAAAGGAAATGTTAGTGATTAGCTACTGAGGAAATGTGAAGAGTGAGCGAGCTAAAGAGCAAGATTTTTTTTTCCCCTCTGAAGCTGGTGGAGAGAACGAACCAGAGCTACAAGTCAAGTGAATATTGAACTTATATTTGCCAGGTGGCAAAAGATGCAACTCCTAATTAATGCTAACACTGCGTTGTGTCTGCTGGAAGGCAATTATTTGCCAACATGTTAGTCACAACAAGGCACTGATAGACTGTAGTGGAAATTTTGTTTCAGTGTTTTCTGTTCCCATGTGACCGAGCAGTTCCTGTAGCTTTAATCTTTTTTTTTTGTTTTGTTTTGGCATAACTATGTGAATGTTGTGATCTGCAAAAATGATCTGAAAACAGTGTTTTCCTGATTATCGATGTTTACATAGCCATTTCTCAAGTATGATTAGCAGAATTTTGAAAAGTCCCAATGAAAATCAGCTCCTGTTACTTGCCAGCGGCAGCCAATATTTCTGGTAGGAGCCGGACAAAGAGGAAGAACCTCAATTACTGTAAGAGGAGGCGGCAGGCTCTGTGTGAGATCTGGAGCCCTGTGGAGCACTGAGAAGCTCCAGGAGAGCTCTGGGCTCAGCCAACAGTGATTCAGTCTGAGCACAGGTACTGTAACATCTCTAACACACAGACATACATACACATAACTAGCAAGTTCACACACTCACACAGAGAAACAAAAGCACAGCGGCATACACATACGTATCCGCCTGAGTCATCCCAAAGGCATTCACAACTACCTCACTAACAGGGGGAAAAAAAAAAAAAAAAAAGTATGAGAAAACACTGCAGAACACACAAAAGGCTTCAGAGAGCACAGCTCAGTCTTGTCTTTCAGACACAGCCTGAGGCGCTGGATTCAGAATACGTGCACTTTGAGCTGTGAAGCATTTCCAAACACCAGCACTCGTTAAGCATCTGTTTACAACCTTGAGGTAAAGACAACCGCCTCGCTATCCTTTAAAAATTACAATCAGGGATTTATTAGACCACCTAAACGAAGGTCATCTTGACAGCTTTTTTTTGCTGGAGTTACTTCACCTCCTCTCCTGCTCACAGTAAGACACAACTCGCAGTTTTTACTATTCCTTTCCATGATATTACAACTGAAACAAGCCTTCAGTAACATCAGATGCCAGGCACGTTGGTTTACTGTTTTATTACAGTCCAGTGATTATCATTTACTTCATGAATATCACAATAAACTTCCTCACTGTGAACTGGAAGGATGCATGAATGGACATTTCCCTTTTCAGCCACTTGAATGCACACTGAATGAATATTATTTACTCTGCTGAGTGCTGATTTGGAAGCCTTCCTCATTTTTATGCCATTATTATACACGTATTCACACTTGAAAGTCAACCAAAAATATCGCACTAATAAGTCACCTCTCAGGTTTGGTCATGAAGGCGCCAATAGTGTTCATTCCTTGTTCAAGGTTACAACAGTGGCACTTTGATTTTTCCAGAAAGATTTTCACAGGCTTTTCTTAACAGCAAATGCTGAATCTTGATCAAATTTTCTGAATGACTGATACTGATCCTGTGGTGTATTTACAGTTACAAGTAGGCTACATCCTCCATTTCTAAGACGCAGACAAATGCCTTAAACGTTTTATCAATAATCAAGACTGAAGTCATTTAATTCTCCTTTCAATCAACTCATCCATTTATCCACTTATGGTTTCAGCACTAAAACCCATGCAGACATCAGGAGAATGTGCGATCTCTACACAGAAAGGACCTTCAAGCACATGTATAGTAAAGGTATGACTAATCAAAAAAACCCCTTTACAGTCTCAAAAGCTTTGCCAAAACACTCAAAAAATTCAAACCTCAGATCATAAAATATATAGTAGAAAATCTATAAATAGAAATAAGTTATGGTTGTTGGATAGACTCACCATGTGGTGTTAAAATTCAAGTTTCAGTAAATTGTTCGTATGCTGTTTTATGGATACGTGAATCAAAAGTGACTTACAGTAACAAGACAGGATAACCTCAGTGTTGATACAGCGACTTCCCTTTCAGTTCTCCAGAAAGCACTAAAACACAATGATAGTGCACTAGAGAACAAAGTAGGATCAATGCCAACTTTTAGAGCATTGTTGTGATTAGGGGTCTGTTAACAGCAGCAACTGAATAGAATTAGTGAGTCCAAGTAAACAGAGTATCACTCCCTTTTTGTCTTACACATTCACCAAAATCCCCGTCCTAATGCAGGTCACACAGCATTAGAAGTCATTTGAACACCCACTCTTGAGGATACTACCACTTGTAATGTTTGAAACGTTTAACAGAATGGCATATTCAGAGACAAAACTCAATTTGGGAAACTATTAATCACCATGCAAGTGGAGCCGCTGAGAAATTTTGTCCAGAGCAAATAATGTAATCGCTCCGCTTCACCTCCTCTTCATTTGGCTAAGCCACTCACTCTGTGTCTGAGTGTTAAAGCACATGCGCTCTGACCTTTTCCTTATCATAAATCACATACTACTGTTCTGCTGCCAGGATTTTGTTTAACCCAATTTGTCACTGAGGACACCCCTTCCACCCTCGCTGCAGATTCGCAGAGTGGGACTGGGAGGATGGGATTAGTGGGCGGATCAAAGGATGCCATTCAGACCTCGCTCTCGCCTTGTAAACATGGAAGTCAGTAGCTTCTGGAGCTGATAAGTGGAGGCTACCAGTGGTTAGCAGAAACAGAGAGGAAGACTGGAGACTATGCCTGCGACTAACAATGATGTTCAATGATTAATCTGTCAATTGTTTTGTTTTTTTCTATTAAGCATTAAGTCTGTGAAATGTCAGAAAATAGCAAAAAAAAAGACCTCAAAGCCTAACATGATGTCTTCAGCTTGCTTGTTTTGTATGACAAACTATCCAGAACCCATAGATATTAAATCTAGAGCTGAAACAATTAGTCGATTGTTTGTTTTGTTTGTTTGTTGTCATTTTTTTAAGCAAAAATAGCAAAAATGAGCTGGTTTCAGCTTCTCAAATGTGTTGTTTTAATGTTTTCTGTGTCGTACATTATGGTAAACTGAATATCTTTCTGTTTTGGACTGTTAGTCAGACAAAACAAGACATCTGAGGGCACCATCTTGACCTGTGAGGATCTATTACAGCTACTTTTCACTCTTTTCTGACTTTTTATAAACAGAACAATTAACCGATTAACCGAATAAATAACTGGTAGATGAATCGATAATGAAAATCATCCTTTGTTGCAGCGCTTATTCAATTTACCATGATACACAACAGAAAAAAAAATCATGTTTGAGAAGCTGGAAGCAGAAAATATTGGCATTTTTGCTTCATAAATGAAAGATTAATTGATGGTCAAATTTGTTGCTCTGTTGCTTGACTGATTCATTCTCTTCGGAAACATAAAGGAAGACATGTTTACTCAAAAGAGGCAGCCAACTAATGTCACACAGACATCGACTGAGAGGCAGACAGACAGATGCAACACACACACACACACACACATTCACACATTATTATGACAGAAACGGGTCACAGAAGGTGTGCCAAGAATATCAGACAAATGTGCTGTAAGCGGGCAATTGCTCTGGTATGATAGCTGTTTTGGCCTCTGTGGGCATGACAATAAGACCAACTGACACACTTTCTGCAAACGGGCAACTGCGAACCCGTTCACCGTGCCAATTCCCAGACTTCTCACTATACAAGAATAGAGGCTCTGTGGTTATTTCAGTACAGACTTCAGGGTGAAGAAAAGTCAATAGAAACGTTTGCCACAGCGCACTTTCTCCTTCACTGCTGTGGTCATGTAAACTTCCTGTGGCACCCAACACTTCCTCGTATTGGCTTTGGAATCATGAATCAACTGGAGAGGAAAGGGAGCTTTACAGAAATGGAAGCGTGTGACATCTACGGTCCAAACCTCTAACCCTAACACCATGCTGTCGACTTATGTTTAATTATATACTGAGACAGCTATTCCTCTTTAAGCTTCTTCACAAAAGGACTTAGAGGAAACTTCAGGCTGTATTTTTAGCCCTACGCTGCTACATGATGTGGCTAAAAAATTTAAAAAGAAAATAACCTTCAGCTTTCATTTCAACTGCTACCAGCAGACACGTGGTGTTTACTGAACCAAGAAGATTGGGACAGTGTGAGGTAAACCTTCCATAACCATCCACACAACTTTTAGAGCATATGATGTTATTTGTCTAACTCAGTATTGAACTGCCACACCCGTCTGCTACTCCAAAAAGGTCATCTAAAGTTAAAGGGAAACTGTGGCAAATCATTTAACCTTGGAAAGATAAATGTTTCACTTTCTCTTCCATCAGCAGATGATCGTATTTGCCCCCACTTGGAACGGGTCGAACAGATGTGTGGAACTATACAGAGATTTCAGACAACAATACTGCAATTGTAATGATTGGAAAAATATGAAGAAGCCAGCAAAAACCTTCAGGTCAGCTAATACAGAACCGCTGCTTGTGTGCAGGGGTGGCGCCTTGCTCTGTTAAGATGCAGTGGGCATGATTCCCTCCCTCACCTGTGCAAGACTGAATGGAATCTGCATGTGTTCAAGCACCCGCTGTGTAAAACTGCTGTATTATCACAGATATACTGATAGAAGCTCTGCACTGGGATGTGTCCAAGAAGTGGGCTTGTTGTGACAGGAAGGTTTCTGGGTAAAATCTCTGGAGCAACTAGGGAATTGCTAGAGGGAGAATTGCTGTATAATGACATTCCAACCATACGAAGTGTTAGATGAATTCATGGTACCTCTCAGTGTCTGGTGGCTGCACCTGGCAATCCCAAGGTGTGAATGAGAAGCACAGCAATGCATATACAAAGAGAGAAAGTGTGTGTGTGTGTGTGTACAGTCACAAGACATAGCCTGGAGGTGTGAATCAAAACCATCATCTGCTGGTTTCGAAGTTTGCACCCAGGCCCGACTCACCTGTGACATCTGGGGTCTGAAATTGATCTCCTTCAGGTCCACTGATCCCGGCGAGAGGTTGTGCAACATCTGGCACAAGAGCACCCCGTCTCGCAGGGCCTGTGCCAAGTCGAAGACGGCCGCCGTGGGCCACACGACCCGGTGGTTCGGGGGCAGGACCTTGCAGTCTATCAACCACCGCCCGCATTGTCTCCACTCCTCCATATCGGCTCCGGAGCGTCTCCCCCCAACAAACAAAGTCGAGTCCACACGAACCGCTTCAAAGCGGGTTGAGAGCGGCGATTCACGGCGCACAAGCGGGCACTATACGATCGGGTCCCTACCAACGCCGGATATCTGTATCATACACTCTCAGCTCGATATTCAGGCAAATTTTACAACTTTATCTTAATCGTAGTGGATCACCACACTGTATCCCCGTTCCAGACGCATGTCAGCTCTCCTCTCCTCTCAACATGGAAATGATGAAGGTTTGGAAAAGACTAAAATAATAACACCCTTTCCACAGATCCACTTCAGCAAACGGCGGCGATGTAACCAGAAAACAGAGGCGTGCTACGGGAATTTTCTTCTCTTCATTCTTAAAAAGTTTTCTTAGCATATCCAATCCAAATGGTGTCAATGAAGGGTTACAATAGCGGCAAATGAAACAGCTGGATGCAGCGGTTTGTCATGTATCGACTTCCCCAGTGTCTCACATTTCAGCGGCGCTCAAACAAACAGCACAGCCTGCTACACAATGTGAGGAGAAAAAACTGCGTTTCAAGTCTTGTTTAGTTGTTGAACCGAAGCCCGGAGTCACCTACCGCATTTGCATTGAACGTCTCCTCTGAAAAAACGTCAAACGTAGAAACTTCCAGTGATTTCCACCGCAAAAAAGAAAGAAAAAGAGATAAAACAAGAGACCAGGCTTTCTACAGCACCGAGACCATCCTCTCTCCACAACACAATCTAAACAGCGCTCTCCGGCAGCGGAAACATGTCCAGGGAAAAAAAAAGAAAGAATCAGTGTTTACATTTATCCGGTTAGCGTTACTTTGTTTCGCGCTCAAAAAAGATGCTCCGCGTGTATACAGCTTTTCTTTTCTGTGTTTTGTGCCTCCCTTCCGTTCATGTCCCCTCTCTCTCTCTCTCTCTCTCTCTCTCCCTCTCACGTCTCCCTCTGCTCGTTTCCCTTACGGACAGAGATGTTTAGCGGTCCCGACCCCGAGCTGCACAACGTGAGGAGAAAGCGTCCAAGCTACCACGCGCGGCGTTGACCCGCAGGCTGTACGAGCTCGCACGCGCCGATTATCTCGTGCAAAGGTAAAACTTGGGTCGCGTGTCCGCACTTTGTTAAAAGTGGCTCCATACTCCAAGAATGTGAGTTTCAGGGAATATTTTTGAAGTGAGAGTTGAGTGAGAGTTGCGCCCTCTGACGGTGGAAAGCGCACACTGCACGAGCTGGTGGCCCAAGAGGATTAAAGGGATAATTCATTAAAAAAAAATAAAAACAAAACAAAACAAAACGCGCGCGCGCATGCACACACACACACAAATCCACTGTAATGACGTTGTCGTGTGGTTATATGGGGTTTGGGTATGTTGCTACAATACAGCGGGTCTCAATGGAATGTCTTCTGGTCAAATCAGTGGATGTGCTCACAAAAGATTTAGTCGACTTTAAAATGGTTCAAATTATGTATAGAGCAAAAAAAAAAAAAAAAATCAGTTATTACCTAAAAGTATCCAAAAATTGTTTAAAAAGAGGAAAAAGCCAATATGATTTGAGAGGAATGCTGATGTAAAATATCATTGTATTTCAGTCAAAGGAGTGAATTTATGGAACAGCTGTAGTGAGGAACTGAAAACATGTAAAACACTTAGTAAGTTTTAAAAAATGTTCAAAAAAACTTATTGTACAAATACAAAAGTGGATGATCAGAAAGAAACACTGGCATAGAAGGACAGGGTACAGGTGATTTAATTATGTATCCCACCACCATGTGCACACACACACACACACACACACACTGCTTATGGGCTATTTCTGAATGATTAATGTAAAACAAAGATTAGCTGTTATATAGACCTAATAGGACAACTGACAGGGACACATTGTTTATGGCAACTTCTGGAAGAGATGAGCTAAACTATTTACAAAATTATACACACATAACAGACAATAAAAAAGTTATAGGCTCAATGAAAGCAGCCACAGGCAGGTTGAAGACAATTTACTGAGGACAGTCCTGAGGTCACTGAGAGGTATAAGTGTTTAGATTTTTAGATTAAATTGTAGATTATTCCATAAAACAAAGTTTCCTCAGTTAGTTGTAGTTCTCATGTACTGTAGATTGCAAACTATCTGAGACGGTTGTTCAGTGTATCCCAATGGTAAGTGTATAGTCTTCACAATAATACACCAAACTTTTATTTTAGTCAGTTACCAGTGTGACATTGTCACCACACTGAATAGGTGTGCCTATCTTGATTAGGTGGTTAAATATTTATAGTTGGTATTCATAATCTACGCAGTTAATTGTTATAATAACACAAACAACTATATTTACCATGGTGGGAAATGCTCTTCATAATCTGCTGCTGAAAAATAGGATTGGCTTGTCATGACTTGTCCTATCATACCTCTGTTTTTGGTGATGCCATGAAGTCTGCTCCGAACAGAGCCAACACTTTGGAAGTGACACATTTTATACCATGTTTGTATTTTTTCACACACTGAAATCCAGAATATGCGCGACCACACTTTATAAATAAACAGCAGGCCTCCACAAAGCCTTCCTTTCTGCAAGGGGAGATAACACTTCAGCTTTAAGCTAACAGGTCATGATTTTGTTCAGGTTTCACTTACTTTAATGGAAAACGACATACAGCATGTCCCCTCTTACTGACCACTGTCCCCCGCATTGCTTTTTTCTGTTCCTCCTTTTTCAAGTAGTCCACTGCTGCTTACACACTTTGGGGTTTATTTAGCTCAGTTCTTCACTTCTGTTGTTACTTTCCCTATCCCTCTCCCCTTCCTTAGATTTCCCAGTGTGAGTCCTTGTTAATAAAAGTATCACTATAGGTCAATGAATGACTTGCTTGCCACTAACATCTGTTTTTTTTAGATATATTTTTTGGGCATTTCTGTCTTTAATGAATAGCTGATGGTGGAGAGGCAGACGGGTGGAGGGGGCAGAGGGGGGAGCATGGCATGCAACGGGGTTCCCCAGCTGGAGTCGAACCAGGAACATTGCAGTTCTGTGGCATGCACTGTAACCATTGGGCTACCAGGGCACTCCGCCTGTTCTTAGTTAATGCCTCTTTTTCATGTCTCATTACTTTCTCAACTTAGTTGCTGTCGTCACTTCCCACCTCCAGATTTCCACGTGGAACACGTTTGACTAATTAATCTCTAGGCATAACAAAAGAGCGGCAAAGCAAAACCTCATGTTCTGTGGTTCTTTTGTGTCTGAAAGAGGATTTTTAAGATCACAAAGCTGGACCCATACAGGACGACTATGTACAAGTGGATGCATTGCAATCATTCATTTGTATAAACATGAGTGAGTTTAAATATATGTATAAGGAAAGATTCAAACAGCTACTCTCAGCTCTTTACAGCAGATTTGAATTTGAGGATTTCCACAGGTGGAGGATTTTCATTGTCTTTTGTCTTCCAGAAAGCCCGGTCTCGGAGACATCTTCCTCTATAGCCCTCTTGGGACTGTCCAGTAAAAATACCTATCTACTCAATTGTGTTACAACTCCACTGGATGTCAAGAATACATACAGATACAACAGGCAAGATGTTTTAAGAATGATGTGACAGAGCTACAGCGGTGGAGCCAAGAGTTTTACCATCTTTTGCTGTCTCCACCTGCCAACACTCCCTAGACAAAAGTCTCCAAAAGCTTTCGGAGTTGGTGAATTTGAATCACTGCCTCATCATCCTGCATGTGTGAGGCCCTGTAGAGCAGGCCCTCCAGGCTGATGAACAGTTGGTTAGCTGACATGGACTAGGTTTTCACTGACACTAAGCTGATGAACTCAGCCTCTCTGGTGCATCTACTCTCTAATGCACCTGTTCCCTTCAAGACACATCTGACTGCAGAGTGGAGGGTTCATCTCCAAGCTGCACCTTTATTTCTTTGGCTGCCAGCATTACCTCATAAAGAGATACAGCGTGTTGTTGACTATGTTGTTGACTGTTCACAGCGTCACTGTTCCCATGATGGCTGCAGGCCATCATTTCTGACCCAGAGGTCCAGGCCTGCAGTTCAACTGTTGTTCTGTTTGACAGAGACAGTGTTTCATTCATTCTTGGTCAAACCAGTCAGGGTCTTTCATTTCCACGTAGAAACGGCTTCCCCCATCGGTTGCAGAGTTATGCAGGAATATGGAAAGACATACAGTACATGGCCCATATAGAGAGGCTGTTAGCGAACATCCATGCAGGACTGTCACGTAGCCTGAGGCGGTTTTAGTATCTACCACAACATGTGTTACTGCCATGTGTGCAGCTTGTAGCAGGGTGCTGTTGGATATCAGGATAAGCACCCCCCCCCCCCAAAAAAAAAAAAAAATTTAGAGGATAAGCCCTCCAAAGTGGGCATTTGGAGCTTTATCCGCCGCAATTCCTGCACTCTCAATGGTTCTGACCTTCAAGAAGCATTTAGTGAGCAGACAAATGCAAGACTGACTGTCACAGTTATGTTTTAATGCAGCACTTGTTTAAGATTATACCAGGCCTGGACTATTGATGTTTGACCAAACCCTTAAATAACTCTGACAAAGCTCTGTAATCTTGGCGCACATGAAAATGGGAGAGCTGGGGGAATGGCTGTTGATAATGTCCTTTTGCACAATGCATCCTCTGATGTACAAATGGTCTTTCAATGTGTGGCCCAATGGAGCCGTGATCACTTAACCTTTAAAGACCTTTTGAACGGCCCCATCAGCTTAAAATACAGCATATAAATTTTACAGCAGGCCTTTTCTGGGGGGAAATGTGCGCCACCAGTTCCAGAGCAACTTGAAAAAATGCAACAAAAAAAGACAGCACCATTATCTGAGGGTTATGGAGAAAGAGCATTGCCTCTAACCCTCAGCAGTTTCAGAGGAACATTGCAGTGGTCAACAGCACCAGACTGATGTTACTGATTAGTGTTCACTTATGTCAATATGCGAAATTGTACACAGCTTGAAATATTGTGTTGTCAGAAGAAAAAAGCATGTGTACTCTCTAAATCCTGTCTAGACAGATAACAGAAGGTCAGAAAATTTCAACTGAAGGCTCCTGGAACATCCTGTTATGGCCTTTTCTTGAAGGTCAGTTCAACAGTAACTGACAGATAAATAGATAACAGTGAAGAAAGAAACATACCATATAAACACGAGGAACTCTGGGACATCATTTGGCCGAATGGTAAAGTTTAGAGAAACAGGCTTATGACTGGAAGGTTGCTTGTTTGATCCCAAGAATGACAGAATAAATCTGAGTGGGGACACTCGGCCAATCCTCCCCCTCCCCCCACGTTTTGTAATAAAGGTTACAAAAAGTTAAAAAATATATATAGTTACAGCCCTGAGACTTTCTCCTTACACTAGCTTGAAAATCAACGTGAGGAAAAGGTAAGCTACTATCGGAGTACCTTTGTGCAAGGCATGCAGGCCCTAGCTGATCCAGCTGTGCTGCTGAATAGTAAGCTTGAGGTCCTGGGCAGCTACCAGAAGTGAATATGTATATACTGTATGTGAATGTGATGCAGTGCAGTGCTGCAAAAGAACATGCTCAGCAAATTCTCTTCCTGGATAAGTAATGGTTTTAAAATAGATTAATAAGCACCATAAACTTTGTTACAAATTGAGCATATTAAAAAAGGGGGCTTCTACTTTCATGAGAACTGTAGAATTATCGGCTAATTTGCAATTAAGATTCTTGATATGTCACATTAGCATAAATCGTTTACTGAACAGAAGTGCGTGCATGTGCAGTGTATCAAAGAATACTTTGATTCAAATTGACATTGTGAAGCCATATTCATTGAGTTTATGTTCTTTCCCCAAGGGTTTCCCTAAAAGGCAATGAAAAAGAAAATGAAAACCAGAGGTCCATTAATCAAAGCATTCAGTCTCTTATGTGATATGTCTGGAAAGTTGCGTGCGTGTGTTTCTCTGTGTGGGTGTTTGTGTGTGTCTTCTGAACATTGGATTCATGCATTGTGAGTGATAGCCAGAAGAGGCAGGAATGACTAGTTGTCATTGAAGTTGTGGCATTGATCAATCATGCCCCAAGGTTGTTGAGCGGGAGCTGGGTGGCATGTTCCATGTTGCATGATGGGAATGCAGGTCACAAAGACCACGTCTCCCTGCAACACGCACAGTGCAAGGACAGCGAGCTGGGCCACAGAGAAAAATAGTAAATGATGAATGTCCCCACAGTGTGCAAGCAGTTGGAGCTTCCTCCTTTCACCAATACACAATTAATAGAAGTACTTATGTATCCTTAACTTTTGTTTCATAATACGTTAATTTATCTGCCCTTTCTTATAGTCTTCAATTGCTTTCTTCATGTTAAGTACTTTAATCTGTACTCCTCTTAAAAGCAGTGGTCTTTCATGCACTAACAAATAATAATGGGAAAAGAAATGCACTTGATAGATGGTTAATGATGGCCATCTCCTGGTTAATTACTGAACTGCAAGCAGTGTTGAGTCAGCTTGTGTACTTAGTGGATGCTCTCATCTTGTCAGTGCCAATGCGAGTGCTTTACTACCACAGTCCTCTTTTACGAACGACCCAGACTACACAGGTCCAGTGCTTCTAGCCCATGCTGAAAGAATTTAAGCACGGAGCTCTGATGGAGCGTAAGCTGGTGGAGGCACCAGCTGTTTGAACTGAGCAGCTTTGGGTGTGTGCCAGTTCCTGCAGAGCAGTTGGCAGGCCAGCGGAAGCCGAGAAACTCTTTCTATGTCAAGAAGGCTTTCTTTCATTGTGGTGCAGACACTGCTGTTTAGTAAAGAGCACAATGTAAAGTACATTTGACACCTATTCTGTTCAATGCGGCAATCTTTGCTCTTTTATTAACAAAAAATGAGACCCTGAAAGTTGAACTACCCCGCGCGTAAAGGGATATTAAAACCTTTTCTTACAAAAACGATGGCCTTGTAAACAAGAGCCTTGACAGGAGAGTTGGGTTTTAATATATTGTATAGACGCACTGCATTTACATACATACAAGTTTTGTGAGTCATTCACCGTGAAAATGACCTTCCTGAGGATAAAAAAGGCCTGAACGGGTGGCACTTGGTAAGATAAAAACAATTTTGTAGAGCAACATTTAAAACTGTGTTACTTTATATTCAGAACAACCAAATAGTTTAAAAATAATTGGAGACAAAAAGTTAATAACATAAAATGTCTATAAAATGACAATTGTAATGCTTTGGTTATGTTCTCTATAAATAACTTTTTTTTTTCCAATGATATTTCATGCTGTGGTCCATTTACTACAAATTACATTCCTGCTATTTTGAATGTTTTCCAAAGCATACAGCATAGTCTCAGAAGTCTGAACATGGTTTGCTAGGCCCTAGTTGGTTGTTTTTGTGAGATGGTATGAAAGGTAAATCATCAGCATTGTGTCTGCTCTTTTTTTTCTGTTACATTATAAGTCACAAGTATCAAAAATGACATTGCTGTTGTATGGCAGCATGGTTTAAGTATAGATTCTCTAGACTGTAAACAGAAAGTAAATAAACAGTAAATATAAGTGGACATGAAGTTCACTTGGACGCATAACTGAACTCAAGTTAAGTTTTTTGCAAGCTTCATACTTTCATACCACAATTTTAAAAAAACCCCGGACAGAGAGAACACGCAAACACCACATTATGCTGTAATTATTCAGCATAGTCATTTATAGTAAATGGACTACGACATGACAAACACTAGTGTGGCCCTTTAAAAAGGTCTATGGAGGTTATTTACTGTTCTGCATTGAATAATCATGGTTGGCACTGAGAAAGGTGAATGTCAAATTGAGTTATTCATGCAGGGATGGGAATTCAAAAGACAGGTCAAGAAATAAAAAAGGAAACATCTTAAATGTCAAAAGAAAAGGTTACATGTAAGTTGTTTCCAACATGAAGTGCAAAATGGTATCAACTATAGGAATGATATTCATTTTTCATTGCTGAAAAGATGAATCAGGATCATTTACAACATATTCAGGAGGGTGCATGTTAGACCTGCAGTTACAAGTGATTAACTGGTAAGAGACTGTATAGACAGTTGCCTCAAATATACTGCAGGGCACATTATTGACTGCAATATGGCATCCTCCCCACAAAGGCATAAGAGTTATACTATTTCTGATATTTTTTGACTGAAATTTCTATAGCATATATTTAACAGGCAACAATACCAGCCCACTGAGGAAACTTGGAACTTAGATGTTGTGCTGTCAGTTCAGTATTGGTTCATCTACATCTCAAGTGATTAAAAAAACGAATCACTATTTTTTTCCTGATATAGAAATAAATTGAAATATTGTGTCGTCTATAATACAGTTTTCGGAAACAAAAATTGCTTCAAGAGTTTCATTTCATATTGCATTTTAAATTGACATCCTGACATGCATCTCAAACAGCAGCCGGGACACATGAGCAGATTGAGGTTGAGATGCAGAATTAACACCTTAATCTACATGTGAGATTTTTGAGGGTAATTTTTAAATCTTGGTTTCCAACTGGTTAAGATTTATGAGTAAAAAGCGATATATGATTGTAACAGAAAAGAAAAAAGAAATTAAACAACCACTCCTTACACAAGAACATGTTAAATGTGGTGGATATCCAGAGCTGTGTACCCATACACACTAGTTCCTTTGTTACTCCTTCTAACTTGTAACTCTTTCCGTATTTTATTATGTCCTATCAAAAATAAACCTAAGTATACTGCCCACTATAACAGATATCTAGATATCTATGTCACACTACCAATTAGGAGCTCTTGTAACATCACAGTTTTCTTGAAACTGTTTCTTGTTTTAATTCTTACAGTACAGTAGACATTTTGAATTCATCATACATAAAATGAAACAAATGATTTTAAGCTAAATGACCCAACCCATAGCTTAAACAGATGCTTCTGAGGGCTTTCTAGTTCAACAAATGGATGTTTTAAAGTGCATGACTGAAATTATATGATGCATTTGAAAAGGCCTATAATAATTAAACTGTATAAATAAAATGAATGGCAGGAACAGGATATTGGTTGAAACTCAGATGTTATGAAATGTGTTTTAGCTCAGCAATATTTCCAATCCAGACATGCTTCAGATTTATAGCGTCTGATAAGAAACCCCGGTGACGGATATTGCGATTTATAAAGAAAGAGAAGGAGAAAAGCCACACTGAATGCAAAAATGGTGGGAAGTTTAATAAACCGTGTATTAAACATATAACAACTAGAAAAATAAGCATGTTAACATTAGTGAAAACACTCTCTTTTGGTCACAGAACAAAGAAATAAATAAAAAACATTACTGCAGCCCTCATGAGTCACTGTTTTCTGAACTGGAGTCAGTGGAGCTGCTGGTGACAGAATCTGAGGAAGTGCTGCTGCTGACATGATGTGATGCAGCTTGACTGCTTTTCTCTGGGTTAAGGAAAATAAAGGAAGCAAAATCACCAATTAAATGCTACAGATGTTGATGGATCCTTTGCATTTAAAATTATTTGGCTAATAAACACCTTAATATCAAACGATTCAAAGGAAGATGGCGGAAAGGCTTTGTACTTACTCTGAAATTTCTTAAATTTCTTGTACAGACAAGACTTGACATATCTCTCCAGCTCACGCAGAGTGGACGGCTTCAGTTTCTCAAAGTCAATCTCGATCTCATCTTGGTTGGTGTCACACACCGAAGGCTCTCGTGTCTGAATGATGTGCACCACGCGACCCAGCTTCATGCCGGGTAAGCGGTTAATGTCAAGGCTCAGTTGGTGTTTCTCATCGTATGTCATCGGCAGACATTCGCCTTCTGAATCACAGTCTTTGCTTCCCTTCCACGGATGCCTGGAATGAAAGACGACGGAGTCAAAGGTCTCGATGAAAGTGACGCGCTATGAATAAAGAGTTTATCGGTTATGTAACATGTCATACCTGGAGCTGGAATTCAAGGCACATTTGGAATTTGTACTGCCTTTATTTGGCCTGTGGTCCTCTTTCTTGTCCTTCTCTTTTTTCTTCTTTGGTTTAATCAAGGGGGCTTCAGAGAGGGCAGCCAGCTGTCCGTGAACAGTTTTCAGCTGAGTAGAGTGTCAACAGAAATAGGTTAGAGCAATTATAGAGGTAACAACAACCAAAACAGCAGCATGAAGAAATCAAAGAAATTGGGAGCCAGAGAGTGTTTGCTAGCAAGTTGGAGAAGATGCTAAAAACTCACTGAGCAGTTAAATGTAAGTTCAGCATATGATTTTAACAGTCTACAATATCCTTTTTGTGCATATATTCTCCCCTGTTGTATATTTAACAGCCACAAAATAAAAACTTTTAGTGAGATTTGACCTCATACAACAGCTATATTTTGACTGTATTTAACAGCACACAGAAGGGGTTTCCAGGTCAATGAATCCATCAGGAGAACATGTATGTTGCAAAGCAGAGCGTAACTAACGCGTCTGTCTGGGAAACAGGTTTGGAGTAGCAGACTGATGTTGATTTAACAAGACTTTGTTTTATAGAGAGCCACGCAGGAACCCACCTGTTCTGCACCCACCTGTTCTTGCAACTCGGCAAGTCGGGTGGCACGATCGTCTGCTGAGTCGGACGTGTCCAAGCTGGACGAGCCTGTGCCGCTTATTCCCCTAAAACCTGAACTGTTAGCAGATGTTGCGCTCACTGGTGAAATCAATTCAACGGGCTCGTCTGGCATCTTTGCAAACCTCTTCTCAAAAACGCCCTGAAGCAAACACATGCACACAGGAAAGGGAATCAAGGGAAATGGAAAGTCGTACAGAGTCTCGGGACGACTTTAATTATTTCAAAACACACCTGAAGTCTCCTGGCCTTGGTGACGACATCATGATGTTGAGGGTTGTATTTGTAGCAGTTTGAAAAAATCAACCTCACATCTGCAGCGAATCCTTGTGCATCCTGGTACTCTTGTCCATCCATTTTTTTCTGGAAATTAAAAACACAAAGTTATCGAAGACAACATCCATGACTGAAATAAAGAGAACCAAAGAAGAGAAGTATACAGTTCATACTTTTACAGTGCTGAGATCCATGGGGTATTTGATGATGTCATGGTAATCATGTAGCTGCAGTGCTTCGGTGTCGACAGGCTTGTAGAAAGGCCAGGCGTAGGCTGCGTGTTTCTTCGAGAGCATTTCCTTCAGGATGTTGTTGCAGTACTCGAGCTGTTCGCTCAGTCTGCCCTGTTCATTTTCTCGTAGCGGCGATTCCTTTTCATCAAAGTTGTTCTTAGAAGGATTGACGGCTCGGCCTGCGCCTTCACCTCTCCTCTTGCTTTCCGATAAATCACTCAAACTGATTATCACTGCTGAGGACAAATCGGTTGTGGCGTCTTCCTTCCTCTTCAGCCCTTTCTTCTTCATTGGCATACAAAAAAAACAAAAAAACAATAAGGCTCTGTGATTTCAAGATAATATGATTTTAGGATCCAAGGCACAAATGGTGACTCACCTTCACGGCGGTTTGTGATGACTGTTTGGGAGTTGAGGAAGAGCTGGAGGGCGTGTAACTGTTGCTTGGTTGAGATGTAACAGTTGTACCTGAGGGACATGTTGTCACACTTCCAACCTGCCCACCTGTATACATGTATTAACAGGAATTAAAGGAGACAAAGCAGAAAAATACACCTATTTCCATTTTCTAAAGTGTGCAAGGTGAATTTAGATTTTTTTCTTGCAACAATGTTTGTCTTTTCTGGCCAAAAGATTATTGCGCCTCACATCTTTTTGGTAAGCATGAAGTGATCGAAGACAAGGTGTCAAATTAAAGAGGGTCAATGATGCAGTTAATCACTGCTGATGGCTGAACTGCCAGACTTATGGGTGTCACCGATGGTCATATCTCTGTGCACAGGATGCTCAGTGTCCCTTCCATGCTTACACATCTGTGGTGGAGGCTACCTTCCCTTGATCAAACGGATGTGCCAGTGAACGTGCAAAGATAGCATTATGTCAATAAGAGACAGTGCCCAGGGAAGTTAATTAGAAGGCTGGTCAGTAGTATAATATTTTGGTTCTCTGTGAGGTGATTAAAGGCCAGCATAAGCCTGTTTTATTTTGAGAAATGAGGAAGATGTTGAGACATTATTGTCTCCAAGCCAGGTGCAACTGATACATTTTAGAGAAGTCTGAGACACCATTGTTTCTAAGATGAATCATACTTGGATCGTTACCAAAGCGTCAAGGTCACTACTGAACTCAGCAATAATGGCAGCTTTGAATATGGTTAAAAAAACGAGGTGGAGTCTAGAAAATAAGCTCCACATTAGGTGGGATAATGAAAAGATATATAATATGATGTTTTATGACTTTGCATTAGGTTCTTAATACCGGGATCAAGGCCTAGGTTTGCATTGTATTGCTCTTTATATTCTATTCACATTGAACTCTACCAGCTTCAAGTGTATTCTTTGAGTCTTTCTCTTAGAAGTGTTGAATTTAATGCTAAATTGTGGGTAATCTGAAGATTTATCGGCCCATCTGAAGATTTCACATGACACATTCTTCAAACATGTCACCCCTGGCTGCTTCATGAGTATATGTAAATTCAGAATTTCTGAAACTCAAATTCCTCTCTATTTGCTGTAGCAGCCTGGTGCAGCTCATTACCTGAAATGCTACTTTTCTTGCCCTTCCCTTTGGCTGCATGAGGTAAAAGCTCCACTTCGCTTTGAGGCATCTGGGCAACTTTTTGCAAGAAAATCTTTTCCAAGGCGAGGGCCATCAGCACTATGTCATCTGTAGGCTACAAGACAGAGGGAAATCTATGAGGATCTAGCATCTGTGAAGCCGGCCGGCGCAATGCATTTCTAATCAGGAAGTTTCTCACCTTGTTGTATATGTAGCAGTTGGTGAACATGGTGTTGAAGTCTTGCAAACATTCGCTGGCGCTCCAGTAGTAGTTGTTCTCTAGTCGTTTCTTGATGGTTCCCAAGTCCATGGGAGATGTTATTATCTTATGATAATCCTGATTAAGAGAAAGAGTCAATGTGTCAGATAAATGTAGTCTCGCTTTTTGTTTCTGTCCCACATCTACAAAGGGATCCACTAAAGTCTGACTGATAAAAAAAACAGTACACAGTGCACAATTCCTATATTTTAAGAATTATTCTTATATTTAAACAACTTCCAGAATCATTCCAGTTTATACATTTTTTTTCATACTATTGTCCATCATTCCTATCAGTCATAACATGATGAAAGAAAAAAGAGAAGTCAAATGATGAAATCATTACCCAAACTGTAATTAACATCCCACAACCAATAGAAACAACAGTCAAAGCTATGTAAATCACACCCGAGTTGTTGGTACGTAGTCATGGAGATGGTTTTGATTCTCTTATTTATATATGTCTCTTAGATTTCTGCCTCCACGCCGGCACAATGGTGGTGAATGGAATTTTGTTTCAAATGCCATTTCAATTTATCTCTTCAGAGAACATCTCTTTCCAAAAGCCATGTCCTAGTTACGCTTGATAATCCATTTACTTCACTGTGAACGGTACAAATGCAGTATTAAAGAATCAAGCAATTTTAGGGTTATATGGGTATATGCTTTAAATATTGGATGTGACTGAGATTGAGTATGATGCCACATTCCAATGTCTCTATACTCACTGTGTTGTGTTGTTTAAGTGGGTTGTGCATGAGGATTAGAAGACAACCAAAACCATGGTGGAAACAAAAAACAGTGAACATTTTTTTTTTCCAACTGCAATGAAAGAATGACAAAGACATCAGAGGAAATTTAAGGATTTTAAAGCAGTTTTACTCCAGTGACAGAAAAGAGAAAAAGAGAAAGGGATGCTTTTCCACAACACAAATGCACATATGACATTTTAACAGATCACAGTTGAACAATGGGAGGTGTTGAGTGAAAAAAATCAGCAAATTCAAGGCTCCAAAGCCTAAACGCTGCTTTAATTTGTTTGTAGAAACAAAGGTGTTTTACTGTACATCAGAACCTGAAAAAATATATTTGGCTGCAGATATACAGCTGCACATTGAAGTGTTGTGAAAAACGCTAAATGTAAGCAACTGTGAAGAACATTTACATCACACAACGTGCACAATACTCACTGATAGTCCAAGAGCGACTGCATCGACGGGACTGTGAAAAGGCCAGGCAAAGTGGTGGCGCCAAAGGGATCTGATCACTACATTCTGCATGAACTGCAGCTGGTTGGTCCTCCGGCCTGCCTTGTTGGGATTGGTCACCTCAGGAGGCGGAGGATTCACAAGCTGCGGCGCATCCGGTTCTGCGTCTGCTGACATGGTGATGGCAGCAGGATCGGACTGGTCTTCAACAAATAAACACAACCTCTTGCTGGTTTCTATTATCTTCTGTGAATCATGTAGCTTTCGTGTTTCTCGTGATCAAAGGCTCCGAAGGAACAAAGGACCACTTCATGCATCGTTTTTCTCATAGCACACACTATGACCTGTTGGAATAGAAAAAGAAATAAAAGTTACGAGTGTGGTAGATAAGAGAATTATTGCCATGTTCCAGAAATCAATAAGAAGCCTTCGCTGAGATTTTGGTTCTCAGGAGTGTGTGCAGACTGTATTTGATTGACATCTTCCTCACTATTCTGTTAGCATCTTTATGATTCTGTATGCATAGATGGAGTCTGGTGACTTCACCTAATGTCAAGCATAGCACTGCCCACCTTCAGCTTGACCAGAGGTCTAATCAGCCAGAATAAGTGACACCTGTGTAGGTGTGCAGGGGCCTTTAATGTACTGTAGCGTGGAATTTAAAAAAAAAAAAAATGTATGTCTTGTTATATACTGTATATTGAAAGGATTATATATTTTTAGTTTCTTTTCTAATTTTACTGACAAATGTTTTATAATTACAGTGATTGACTTTCTGGACAAGCCATAGAAAATCTGGGGCCTGTACTATGAAGCAAGTTCAACATACGCAGGATATCTTTTCATTAGCTGGCTTCACTGAGCCTAACATTGGCCGTCCAGATAACCAGTACTATAAATGTTGCATTTATAATCATGGGAGCCAATTAACAGTGTGTGGATTATTGTTCTAATAAAAGTCAATCCTTTGTGTTTATTTCCAGTTATCATCACACAGTTGTCTCATGTTATTCTGAACTGCAGTGATTAAATCAGAGTGTAAAATCATCCACACTGTCAGCTGGCACTCTGGGGGTAAAATAAAGTTTGCACTATCGCAGCTAAAATCATCATTATGCGTTTAGTGTCGTAAATGATCTCTCTGCTTGTTAGAAGCTCTGTTTTAAAACCAGAGTGGAAATAAAAAGCCTGGAACAATAAAATGTTTCTACTGATCTATAAAAATATATATTGCTCTTTTATACTTCTCACTTTATTGTAACTCAGGACTTTTTTCCAGCGATCTGATTGGTCAGTGGCCGGGGTGTTGACAGGTTGTGATCCGATCCTCTGAAGTTAACCTGCACTGGAGTGGGTTAGCTGTTCAGCATAAGTTGCCATGGTGATGTACCCCAGTAAGAGGTAAACCACCATCGTAACCCTGAAAACCCAGAGTTAAACCTGAAGTTACCTCACTAACCCCAAATCCTGCTTCATAGTAGAGGCCTCTGGGGCCATGCAAAGTTGATTTTATCAGATTTTATCACACAGCTGACAGTGTGGATGATTTTACACTCTGATTAAATCACTGCAGCTCAGAATAACATGAGACAACTGTGTGATGATAACTGGAAATAAAAATGAAATATTGTCTTTTACTCGAAAAATAATCCACACACTGTTAATTGGCTCCCATGATTGTAAATGCAACATTTGGGTCAGCTTCGGTAGCGGAAACAGTCTGGCATTACTTTTAAGTTTGGTGACACTGGTTAACAAGGCTCAGTGAAGCCAGCTCACCCAGAGAGAGCTGGACTAAGTTGAACATGCTTTGTAGTGCAGACCTCTGTATTGTCAGAGAGCACTGAAACATTCGGTCTAATTGTTGACATGACATTTTAACAAATATTAAAGTGGCTTTCCTTAACTTGGGGGGAAATTTAGGATTGATGAAATACTGATTTAAATTCCTGTTAAATTCTTTGTTTTATTGAAAACACAAAGATTGTCAAGAAACACGCAGTTACACAGTGAACAAGCTAACACTATCATATGAAGACGGTTTGGAAGGAAAAATACAGCTTCACAGACAGTTAAGTTTGAGTTAAGTTTTAACTTTGTGTCTCTGGCTTTTTATCTCAAACCATTATCACTTTACTGACGACACGTTACCATGAAAGCTAACTTAACGTACTAAGTAAGAAACTGGACAGATGGCAAATAATTAGTCTATCGGGTTTTAAAGAAGCACAATAAATATTTCTCAGGGAAAGCAAAGAGCACACCTTCAGCATGGAGAGCTAACGTCATAACTGAAACTCTGTGTGAGCTGTTGTTAGCTAACATTATGCTGTCAGCTGCACAAAGAAAAGGAATAACCATTATCATGGTTGAATTTCATGCTGCCTACTTGGAATTTTGCTTACAATGGTCAATCCGACAGTCCCGGTTTGTTTTGAGGAGGTAAATTTTCAGCGCAAAGCCACAGAATGTGTTCACACAGCCCCTGCGGAGCGGTTAGCCACCTTCAGATAACAGCAGCAGTGGGTACGTGTTTCGCGGGGGATGACGGGAAAACAAAGAAAACAACTGAAGTTTTTACTGTTTGGTTTTATAAAGGAAGAGTTTAGGAGCTGCGGTACTTCAGAGCAGGCTACAGCCCGCGCACATGTCTACCAGAGAGCCGCAGGACGCACCGTTAGATCAGTTGCGGGACTGAAAACTTCCCTGCCGAACTTGCTCCAGGACAGCGTGGATCGTCGGCGGATTATAAACCGAAGATACAGTTTGATTACTGCCACCTTCTGTTCCGGAGTGCACAGACTCAAACCGATTTATAAAGTATTACAAGTAGTCAAGCAAAATCAAAAAAGCTACAAAGGCCCCCGATTTTTGAAACTTATAAAATTATTGACTAATGTTACTAGATTATTCATCTGCAATACTACCATTACTACTACTACTAATAATAATTATAATAATATTATACAATATATAATAAAATATTAACTACAAAAAATCCATTTCCTCTTCACTCCCAAAAATAGCATATCCATGACTGTATTCTTTTTGACAATGATAAATAATATTTAATTTAATTTGTACCACATTTTTGTGCGGTACAAAGTGCTACAAAGTGCTATGGTATTAATAAAATAGAACACACAACATAAGAGAAAATAATGTCAAGAAAAAGGTGGTGGCACCCTTTTTTCATTATTTTTACCTTCAAAAATAATGTCACGTTACCAATACCTGTTATACCTTTACGACTTTCTGTCCCTTTTTTGTTTCCGTTACTCCTGAGGGTAATGCGCAGGCGCACAGAAACACCACCGCACGATTCCCCGCTTCTCCTCGCAGCTTCCTCCTCGCATGCAAACATCTAAGAGCCACCCGTGTGAAATATGCGTTCTTCGTGATCAACTAAATACAAATACGTGGATTTTTTCCTCCCAGTCTTTGCCAGGAGTAACAATCTGACCGTGAATCTGCGTTAAATCCCCGTGAGTATCGCTTTCTGAGTGATTGCTCATTGTGTGAATGGAGGGCCCCTCCGGAGCAGCTAACAGTTTGTCAACAGCATCAGTTCATTTAAGGCAGACGGCTTAATGATCACATAGCTCTCAGCTCTCAGTATGAAACCAAAGGATTTCAGACCGTGTTGTCATTTGTTTCTGTCGGGCTTTAAATCCTTAAAGCTGAAATAAATGTTTACTGTAGGATGTCAGGGTTGGACTTGTCAGGGACTATGTGCCTTTGTTTGCTTTTCCTTTTCCTTTTCCTTTTCGATTTATTGCATTTAAACACGATTCCACGTTAACATATTTTTAATTAATTCCAACCTCTCTTGGTTGACAGTAGAAATTTTTTCTTTCCAGTCATTTAACTGAAACATTTAGGGCAAATCAACGGTAGGTTAGCTAGCTTTGGCTAGCTGAAACACGTAACGTCAGCTACATTTATAAATAAAACCACACATTTTATGGTTTTTAACTACCAAACACTAGAAAATACGCTATTCTGTGCCAGCCGACTTTATTTACATTTACTGAGAATTACAGCATTATTTCAGAGTAGTTGTACAGCTGTGATTTGACATCAATGGTTCTCAAAGTGGGGTCCGGGGACGCCCAGGGGTCCTTGAGGGTGTTCCTGGGGGTCCCAAGCAAAAAGAGGAATAATTTATTTTCACTATGATTCCATCTATAAGTACCATAATGACAGAATGTATGACTGTTTTGGTTATGAGTTTCATACACTTTGTGTAATAAAACGTCTAAAAATAAAGATCTTATCAGATGGGGGACCCTGGGACAAAATCTTATCAAATGGGGGTCCGTGATCTAATTTGTGTCAGTTTAGGGGTCCTTGATGTGAAAAAGTTTGAGAACCACTGCTCTACATACATGACCAGCATAATTATCAAAGGGGCCTCTGGGAATTTGTGTTCAAAGATCCCCTCCAGACATGTTTTAAGATGTATATAAAATACTCTACTTTGAATAATATGTGTTTGATATAGTTTATCCACAAAAAAAGTATAGTTATCTCATTAAAATCCTTAAAATGACATCTCCTCCTTCTCCCTCATTAACAATTTCAAAGTCTATGATTATGCAAATCTATTTTATTTAATAAGTTTAACTGTTGGTATACAAGATTTCTCTTTGTTTTCTATAAAGTTCATTCTCAGTGTTTGTGCACTGGAGGCTTCAAGTTTCCACATCACACTTGTGTACGTTGAATACTGAAGCAGGATTGGCTTCTAAACTAGTTGTGATGTCACAAATTTTGCTTGTAGCCCCGCCCCTTAAAACTGGATTTTAATAAGCTCGGAGAAACTTTCCACTTTCAGCAGATGAATGTGAAAACAGTCTTCTACTGTCAAACTCTACATATACATCACTCTGCACAGTGAAACTCAAATATTCAACTCTAGGAACAAGAAGAAAAACATTTTTTAGTGGAGGGAGACTTTAATCATTTTGTCAATGAAAACTGGAATATCTTGTATAATATAAATAAAAATCACTGAATCTTATAATGTATGAATTTGTGTTAAAAACCTCAGCTTGCATGCAGTGTGTTATGCAGTTGTGAACGTGGCATTGTGTAATAACTTATATAGAATTTCACTTTTAACATGCATCCCTTTCTTCTTTGTTTCAAGATAGTGCACAGTAGATGCCCATTTCCCTCACCATGGCAACAGAGGATAAGAAACCAGAGACTGACACAAAACCTCCAGTGGTGCCATCAGCGTCTGCCAGTCAAAGCAAGGTTTGAATTTTTTTTTTTCAATGTTTTTAATGTTTCCTGCAACTTCCAACTCTGCTGTTAACTGCAGCAACGTACTTATTAGTTCATTTCTGATAACGGTAGGCAGGGTGAGGAAGTATCCAAATGTAGAAATGGAATTTTTTTTTCCTCTAACATCATTATTGATAAATGTCATTTTCATTTACAGTCCGCTCCCGCCAAACCTAACTACAGCCTGAAATTCACATTAGCCGGCCACACTAAAGCCGTCTCCTCTGTCAAGTTCAGTCCGAGTGGAGAATGGCTCGCCAGCTCATGTAAGTTCCTTTCAACCACCTTTTTGTTATTTGTCTTTATTACTATCAAACCGTATTGTGAGCAAAATCTATTTACTGTTTCTGTTTGTAGCAACACTGAATGCTTTTTTTTTTTTTTTCTTTACAGCTGCTGATAAACTCATCAAAATCTGGGGAGCATATGACGGCAAATTTGAGAAAACCATATCTGGACACAAACTTGTGAGTGTCGTCTTTATTACTGCAGCGTTTAGGGTTTTGAGAGATGGGATTGTATTTGTTCTTTTACATCATCCTTGATTAAAAACGATACAAAAAGCAGAACTTACCATGCATCATGTATTATTTTCAGTTTCAAAATGATAAATCCTTAGCCATAGTTTCAGTATTTTCTTTTCTTTCATCAGTTTTACCTTTGCTTTCTTAATCAGAGCATTGAATTCTATGTGACTATTTATTTCCCATGAATGCTCAGGGCATATCTGACGTGGCCTGGTCCTCAGACTCCAACCTCCTGGTGTCTGCGTCTGACGACAAAACCCTGAAGATCTGGGACGTGAGCTCGGTAAGAGAGCGGACGATTGTGCGTGTTTGTGAGTGTGAACGGTAAAAGCCTGTCTACACAAAGACTCCAGTAGCGACTTCCACACTCGTGTCTTGTAGCATTACACATTTATGAAGTATGAAAATGAAATCCGTGCTCACTCTTTGGATTCATAGCTGCGGTTCCTGTTGCTCTTAAATTTTTATCACCATTAAAGCTGCATTCACTTCCACTGCGAACTAGCCGAATGTGATCTGATACCGCTCGTGCTTTGAGTAAAGAGGCGTTTTTCACTTCTGTTGCCAGGGAGACGTTTGTGACATTTTCAACTCGCCTTTTTCTTTTTTTTTTTGTTGTTGAATACAGGGGAAATGCTTAAAAACTCTAAAAGGTCACAGCAACTACGTCTTCTGCTGCAACTTCAACCCCCAGTCCAATCTTATCGTGTCAGGATCGGTGAGTACGAAACTCTTGTCAAGAAACAAGCAGTAAAACGGAAACCTGACTTTAGACCTTTGCTCAAGCTACAGTTCTAAAAAGCATGTATGTGTGTGTGTGGTTTTGAAGAAAAAGTGATATTTTTTTTGTTTGTTTCCAGTTTGATGAGAGTGTAAGGATATGGGACGTGAAGACTGGGAAATGTTTGAAAACGTTGCCGGCTCATTCTGACCCTGTCTCTGCTGTAAGTTTTTTTTTTTTAATATATATCATTAACATTAGCAGAATGTTGTAGACCAGTAATGTGATGATCTGTCTCGGCTCGCAGGTTCATTTCAACAGAGACGGCTCCCTGATCGTGTCCAGTAGCTACGACGGCCTTTGGTAAGAACAAACTATGTTATTACCCCCTTTTTTAAAAAAAAAAACTGACATGGCAATAGTCAACACAATTAAATGCAGTAACTTTTCTTATTCACTGTTACTGTAGATGTGATGCTGAGTAAAGCACTTGTCATGTTGCAGTGGAAAATAATCACATTGTGTGTTTCATTAGCAGATTACAACTCAGTTTAAAACCTAATGGATTTTATAATTTAATTGACTGTCACAATACAACATGCAGTTATGTACAAATTCCCTTACAAGGACAATTTTCCTGCTTTCAGACATTCACAATTTTCTGTAATAAAGGAAATTATGAGAGGAATAGAAATAAATAACAGTAATGTAATGGTCCTGCAAGAGGCACATTCCAATGATAGGTTTATTGCACTAAAGCTTTACAATATTCAACAAAACTAAAATCATGTATTAATAACCTCTGACTGAAAATAAACCACAATTTATATTCCAATCATGAAATATCACCTTTTAGGTTACCTGTTAGCTTAGTGACAACCTCTAATAGAGTGTCATAAATAAGCATATTTCACTTAAAATGAAATACTGTATTTTTATGTCATATTTGCAGCTTTAACATTATATACAGCAGTACTGCATTTCTTTATACTAGCAAGCAAACTCTCTCAAGATGATACTTTGCCCTTTTAAAGTGGATGTGAAGCAGTCAATCAACTTAACGTGATTTACTGAATGGATTTCCATTCATTCCTGGATGTAAAATAGAGTTTTACAGGGTTAAAGCCAAGGACAGAACAGCCCATTTTCATAAACCGCCGCTGAAACAGACAACAGTACTGCTGCTCTGTCTAGCGGCACTAAAGAGAGAGAGAGCCTCTGATGAGCAGTGACTGCAGGGTTTGCAGTGAACAGGTTTGGGAGGAAGATTACATAAAGGAGAATATCTTTGAGTCGGGTGAGCTGGTGGTTCACTGGACCAAAATCCTGAAGTTGCTCCGTATGTTTTCAGTTTCACCGCCTGTAACGTTTGCTCTACCAACCGCCCCACATCCTCTGACAACAGCAGTACAGTCATCAGTCTGCCACAGGGAAAGGGCTCCAAGACACGCCAGCCAGGCAGGGAAAACACATTCTTGGAATATGCTGGGCCATATGCAGAAATGCTAATTAGAGCAGGCATTTTTACTACAGAGCTCCATAATTTCAATAATACACTTTTCTAGAGTATCTGGCTGACTGACTCGTGTGTTGCATGTAGTATTGTGGCATCTATGATTGGTTGTTGTTTTGAGTTCACATTGATCAATACGGATTGATACTATGATTGTGGGATAAATGCTCAGACGGTGTCTCAGTTTTTTGGAAATGGTGGTTGCATTTCACTGAGCTGGAGCATCCAGGAAGTACGCTGGGATTTGAAGCCAATTTGACATATTTGCCGAGGGAAAGGAGTGGCTGTAAAATGGTATAAATATTTTTTGAGTGTCACAACCCCCGCAAAATGACTTTTCACTATCAGAATTCAATCCATTCAGTCTGATAACATTTGGAAAGTCCAGAAGAGCTGCAAGATTGAGTTATTTTGTCCCATTTAAATTAGCAGAGGGCTAACCAGACATTGGCCGGCTTGGTTGGCAGAAGTCTCTGGTGCGCATGCTCTATAGTAGGTCTATCTGCAGACTCGCAGTATCTACACAACACACCCACTTGGTTAGATTTAACCATGAGCAACGGCATGGTTAGGGGTGTAGCATGCTGTTATGATGACAACATCAGGGTGTGTATCTCTAATAACTTGAACTAAATTGTTTTACAAAATGATCAAGCCTAGTTAATTGACTGTTGTGACCCTCCAGACACAGTTCAGTTATGATTAATGCTTTTCAAAGAACGTGTTCTCATAGCTTTCTTTTACTGCTGCCACTTTTTAATCCAGGTTCTGTGTCTGTGAGCAGACAGCAGAACATGTTTAAATAGACCACTAAATGACTCAACGTATGTATGTCGGGACTAAACGTGAGTTCTTTCCACGTGGAAGTCAAACTCAAAGATTTGCTGAGACGATGCCCTGAAATGTGCAGCTAATCTCTACCGATGCCTCCTGTGTTCACTTCTGTCTGTATGATTCATTTATTCATCGTGTCTTCTGACGGCTCCTAATTAAATGACAAATTTGTTGTTGTTTTTCCATTCACAGCCGAATCTGGGACACAGCATCAGGGCAGTGTTTAAAGACACTCATAGGTAAGATTATTCAGTATGTGCAGCAAATCTGTTTAATTGGCAATAAGTGGTGTAATGGTTTGTTGTGTGTAGTTTAGTGACAGAAAATCCTAATGAATTGAGGCATTAAATGTGTGAAAAAGTCAAAGTGCTTGAAGGTGTTTAGATATAATTGACTGCTGGTTGTGTGCTGACTGTTCTCCTGTTGTTGTTAGATGACGACAACCCTCCTGTGTCATTTGTGAAGTTTTCCCCCAACGGGAAATACATCCTGGCTGCTACACTGGATAAGTGAGTATTATAACTCTCATTATCTGCTTCTTTTTTTATACCATTTCACCAGCAGAGGGCGGTGTAACACTATGATAATCTCGCCTCACCTGCAGCTTTCTGTAAACAGAACGTACATGTGATGAATGATAAGTTTGATGTTTAGCTGTTAAACAGTCGCACCGCTGTGTTTGTGTTTTACTTTCAGCACGCTCAAGTTGTGGGACTACAGCAAAGGAAAGGTGAGATGCTTTGACAAACGGCTAATGTTTTCAGATCTACTGACGAAATTCATCTTGCAAATCTTATGTTTCCTGTCAAGTAACATTAATATGCAAATCTCTCTTAATCTCGATCATGATGACATGTTTAATCTCACTTTAGAATTAAGAAAAAACGTTGCATTGGAGGACTAAACTACATTTCTTCATCTTTCTTTAGCATTTAGCACGTACAAATATGTAACTTTTCATTGTTCTTCCAACGTTTCAGTGCTTGAAAACGTACACCGGCCATAAAAATGAGAAGTACTGCATATTCGCAAATTTCTCCGTCACCGGTGGAAAGGTAAGAGCTTTGAAGAGTGTTAACAGTTGATCCTCGATGTAACACACAGGATATCTGCTCATTTGTTTGAATAAATCTGTGGTGTTTAATGCCTCACGTGCAGAGTTTATGCATATTTCTGTCGTGAAATCACTGACTGGGCCGGTGTCTTGCAGTGGATCGTGTCGGGCTCGGAGGACAACATGGTGTATATCTGGAACCTGCAGACGAAGGAGATCGTGCAGAAGCTGCAGGGCCACACAGGTGCAGGAGACACACTGTCTAACTTAGTGTGATATGTTTTATGTTCTCATTATTTCTTACCGTGCGCACTGCTCGGCTTTCAAATTGAAATGCATATATGATACGCAGAGACTTTCAATTGTAGTTCTTACCTCCGTTTCCATTGTCCTTCTTGTCTCTTCTTTCCAGACGTCGTCATCTCGACCGCCTGCCACCCGACAGAGAACATCATCGCGTCTGCGGCTTTAGAAAACGACAAAACCATCAAGCTATGGAGAAGCGACTGCTAAGCCCCTTTTGGATCTGTTTGGCCATTCATATTTCTTTTTTTTTTTTATATATTTTTTTCTACATTTTGTTGTAAGAAAAGCAGACTTTTTTTCTAACAGAGAGCTCCTGCTGGATGCAGAGAGCTTTCAGGTAATGAAATTCAGCAAGGAGAACCAAATAATCAGCCACATCAGACAAACACATCAGCGGCATCAGCTCTGCAGCGGATTCATTCCCTCTTGTCACATCCGAGATATCCCACCTGTCTTCTAACACGTGCTAGATTTTTGTTGTCTGGTTAGAAAAATGGGTGACTTTTGTTCTACTTAACAATGTTTATGTCAGTTCTGGTGCTTCAGTATTTTTAACACTGCATTAACCCTGATGTCACTGCTTCACAACAGCTCCCACACGTGCATTTATGGTCTTGTACAATAAATTAAATGGTTATTTGGCCTTCCTACAATTTTTTTTTGCCTTTATTTTGTCTGTGTAATTGTGTAGTACTGCCTAAATGACTTCAAGGTTTAGAGGTGACTATAACAAAAGGTACCCGAGGATCCCTCTTGTACTATTATTTATTAAAGTGGTACCACTATTACTGTTCCCCCCCCCTTAATATTAAATATCAGATCTCAAGTAAGCGCCGTGTGCCATAACAAGATATATTTTCCAATTTTGTAAGTTCTGTTCTCATTATTAAGGCAACAAATCAGGATTCATGATGTCGCAGATAATAGTTTGATAGTTCAAACGAATGTAAATGTCACTACTTTAATTTTTTTTCCCACAATCCTATCAGAGCAGTGAGTTGAATCCCATTCTGGTCAAACATTCCCATAATTTTAACATTTTACAGTTTACAACAGTGACCAAATGCAGTTTTTTTTTGTGTTTTAGGCTTTGTACATATGACATTTACATGTATTGTGATTTTTTTTATTATTTTTTTTTTAGCTGTCTTTGTTTTTTTTTTATGTTCTCCTCTGCTTGATTAGCTCGTAGTTCTGCGCACAAAGCCAGCAGCATCTGTTCTCTGTAGTTAATCTGGGTTTTGTGGACTATATGTTTGCATATGACAGCTATAACCTGCAACTTAATAAAAACCAGTTTTTGTATGTTTCATGTTATCCAGTCAGAAGCGGAGTGTTTTTGTGCTTTTACGTGCATCATACGTGGATATTATACACACAGAATCAGCTGCCGTCAGTCCAGTTCACTTTAAAGTTTTTTAATAACCTTTCTGTCCATGAAAGATAGAACATCAGAGAACAACCCACAAAGAACAGATGACAAAATTCAATCTCCTTGAAAATAGACAAAAATATAATGAAAGAAGACATTCCCATCTTGCAGCGACAGGTTGAAAATGGCAAAGTAAAGGCGACAGTTACCAAGGTGCCAAAGCCAACTACTCCTCTCACCGCTCGCTTTCAGTCTGAAAAATGTTTCTCTTGCCTCGTCGAATAAGCTTTTCCACAACGTATACAACAGCCCACAGAAGAAAAGGGAAAGAACAGAGTACATAAGCAAGGGATAAAATTACCTTTGTACAAAAATAGATCTTTTTCAAGTGTTTTTTTTTTTTCTTTTTTCTTTATACTTGAACATTTTTACTGTCTATGCAACAAAGAAAGCAGTGATTGTGTCACAAGATCAGCTTTTCCTGATTACATTTTTTTGAACATACAATTGCCAAGCAACACATACATTTTGGAGGGTTTAAAGTCTTAACCTTTTTTTTTTTGTTTTGTCATCTTTCATAGCTTTTTGAGATCCCATAAACTGTTGAGAAGCTGGTTCTTTTTGAGTTTAGAGCTGCTGGGATTCTGCTGGTTGATCGAAAGTTAATTTTTATAAAGTCATTAATGCAAAAACCCCCAGATAGTTGTGAGAAAAAAAAAAAACACGGTAAACCTCTGAGTTTTAGAACACCTGGTGTGGAACGGTTTGGTCTGAAAGACTTGTCTCCCTCTTTCAATATTGGAAATACTCAAGGAACAGATTTGTCGATATATATTTATAAATATATACACATATACATATTAACAAAATATAGCTTTATGTTATAAAGCATTCATGTAGGTATTCATTCTACGTGGGTGATCCGTTCTTTTATCTCGTCAAGAAGACCCTTGTCTGTCCATTTCCTGCAGGGGAGTGAGCTCGCACATCATCCACATTTTATGGCTTAAGATAACCTGCGGTCACCAGTCACAGTAAACTAAGAGGAGGAGACATCAGGCTGTAGAGAGCAGGAGGATTGGGTCACCCTGTTGCAAAAAAACCAAACGTCTAATTGTTTCATATCTGCTTCTCTTGCTTCCAAAGTTTTGATTAATATTCTTTTTTTGTTGTTTTTGTTTTAACAGACAAGTATAATTTCTTCCAGAATATAAATACTGTAAACTGAGCTCAAGTTGGCAGTCAATACTGTCACCTGGATAGTTTATAATAATACAGGCCACCTCATTGAAACTATTGAGTCATAATAAAATAATAAGCCAATACATTATACTCAAGTTATTGCTCCTTTTTCACTTTTAACAAGCACAGATGCTGTGGTTTAGTCTGATCAAAAGGAACATGGTGTAATAATACAGTGAGAAAGTGCCATATTTCTGTCTGTTGGAAAAATTAAAAAAATAAATCAAGTGATGTTGCAGCGCTGCTTCTCTTCCACTGGAGGGAGCTAACAGCTCATCCCTCGCTCGCTCTTACCCGAACTCATCTGAATGAAAGTAAATGTGAAAGTCCTGTTTGAGGTGTACAGTATCTGACATTTCAGAGCTGGCATCTGAACCGGCTCTTTGCTTTTTTCTGCCTAAGAGAAGAGATCATTGTTCGTCTGGGGATCCGTTTCACAGATGGTGGATTAACATCTACAGATGTAGCTCCCTTCTGTGAAACCGGTCCCAAATCACAGATAAAAATGTACACATGGCCATTGTATCATTGATGTCTTGGTTGGAAACAAAAAAGTCTATGGAGTCTTTATTGTGCTACCAGAATAATAAGAGACTTTTTCAGACTGAATTATTACCGATTAATAAGCGAAAAAAAAAAAAAAAATATATATATATATAGAAATTGAGCTCTAGTCTCATACATGACTCCTGCCACCTGTGCAGCAGCTGGCCAATAAAAGCTCCTGTTGCTGCTCTGTGGATTGGACTTCATTTCATTTTTAGTGCTTTAATGAAATGGAGCACAGAAGGCAAACTGTAAAGCGGGACACAAATGAACTGTAAGATGGAACATGAAAGGCAGAAACGTCAGGAAACGCAATATTAAAAAGTAAAATCTTTAAAATCTGTATCATGAATCCATTTTAAAATTCAATTATTATTTCATCATTTAAAAAGAAGAAGCGACTACAACAATTAACCGGCAAATGTAATTATTTTCCTTGCAAATTGAATTTGTATTTTGTTAAATGTATCAAATGTATCAATTGATTATAATCAAACACTGTAAAAGATATTATTCCTGTGGCACATTCCAGACTCCATACACCTCAGACTATCGACCATCATTATGAAAACACAGTGCTCAGGTTTGTTTCTTCAGGTTCAGACCCTGTCAAGGTGCTTATGAAAGAGTGGTGAATATGCAGATATAGGAAGAAAATCTCTTTTTTTTTTTCTCATATCATATTCTGCTATAGTTGTAGTTTAACATATCATTAAACTCCACTTTGCTCCACTGTTCCATAATACACTTACAAATGAGGGCCAACAGCTGCTTATTCTCTATGTAAGCCTATAATCAGTCAAGGGTGAGTAAACCAGTGCGGAATGACTATCAGATATCTGAATAGTGGAGGGAGAAAAACATGTACGTATGATATTTACTCCTTTCTGTGAACATATTAACAGGGGACCCACATCTAACCAGGATACCAACACCAAGATATCAGACCTGTTTAAGCCATATCGACATGCACCTGCTCTGTGGACAATCTTTGGAAATGCACTTGATGCATAGTTTTGCAGCAGCTGCAGCATTTAGAGAAAAAGGAGAGGGGAGAAAAAAAAAAAAAAAAAGCAGAATATGGGCATAAAGCATATTTATACATAACATGGAGATATTCAACATTTTCAGTTCGACTTGAATGACACTCGGTTGTCCAGAGAAGTGCAGAGAGAGTGACTGTGTGTGTGTGTGTGTGTGTGTGTGTGTCCCTCTGAGGAGAAGAATAACCTGGGCCAAAGATCCGCCTCAAAGGTCGAACAAATCAGCTCTCCGTTTAGGAACCCGACTCCACTGTCATGAGGTTAAGTGCCAAGTAACAAACAAATAAACAAATAATGGCTCTGCTGCAACGATAAGCGCTTCTCCCGCATACTGTAAAGGGTTTTAAGTCTAAATGAGTGTGAAGAAACCGAGGAGGGATGGAAACAGAGGTAATCGTGCATTGCTGTCGTTAAATGGAAAACTGAAAATAACGTCAAATACTGTATACGGTTGTAACTTCCTGTACAGGTAGATAATGAGGTGGGTTAGAGAAGCTAAATACCCACTGCGTTGTGAGCAGGAGTTCAGGAGTTCTGAGTGTGGAGGTGTAAATGGTGTGCTGAAATTCACATGAAATGAGAGGTGGGGAGGTTGGAGAGGGGACGGAGAGGAGCTCAGACGCTTGAGAATATCCCCCCCTCACAGACCGAATGTGCGCTCACTTTCCAGCCACCCGAGGTTGGTTGTGATCACCTATGAGGTTGCGACAAAAGGCTAAATTTTTCAAAGACGGATGACAAAAGTTGTTCCTGCACCTGCTGGTCGCCTTTCACGGCATCCGGTGATGCACATGTAGCGTAAAGCTAATGTGAGGCTAATTTACAACAGCCTGGTTTCTTCCTGTGTGCACAAGAACTGCGCAGATTGTACATAACAAGCTCTCCCAACTCCAGATCAATCAATACATTAACTGAAGGGCTGATTAGTGGACTAATACATCGTCCTCCCCGGTGTTGCACAGTGCTAACAGTAAGACATGGTTATATTTGTTGGAATTGGGCAGAGACCTGAGTTTTTTTTCAAAAATTTTTTTGAGCACTTGCAGTCTTGTTAACCCACCTCTTGAGTTCTATTCCAGAAAGCTCACACTTCAAAAACAGCTAGTGCAAGACCTGACGTGTTCAGTCGAGTCAGGCAGGAACAGATGAGTTCCTTTAAGCAGTCGTGTTCGCCCCCCTCCCTCCCCCCACCATCCCTCCCCGAAATAAGTTCAGTCCTGAAAGACAGAGAGGGCTCAGGTCCAAGTCAAGACCACCTGAGGCTCTCCCGAGTCCACGATTGTCCCGATCACAACGCTGAGTGTCCGAATATGACATCACCGCTGTTTTTTTTTTAATTAATATACCTGCAAGCAAAACTGTGGATCATCTCTGCTTTTTCTTGTCAAGGTGTAGGAAAAGCAAAGACGAAAACGATGGCTCAATACGTTTCTTTTGTCCTCTGTCCGTCCTCATCTCAGTCCACTGCTGTCACTCGTGTTGTCATGAGATTTTCATTTTCATATATATATTTCTTATTTATATATTTTTACAAGGTATAAAACAGACCCATAGACATGACGAATTCATTGTTTCGAAACACATCAAAGGGAGGCGAGGAGAAGAAAGGGTGGATGGGAGGTAGGGAGAGGTTCTCCGTCCAAAGTCGTCACGTGATCTGTCCCTTGCTGGAGATGGGATTTTTTTTTAAAAGGACCCTGCTCCCGATCCAGGGCTGGTGGGAGATGTGGAGGAGGAGGAGGAGGAGGAGGAGGAGGAGGAGGGAGAAGAAGAAGAGGGTGAGGAGAGCTCAACCCCTTCTGCTATTATGTCATTTGATGTGGGGCTTCTAGCATCTCCATGAGGAAGGTGTCGATGGGCGTGTCGCCAATGAGCTTAAAGAAGAACAAGTGCTCCAGACACTTGAGGCCGATGGAGCGCAGCGCTGGTAACCGCAGCAACAGCTTGGCAAACCTGTCACAACACAAGACCAAAATAAAACGTCGGCATTATACATCTGACAGCAAGAGGGAGGAATGAGGAGATGAAATAACCTTAGATACCGCACATATATAATATCTTCAATATAATGAGCTTTGACTGACTAGCGCTAACATGTTAGCTCTCCAGCTACGGTAATTTACCAACTATCCTTACGAGTACATCACCAAACTTCTAGATTCAACTATTGTAAGAAGACACGCAGACAAACTTCTCTGTGCCACTTTCTGGTATGAACGACCATTAAAAGGGGAAAAGAAAGCAATCAAACAGCTAACTAAAAATGCTACAAATATGTTTTTTTTTAATCATTCTAATCATAATCTTCAAATGTTTTCTTTTCTCATCAATTCATTGTGCAGTTTATCAACCCAAAATACATGCTGAAGAGAAATTTGTGTAAAGAGAGATTAAGTGTAGAAGAGCAGGCCTCACAACTCACAACTATGAGTGTTTGATTAAATTATTTTAATTATTATGAGTATTATTTTTATACTGTCTGTGATTGCTACGATTTTGTGAGGAAATCTTAGGCACCATGAAGTTGTGAGCCCTACTCCTTTTTATTCCTGTATATGTGGATGTATATATGATGTATATTTATCTATATATGTGCACAGTTGAACTCCTGTCTGTGTTTGTCTTCTTACCTGCCAGGCTGCTCAGGGTACTTCTGTTTGCAGTAGGCCTCTAAAGACGCATAGACTTTCTCTCTTAGAGCTTCTACCTCACCTGGGTTGGACAGACCTTTAGAATCTGTGGAGACACACACACACGAATGACAAAAATAAACAACAACAACCTTTATTATTATTAAACCCTATTATTTTACAGTATGTAGACAGGAAAGGTGTTTCATTAGTAGATGTACCTTTTTTTCTTTACATTGTCCTTCTCACATTCTTACAGTTATACTATCACAATCCTCTACTTTTGGCTAGTGAACAACTCAGTCTGTGTAAATTAAAGTTGAAAGTCTTTCTCCGGGATAGACAGGATAGAACAGAGCTTTACTAACTTACAAGTTGAGTTTTAACCTCACAAGCTCATTGTGGACGTGTGTCACCACATTCTAGGCTAGTCCAATTAGGACTGCAATTTCCGAACGGGCGCTAATTTAAGCTTCACTGGAGGACTCCTCTTTGATAAACAACACAAACACGTCATTGATTAACATTTCTGATTAACAAAGCATTGCATAATTGATTAACAATGAAAGAACATTTGTTGTTAATAGCTGGACTAGATGACACAGTGTGGGAAAGGAAGGACTGAGGTCCTTTTTAGCATCGCCGTCCCCTCCTCCGGCGCCCCCACCCTTTGCTTTCTCAGTCAGACCGGTCTAGTGAACCCCTAATTAACAAGGAATCAGGCCGAGAAGTGAACCGGGGCCAGCGAGCTTGGAGGTGGCCTGAACAAAATGTGGAACACAGAGGATCAGTGTGTCTGGGGTGAACGGATTCACAGTAGCTCCATAGGGACAGAGGGAGGCTCCCACACCGAGTCATTAAAAAACCTGGGTCACATTGATGGTTTGGTTTAATAGAGAGGAGTTCAGGACAGCACACTGTTAGCAGGAGTGACACATGCCTAGGCAAGAGTCTCAGTTAAAGAAAACTGACCAGGTTCTTATGGGTATACAGCAGGAAAATGCCATAAAAACTCTAATGGATGTCACTTTATAAAAAACAATAATTAATCGGTTTACCTTCAATCCATTAATCATTCAATGCTTATGTACTGTATCAGCTTTTATTGTGCGCTATCTATCTCGGCACACAGCAGGTGGGACCGCATCAGTTTTACAAGTCACAAGCGAGTCTCAAGTTTTTATAGAGAAGTCTGAAGTGAAGTTCAAAGAAAACAAAGGCAACTCAAAATCCAGTTTCCAATTCTCAAGCTACATTAATGAGGTCAAGCTGAGTCACAAGTCCTAAACCTGAAGCGAAACTCCACCCAAAACCTGAATTTGAGTGTCAAAACACTTCAATAGAAATTTCAAGAAAAGTTCTTGGACACCACAAGGACTTAGTGACAGGTGCGTAGGATCAAAAACTCCTAACTTGAAAAGAAAACCAAAGAATCCTGCATACTGTCCATCACTTGAACTCACTTAAATAATGCAGGCGAAAACAGAAGTCACCTTTCAAGTTTACTAGTGGGAGTGTTTGATGCTTAAAATACAGATTTTGGGTGGAGTATCACTCTAAGTTTCAGGACTTAAATGAGTCATATTCTATTCTAGCAATATTGAGGACAGTGTCAGCAGCAGATAGAAACAGTAACAGCCCTACAGCTCACAAAGATGAAATGGAAGTATTATGCCAAACTGTAATACACTGGTGTGCAACAAAGCTGTTCAACAATACAGCATTGTTCTGAGAGAACAATCACACATTGGAGATATGTTAACAGTGCTGAATTCTGTTGTGGATGCTTACCACTTAAAAAAATAATTAGATGTAGGTTGGTGAAAAGAAAAGTATTATTTTTGGTAGCATTTCAAAACTACAAAACCCTAAACTGGCATCAGATATTTCCATGTTGCGCTGTAGTCTAATTCTGCCCCAAGATTGTTTTGGTTCCAAGTAAAATTGAAACTAGAATGAAAAGACTGTTTGCTCTTTTAAAACCGCACATTTTTGAAACACCCACTTTACAGCTTCTTTAAACTGCCACAGCAAATGACAGCTTACATATAGTGATATTTACCTGGGTTGAAAAGGACTATAGCTCGAAGGCACCCCAGTTCTGTCTTATCCATCTGCATGTCCCTCATTTTAGACACCAGTTCTGTGAGCACTCTGCACAAAAGAGACACACACACACAAAAAAAAGACAACACAAAGTTAGAAATGTGGCTTATTCAAAATCAGATGTAGTTAAAAATACTACGTTTATTTAATCCTTATTAGCTACTAGACTATTTGTGTTATATCGCACAACCGAACGAATGCCAGACAAAGTTAAGATCACAGGAAACCATTTGAGTCTAATTGGTACAATTTTGTAAATGCACATACTACCCTTCATGAGAATTATCCAAATCCAGACTGGGACATTAAAAATATGTTTTAACTACTATCCAGCTCAAATCTATTTAAAAGCAAATACACACAAGCGTATTCTCCAGCCCACATAGGCACCGTTAGATCAGTGGAAAAGTTTACAACCCTGCAAAGTAATTATATTTAGTACATGGTTTTCATAAAAGGAAAGCCACAGAGTAAACACAAGCTGTAATCTAACACCAGCACTCCCACTGTCTGTGTGTGACATCACTGGTGGGAGTGTTGGTGCGTGGAGTCGTTCAAACTCCTCACCCCTCTTTGACTCGGTCACACCCTCTCCCCGGCGCTCTTTATTTTCCCTCTCACTCCCGTTTCTTTCTCCCTCTCTCTCCCTCTCTCTCTCTCTCTCTCGGATAGTAAAGTCAATTGCGGCTCTTAGCTCATTCTAATTCAATTTGCTCAGAGGAACGACAGAGCTAAAAGAAAAGAGAAAAGAAAAAAAAAAGGAAAGAAAATAATGAAGTATTTAAGTTAATCAGTCTCTTCATTTGTATGGCGAAGAGGCAGGAGTAGATAAAGAAACATTATCAGTTCTCTGTATCTTAATGCTCGCCACAGTTAATGCAGAGATGTAATAAGTCCTGTGGCTGCCAGCGCCAATGATTGAGTGGAGAGTCTGGCCGTCAGAGGGGCAGAGACCCAAGAAAAGAAAGAAGAGACGGAAAGATAAACATGAGGCCTGCTATTAAAAATGGGTTTGATGACAGCACCTCCAACTGCAGGGACATGTACCTGTACACCACACTGTTATTTTCATCATCAAAGCCTCTTTTAATTATTTTTTGAGAAAGTCGATTTTTCAGATTTTTTTTAAATTGTGTAGTTCAAAACCAAAATATATTAAAGCTACAATAATATAAAACAGATCAAATCTGTATAACCTCACATTTGATAAGCTGGAACAAGCAAATTAATTTGTCATAAATTACCTAAGCAAATAATTGATGATCAGAATTGTTAGTGATTAATATTCTGTCGATCAACTAATCTAAAACCATGTATTGGCATTTAATATATACAGTATTTAGTTTTTATAACTTTCCAAACTGTGCATCTCAGTTCAGCTCAAGGTGTGATGCTGCTGAACAGACACCGTCAGCCTCATGTGAGATTTCAGTCTGTCAGACAGCTCGCTGCCCTGGAATGTCAATAACAGTCACCAGGGTGGTTCCTGCACACACCCGACTTCACCGTAGGCGACTTGTGCATGGATTTTTTTTTTTTTTATTTTTTTTTTTGACATTTTCTGAGTAGTTCAGTGTTCCTGTGTGAGCCCTGATGCATACAGGTGTACATATTTAATACACAGGAGTCAATCAATAGTTCCTGTGCTGCTTTGCTTTTCATGAAGCACATGCTTGTGACTTCCAGTCTAGGTGTAAAACTTCAATGAAAGAAACCTCAATGTCATATGAGAAAATTAAACCACTTTCTAATCAAATGTATTTAAAAACTAATGCTTTATCAGTAGTTAATATATCTTTTTTTAATGCTTAATGTAAGATTGTTTTGTGACTGTGATTCTGATGTGAATGAACTATCTTATTGTGATCTTGTATATATGTAACCTGTTCTCAGGTTAAAGAGATCTTGATATCAATGATGAGACTGCCTGAATAAATGAAGCTTAATAATCAGTAAGGCATCAATAAGTTCAATGTGTGTTGTCATTATTAATGATTTATTAACATTTACAAAGTCATTAGATACAACCTACTAAGTATGCCTGTAATGTTACCACTTTCTAATGAGGCATTCTTAATAAAGGGTGTTTACGTTTATATTTGTTAATAAATAATTCATGAATGCTGAACAGAGCAGTAATAAGCCATCAATAAGGACAATGTTTAAGCAATTGTATACCTAAAGCTAGTTGTGCTGCTAGCCAAAGAGATTTCTCACAATCTGGAAACAAAAAAAGTTGTTCCTCTGAATATTTACTGACCTATAAAACATGTAAATGATTCAATAACCCCCAATAAAGCCAATAGTTACAATTAATAAACCTCAGATGAAATATGTTTTATTAGAAAATGGTAGCACCAGTCAGCACTTACATCAGTTTCAACATGATAACTACTAAAGTGCAAGAAAGTTGTTAATATTGACCTGTCAAAGATGGCTCCCACTCCGGCACTATGGGCGCTGTTGCGGTGGACGTGCAGGCCGGTCGCCAACAGAATCCCGTCTTTAACCGCTATCGAACGGTGCGAAAATGATGCAATGAGGAGTTCATTCCAACCTGAGGCAGAGATGGGAAGAGGGATCGAGGAAAAGCATGAAGGAAAAAGAAAGAAAAAAAAACAAAACAAAAACAAGCAAATCCCAGTACAAAAGTTCACACAGCATTCAAGCAAAATGAAACTGACAACAAAGGGGGAATTCCAATGAATCAATTAAGCTGCGCAGTAAAAGCGTGCAGCTTTCTCAAGCGCAGGCATCAGGTTATTACTAAGACATTTGAATCATGCTTTCTACAGAGACAAGCGTGTAAAAGGGATGAACTGCGCCTGCCATCACAATAAAGACAACAGGCTTGATGTGCCAAAGCAGGGGCTTGACACAGAGAGCAGTGAAGACACAAGACGCTGCTTTTTGAGTGACAGGGCTCCTTTAACTGTTCTGCCTGGCAACACTTGCCTCTTCTCCCCAGAGTTGAGTTGGGTATGCGAGGAGCTGGGATGCTTTTATCTGTGATACAGCAGAACTAAAGCGGTTATTTATAGAAAACCTGAGCGCTGAGAAGAGACGAGCTCTCCAGAATAATGTCTCTCTCTGCTTTGCTGAAGTCTCTCTATCATTGTGTGTGCGGAGGATAAGGAATGATGGGAGGATTTTTTTTTTTAGGGTATGCGATGGGTGTGTAATAGCATTTTTTTTTTTTTTCCCTCAAGGTGGATTAAGAATATAACGGTGTAATATGGAGCGACAGGCAGGCAACAAGGGCAATGTGTTGGAAGAACCCAAAAGACCTTCCTGCATGTGATGTTAGTGAATGTAACAGAAGTGACAGATGATTCACGCTCTGTTTTACGTTGCTGCTTCTGTGATCCTGCGCGGTTAGCTTGCTTTTCCACATATAGCAGATACACACAATGAGTTGTTCTGACCTTGGTGAGTCTTACTCTTGTTTGAGTCACATGACACAGGGAGCCACTCAGGGTTATGACCAGATTTGGTTGAATAATGCTGTTTTCTCGTTAAAGGCTTCTTTCATTGGCCTTTCTGAAAAGCTAAAACAGGGTTCCAAGTTTTTCTAGCTATATTCTAACATAAATAAATATGTACTGCTGTACAGGATCATAAAATTTAACTACCTCATCATTTTAACCAAGATAAAACAACGATTGTTTTGCTAGACCAGTATTTGATCTAAACTCCTGGGTGCCAGGTTCTTCCATCTATTTACTTTTTTCTTCATGTTATATATTGTATCCATATGTCTTGTCAAGGCATCGTTTTGAAATGAAAATCATCATCCTGATTGTTTTTTCTGTTTTTTTATGAACTTCTTGAAATCTTTTTAACAGACCTGCTCGTAGAAGGATGACCTGGTCGTCCAATGGCAGCTCAGAGAAGTGGGGGATCCTCTTGGCCCACTCCACCAAAGTAAAGAGCTGTTTGTCAGCGGCCTGACAGATATTTGTCACTGGGTCATTAGGCTGCAGGGAGACAAAACACACACAAGTCTGGAAGTTAGACATTCAGGTAATGGATGAAATTAATACGTGTCATATTTTTGTTTTAGTCTGTGTATCTCTGTTGGGCGTCTTCCGGCTGTCAGGTTGAGCCACCTATCACCGAGCACACAGACACATTCACGCTTACATGAGTACTACTGCTGTGAATAATATCCTCTGAAGAGGAGCAAGTAGGAAGACAAAGCAAACAGTGATTCTGTCCCAGCTCGTGGAGGAAATACCTGCAGAGAGCTGCCGGTGAAAAGACGACTTTAACCAAGCAGACTGTTTCTTTGGGGACCTTTTAGCCGACACACAAATCAGCCATTTGGACAGCTAGAGGAGCTCAAGGGGCCCCTGCTGACACTTTACTGACACTTCACAACAGAACAAGCGCTTAGGAACTCAAATAGGTCTTTATAACCAGACTGGGCAGGGCTTTGTAAAACTCAGCAAATGTTAAATTCATATATCATTATATAATACTATTTATTCTAATATTTCTTATATTTATGAGTGTTTTGTGTGCAGTAATTAAATGTTAACATGTCTGAGTAGGAAAGAAATCCATTAGATATTGATAAAAAATAAAAACAAACAGTTCTTGGTAGTGGGCTGGCGGCTAATAGACATCACTGTATTGTCCATTTAGTGCTCAAAATAGGAAAAATAGTTTCTCTGTGAAATAAAAGGTCCGGGTGAATCAAGGAGAAACAGTCCTCTATTGATTTCACCTCATTAGATCCACTTAAGCCTCGAGGAGAGATAAGCATAAAAGCCAGGAGAAAGGCTAAAGAAGGATCTTACAGCTATGAGACATGAACATACTCTATCTATTATTTTAATGTACTGTATGTCATGTAAGACGCTGTACAGGCTTTTAAAAAGGGTCCTAAATACTTTAAGTGTAAACTCACTTGTGGTGAACATAGTGTGTACTTTTCATCGAACGTAAAAATGTCTTAAATTGTAGCAGAACCATCAACCTCTTTACACAACCATTTACATTTGATGAAGAGAAGCAAGTAAAACCAAATTTACCACTGACCATACAAAGGATTTTATAAATTCTGAGGTCAGAAGAGACACCAAAGAAACCTGTACATATTGTTTTTAGTAATTTTTTTATTCTCTTAAAAACAATTGGATGTTCTAGACTGTCCCTATATTTCTTCCCATGAGGAGTTTTCCTGTTAAGATAGTAATTTATGTGTGCAATTTAAGTTCCAATCCAGAGACAAGGACTGTCTGTCCTTAACTGTCCTGATATATCATATTGAGGAGCTTTATTCTTTGACCCACAGGGAGCTTATGAGCAATGGTGGAATCCTAATGCAGCACACATACAGTATGACTAACTCACTAAAATGTAAATCCATCTGGGAAGGGGGGTAGACGGATCCCAAACAATACTGTCAATCTCTGACGGGTAATTTAAAATCATCCCAGGAGTACATACCCTTGATATGTGCTGTATGTGTGTAAACAAAGACTCTGTGCACACACTTTTGTGCATAATTTTAAATCAAGTAAACATCCTTAAATGCTAAGTATCACTGTGTGAACTCCCACTCTGACAAAAAAAACAGCAACTTCTCCCCAACTTCCCTCTCCAAATCCCACCGATCGATGCTAAAAGCTCGGAGGATCCCAACATCAACTGCAGCTCTCAAGAGAAGATTAGTTCAAGATGAAGGAGAAAACGTCCCTCCACTCACATTCTCCTTTTATAACACGCAGGCCGAAGACTATCCCATCCTCTCCTCCATGTTCCCTCCCTACGGTGTGATACTCACACTGACTGCAGAGTATCACAGAAACGCAGTTGAAATATGAAAAAAGTTCAACCAGACACAAAGACTACACTGTTTTGAAAACTGAAAGTCGTCTTTTTATTTATTTTTTTCTTCAGGGGGAGAATGAAAACATCTTATGAATATTTCAGCATCTCCGAGGGAGACGTGGACGGTGGCGGTTCAGCGCGACAGATTTTGTGAGCCGCGTTTCCTCTCAAAAGACACATAAACAGATTCAGCTAATTCATTCTGAAGGGCAACCCCGGCCGCCAAAACAAAGAAAAACAAAAGGGGGCTTCATTGTGCGCTAGTGGTTATAGTCGACTGAATAGTCGGCAGAATAGTCGGCGACTCGACTTTCAAAAACACTAGTCGACACTGTACATCGTTGTAGACTAATCGTTCATCTGTGGTTTTAGCACGGTGCAGTAATAAGACTGTGGCACTACATCTACAGCAGATACGCGGCTGTGGGCACTGTGGGTAGTTGTCGTGCGTGACTAACACTGTGCGGTGTGGGGTGCTAAAACAGCAGACATGCAGCAAGAGCAAGAGGCAGAAAGAAACGGTTGTACGTCCCAATTCTTGACTACAATCAACAGTAAAGAAATACAAAAGTAAAGCAGATAAAACTGTGAGCTACAGTATATGTAAGGCTACCCTGAAGTACCACATTGGTACCAGAACTAAGGTATTTAGAGAAGGAAAGACTCCCGCTATCCCTGCAATAAAGGAGTTGCGTTGTTACTGCAGTATCAGTATCTCCGGCTCAGAAAAGCTTGCAGGGGGTTTAGTCCAATCAGATCGCAGCTCATGTGTAAACAGCCACTCAGAGCCAATCGAGGACTCTCGAAGATGGTCCTGCCTACATCAGTTAACCGTTTACTGATTGTATTTGAGACCTTTTTGACGAGAAACATATGATATATCTCTCGCAATTAATCGACTACTCGACCACTTTTTGGGAGTAGTTGATGACTACTAAAATGCAGCAGTCGTGAATACCCTAGTGTGCGCTACGGTCGAGCCACCCCTTCTCCTAAGAATACAAGTCCCAGGGTTCTTGTTAAACATGGCGAGCCTCATGAATGTTGTATGGCTATCTTAGCCGTGTTTACACTGACCCTGTTTCTTTGCCTCCGTCTGTGGAGATGACAGGGGAGAGGAGCTTACACTTTCCTGCAACAATCCTCAGGCATCACATTACTGTACTTACTGTTCAAGTCACAGAGCAGCATTTAGGATGTTAGCGGGCCACAATGGAGGAGCCCACTGTGACCTGTGATGGAATTACATTCACCTTGTCGTAGGAAAGTACAAAAAAAGAAAAGAGTCCACTTGGGAATCTCTAACAGCTCAACTGAAAGCGCTACTTCCTCTTCCTCTACTGTGGAGATCACAGTTGAAAATATGAAGCAAATAAGCAGGGGGAAGGTTGGACAAAAAATGAAACGTCCACTTGGGACAGGAAGTAATAGAAGAAATGTTGAGTTACTGGATTCTAGCCCCTTGGAGCAGTTTTTTTAATGCCTGCCACAAACACACAGTCTTCATTCCAAGTGAATCAAAAGGTTTATAGCCACGCACGCTCCACCGCCGTGGTCGATCATCCCAGCAACTTAGAAAAATGCCAGGCTTGCATACTGTCCCATGAAATTTTCATCACTTGAGGAGGGGAGACGAAAGATTTGCCTTTCAATTTTTCATTATTCTGCTTGAACCAGACTACACTAGCGTGACTACAGGGAGAAAATTGGATGCTCATACAGATCAGTATGAAAATGAATTACTCAAGTGTCCCACTTTTTTTTAGAGAAAAAGAAACTGTCCTCATGTGTCGGGAGCGGGGATGAATCATCAGCTAATTATCATCTAAATAACACAACACTTCCTGTCTACGGTTGAAGGAAACAAAACCTTTATATAAATCAACGTATAGATGGTAGAAACAGAAATAACTCAAAAACAGAGAGAGGAAAAAAAAGAAATGAATTGAAGTCAAGAAACACCTTCAGGATTAGGGAACGAAAGCATCTTCCTCCTCTCCCCCTCCTCTTATAGAGAAGGCCTCTCCTCGTCTGACTGAAGGCACATTACTAACGCCTGTTTAACTCCTGTTCTAGGTCACCATGAGATAAACACACTTTATTCAGCTTGGCCAGACCCCGGCCATTAGACAGTGGCGGTGGCCTATTCATGGTGTACACTCATGGCCTGGGCCCTGTGATTAATTATAGCACGGGGCAGCGCTTCTCAATGGAGACCTTGCAGGGGGGAGGCAGGGAACAGGACTTGGAGAGGGGGGGGGCGGTTCTTGTGGTCAGGACAGCCTGCATGCCTATGTTCTGCCAACATCCTGGGCCCTGTTTGGTTAGAGGGTCACTTCACCCAAATTGTACTAAAAGTAAGATTTTCCTGCCTACTCCTTTCAGTTTTATTTGCCTAAGTTTTACATACAATTCAATTTATTCTCTTTCTATTGTTTTCTCCCCATTTGAAATGCCTGCTTTATTATGCATTGCTGTCCTTGTCACTGCTAACACTGCTGTTAGACTGTAGAGGGCTACAGACAGACAGGAATGTGATACCTCCATTAGAGCTGGAACAATTAATCGATTAATCACTTAATCGATGGAAAAATAACCAGCAACTATTTTTGTGATCGATAAATCATCTAAGTAATTTTCCAAGCAAATGTCAGCTTCTCACTATTTAGGATTTGCTGCTTTTCTTGTTTGTTGGACAAAACAAGCAATTTGAAGACAGCACCGTGGGCTTTACGAAATGTTGACATGGGCTTATTTCTGCATTTCTTTTCTTTTTTTTTTACAGCTTATAAACCAAATGATTAAACAATTAATAAAGAAAACAACTGGCAGATTAAACAATAATGAAAATAATCAACAGTTTCAGCCCTAACTTTCATCACCAGCCACCTGCCAGCAATGGACATCAGTGGGAGAGTATAACCAACCGGTAGACAACACGAGTGCAGTGCACAACAACTCCCTGGCTTCCCAACACGCCCAAAAATGTTTGTTGGAACCAACCACTACTGGGGATTAAACCTTGCCCTTTTACCATGGTGGATGGGAATTTCAGTACTGTTTCACCAGTGCACCTTGTCTCTTGAGGTGAATGGATTTTTATCTGTGCTCAAAGCAGTGAACAATTACTTTTGGAAAAAAAAACAAAACAGCAAAACGGCAAATGTTTGTAAAATTTAATGTAAAATTGCAAATGAAACCTGATCCAATCCAATCCATTGCATTCTACTGTTATGCCTTACATTAGAGACATTTCATTTTGCTACAACAAAAACTTTTAATAACTAAAATGACTCATTTTCTTAGCTTTTACTGTTACTGCAACTTGCACGGAGTCAGAAATTAGGACGATGTGATTCCAATTAAAATAATAAGCAGTAAAACGTAATTAACACCCAGCCCTTGTTTTCATCTCTTCAGTGTTCCCTAAGAAAACCTCCTCTTCTTTATGCCAGGCAGGCAGCGGGCATCGAGGGACCCACCATGGCTGAGCCCAAACACACTCAGTGCATTAGTGTGTCTGAGCTGCCAGCCGCTCCCCCAACGACTCCCCACTCCTTCTCTCTCTCCCTAATGTCAACGCTCATCTCTTACATTTCCATCTGGCACCCCAAAATAGCTCCCATTTACTCACATAACAGCCTTCACATTTCTACCTTTACTTCACAGGACATTTCCCTCCCCTGAAGCAGATGAATCCCAGAAGAAGCCCTCCCTCTCTCCCTCCTTCCGTCCATGCCTCCCTCCCTCCTTCCCTCGCCCCTGCCTCCTTTGGTAGGCTGCTGCACAGCTCCTCTGTTTCTCATGTTCCAGCAGGATTCCTGAGAAAGCTGAGGCTTTGTGGGATGCTTTCAGGAACAGTCTGCCTGTTGCATTATTCATCACTCTTAGTCTCCTCTGTGTCAAAGACAGCCCACAGTGCCCAGCTGATACTGAGGGGATAGATGAGGAGACTCACAGTGAAGGAGCTCATACGAGGTGAGGTGAACCAACGCTCTAGACCACAAGCAGTCCCCTCCAAAGGGACTGAAAGAGGGAGGACACACTGTACTCCAAAAATTCAATCAACATCTTTACCAGCAGGCGGCAGGGTGTTAATAAACTTCTGAGTCTGCTATAGACTCCACAACAAAAAACAAACACAAGTTTTATTAAAGAGGAAGCAAAGAAAAAATATGCTTTTTAAACAGTGTCCCAATTCCAATCCACATGCTAATTCTGGATAATGAGTACGTAGGCTATTTACAGTGAAAAGTAAGTATTCTCTATGATGTCAGTACTTGATCTGTGCATGAAGTGTGCTGTTACTGGACTCAATGAAAATCCAATGCAATGCAAAAAAAAAAAAAAAAGCTTCTTACAGCTGGAAAAAATTTAAGCAAATTGTGGACAATGATGGGACGGCTCCAGCAAGATTTTGGAAAGCGAAAAATAAAGTATAAGCCATAAGCTGTAAATCTGAAAAACATTCTCTTAACTTTCTCTTTGGTAAGTTTTTCTGGCAGCAGTATTCCAAGGTCAGAGTTTGACTGACGTCCTTTGGCGCAAGTCTGGTATCATTAAGTGTTAGTAGAAAATTGTAAAGAAGACTAATTTCTTACATTTTCACTACAAAAACACAACACTGCAATAGTATACAGCAAAGTCTATATGGACACAGTTTAAGAATACTTCATTCTTCTTCATTGTATCTACCTCCTGAGCAACAGCTGCCCCATATGTAAGCAATAGTGAGGTGTTCTGTTATATGAAAATAACAGACAAGATGTGAGTCTGTTACTGTCAAGACATCTCATAGTGATTTATCACTCTTATACAATGGACACTTTCCAGAAACAGAAAAAGCTAAAGAAATAAGCTGTGGTCAAATTACCATCCATAGTTAATGTGTAGTCAGGTTAAGGCTGTTTCACCAGTAAGAGTTAACTCTTAGCACGAAGCAGAGGTACTGCTGCAGTGGTTATATGCACTTTAATATATGTTTTTATACTAATTTAGATAGATGATTAAGCTGTTGGCCAGAACTAAGTTCGAGGTGTCCTGTCATGTTTAGGGGTACAATATTAACACCCATCAGCCAATCAGAAATAAGAACTTTCCGTGTCCATGGTATAAATAGGAAAGAATGGAGAGCAAGAATTTATTCTAATGCAATACCCTAATATATCTAGGAGTAAATATGAGAGAAAAAGCATGCTCACCACCAGCTCCAGGAGTGTGCACACAGGTATGAGCATGTACACAAAGTGATGACTTGTTGCAGAATGACACAATATGTGAGTGTTTTCTTAAGAATATATGAATAAAAAACAGCAACTCACCGAGTTGGACGGCACACCAAGATTGGTCTCGATATAGGTCTCAGTTTTAGGTTCCACCGCCTGCTCGGCTTCCAGAATCTTCTCCACGGGCATGTCCTCGTTGGCGCAGCTGGTGGACTCCACCTCGTTCTCATTTCTGTCCTTGGCTCGCTGGCGCTCCTCCTGAACGGCTGCATGTAACAAAACTGGTTCCGGTCACTACTGCTGTTTTTTGTTTTATTTAATTTACAATGTCAACATGTGTTCTACAGCACATGTATGTTAAAGGAAAGAATCAGGACTATAAGACTGTATGGTTTTGATTGCTAAACAAGCTTAAGAGTTTAAAAGCTTGTTTTTTCCAAGTAGTCAGGTAGTAATGAAGTTACGTTAATCATTATTTAGTAATATTCTATGTTGACAATGAATCAAATGACTATTGGTAATGTGAAAGTAGTTACTTTTAGTGCAATACCAACAGAGAGCTGTTACCCATTTGACCTTTACCCTTTTAGCCTCTTTTAGCTCCTTGTTTTGGTTTCACAGCACATTACTGTTATGGGTACGGTTACAGTTATGGTCTCACCTCTCTCATCAAGCCCTGAATTCCTTATTTGAATGAATGCTTGAATTCCTACTGATTTTGTGAAAACAAATTGTCCATACTTTGATGCACATCAGTAGTTAACCGAACACATAGTTGGCTCTTGTTTGTATCTGCACAAACATGTAAATACAATACACATGTGCATGCTTGAGTGTGTGCTTGCTTGCCCATGTCGAGTGTCTCCATGTGCATGTGCCTGCTGCATTCAGTGTGTCTCTGTGAGCCAGCGAATAGTGCATGACCCAGTAAGTATTATGCCAGTAAACATATCCAAGAGAGTTCAATCATCAATAATTGCTTCGACAGTGCGGATGGAATATATTCGGGACCTCAGACCTACATTATGCACAACGCAGCAGCATGGAAATGTTCAAGGACTTCTCTCAGCTTCCTTATCAAAGAGATGTGTTTTTCATGTAGTGCTCAATGACAAACAGCCGGCTCCTTTTATACACAAATCATTTATAGACACATAAATAATGTATGGTCTGTCACTCCTTCGTTACGCCATGCGTGGCCGCCAGATACTCTGTGTGTGACAGAAGAGCTTAAATAAAAAAAACCTGAACACAAATCAATGAAGACTTTGTCCTGTAGATTTTTTTTTTTTTTTCCATGTCGCACATAAAAACTGGTTGAAGCAGAACCGTGTTGGTTCTGTCATCTGATTGGCTTGGCGAGGAGACACAGGAAATGGTTTGTGTGCTGAGCAGACACCGAGACTCACTGTGGCTGAGGCAAGAGAAACCGCACCTCCACCCTCAAGTGAGGATGGAAAAGATGCATGTGTGTGTGTGTTTTGTCTTTTCAAAAGGCTATAATTTACTTAATTCAAGACACCGCAGAAAAAAGTACTGCGGCTTTTTATAAGTTTGTCCTGCACACACATGGATTTGTAAAAGGTTTGGACATAACAGTGTTGTATGATAAACGGCTTTTGGAAACTCACTGTCAGCATGCGAGCTTACATACACACCTGGAGAACCGCCCTGCCTCTCTCTCTCTCTCTCTCTCTCACACACACACACACACACACACACACACACACTCGCACACACACACAGTTTGCAGGATGATCTGTCTTCTTACGTTTCCCTTACTCTGGTTTCAATTCCAAGTCCTGAATTGGAGAGGCCGTGGTCTTGTTGGGGGGGGGGGGGGGGAGGGAGGGAAGCAGGGGTTGTTAGAGGAGGAGAGGGAAAGGGGCCCCACTTTAGAGGAACTGCTGTCTGGCGGTGGAGGTCAACCCAAGGGTAGAATACTTGTGTTGGAGTCAGGGAGAGGTGAGGAGGGCTGAAATCATGTTAGCTTTATTCTCCCCCCTCCTCTTTCTCCTCTCCTGACTGGGAGAGCATAAATTCATTTAATCCTGTTTTTCTGTGGATTCGCTTAGCCTTTTGGGCTACTGCTGCCTTGTTCTCTAACCACAGCCCTCGGGGTGCAAGGGGAGGCTTAGGCAGTGCTGTGAGTGAGGCGAAAGGCAGTAAATGATAATATCCTTGAAAGGAGTAAAGAGCCCTACAATGATATAAATAAAAGCAAGAGGGAGGGGAGGGGAGGCCAAGTAAAGGTCAAGACAAATTGGCCTTGTATAGAATGCGTATTTACCCAAAAAAACACTTCTTTTTCTTCTTCTCTTCGCAGTTTCGATTTTTCAGTTTTAAACGGTGAAGCTACATCCAACACATGTGCACCTGCACATACACACGTGCTTAACACCTGCTATCATCATTGCTCTTCAGCTCCCGTGGTTATATTTTATGCCGCTCGGTATAATCTATGCATTCTATAACTGGATTCTGTAACTGCGATGCCCATAATGGCGGGAGGCAGTGATTGATTTGTTCAATGTGCGAAAGAGTGCTTAACAGCACTGCTGAGAGCGCTAACATTTTTAACACCCTCGTGGAGTGTTAAAATTCACACCTCACTGCCTGTTTTTTTTTCTTCTTCCTCTTCTTCTTCTTCTTATTCTACTTCTTCTTCTTCTTCTTCTTCTTCTTCCCCCCCTCACACAAAACAGCTCTTCCTGGTTTTATATGCTCTGCAATCTTTCCTCTAAGGTGCTCTACTGTACTGCCCCACAAGCACAGACGATATTTCTCAACTCAGTGTTTACACGTTAGAGTCACTCTCAAAGACTGCGGAGCAATAAGTGTGGCATCAAACAATCACAACATTTTTCAACACTGCCATTACCCAAGAGCCGCTCTCATTCATTAAGAGGATATGAAGAGGATGCAATCAATCATGCAGACCACTAATAGGAAATGTTTGTGTGAAAATGCCTCAGTCTTTATATACATTGTGCCCTGTTTTTGTTTCATGGTGATACGAGTGTAAGGCCTTAAAAAAAAAAGTTCTTGATTTCTTTTGTGTATGGCTGTTTTCGTATTCTGATGACTTGTCATAACATTGGGCGTAGTGTCGGTAATGATCCAGTAGAGCAGCGCTATTCTGACTGGAATTTGAACTTGCACCTGCACGATCTGGTCAATAGAACATGATTAAAAGCACAAATAGCCGATCCTAAACAACACCCATTCCCTTCAAGGCTCCAATCACAACCTCAAACGACTTTCCTGGGGCGACATAAAATATTATTTTGTCAGTTTGTTTCTGTTTACTCAACTGACTCTTACTCAACTTACTATCTGTAAGTTGTAAAGGGAGGTGAGATGACAATGTCTTGAATATGCAAACTTCAAAGTAGTGTCATTGTGGAAGCCGAAACTAGCATGATTTGTGGCTGAGAAGGATTTCAGTATGACATTCATGTTAGTTGAAACTTTAGTATGCAAATGTTACTGTGGGCAATTTCATAACCCACAGTCTCTGCTGTGAGAGGACAAGGTTTTTCCCATCCGTGTTGGGAGCAAAGTGATTAAAGTTTGCAGAAATGTTTGATTGCATGCTGTCTATATCTTGAGGATAAACTACCTGACTCTCAAAACTATCAATTATACAATAGGGATGGATTAGTTGAATGCAATGTTTGTTGTCAGTAACCTGTGAAAAGCAGCATCAGTAAACAGTAAAGAGCTTGTGAGTTGTCACTTGTTAATTTTATGGCTGTAGTTGCCTGAGGAGGTGCATTGATATAGACCCAAGAAAAATGACATATAGCATCTTTATGTATATGTTTTAGTTACCTGCTTCAGATTGAATTTATTTTAGCCACATTTACATGGACACCATGTGGCTGATTAAAGCCCTGTATCCATTCGGTGGCAGGAGCAGTATGCATTCCATCAGTAGCCTCTAATTTGAAGAATGTGGCGCACGTTTTCACCGTGCTGTGCAATTACAAGACATAATTCAATTTGAGCACTCTGATTAAATTTTGTGCATCGAGTATCTCGTAAAATAAGCACACAAAACATCTGTGTGTTTGGGAAAACATGCTGGTTCACAATAACTAGGTAGGCTGTTCCACACAGCTTCCAAGTTTATACAAATCATTAGAGGCACAAGAGCGGAAACGCTGACATCCAGAGGATGCAGTGGAAGCCGAAGTTCACACAGCTCCATTCTTATTTTTTTATTTCTCCAGTCTACATCACTCAGCTCCCTCAGGACTTCCAGTTCTCATAAGCCCACACTCTGTTTCCACATCTAGCAATACTGGCTTCCTGGGGCTGCCACAGTAGAATTATTTACCCCAAAGTAGTGCTTGGAGCAGAACATTTTTAAATACAGTAGAGTGTATGGCCCTAAAATATACCCACTGATAAAACAGCCTTGCTAAATGTTATGCATGTATTCTGTGTGGTTCTGGTCACAAAAAACAACAAAAATATTCATCTTATGTACTTCTGACTGCACTACACTTCTACTGATTTCCAAAAATAGAGCTGTTATCTGTGTTTTCATGTGTGCCTATGTGGATTAGTACAGATTTGAGGGAATGGGTAAGTGGGACTTTATCCTCAACGGTATGTGCTGTACCTTCTCTCTTCATGCCCATGGCTAAACACTTCTGGTAGCGGCAGTACTGGCAGCGGTTCCTCTGGCGCTTATCGATGACACAGTCCTTGTTGTCGCGGCAGGTGTAGCTCAGGTCTTTGCGCACCGTCCTTTTGAAGAAACCTTTGCAACCCTCACAGCTGTATACCCCATAGTGTTTACCTGAGGAGAGAGAGCGATACAGAGATGGTTTGTCTAGTATACAGGACACATTGTTAATCTGGTATTCTCATTTTTTTTCAAGGGACTTCAGAACAAAAACATTTGTCTGACCTCATATACAAACCACACAAGCAGAATACAGGAACTGGCTTCTAAAAGCTTTAAAGAGCAATTATGATGAAAGACCTGTTAAAGTGAACAGAGTGCATTTGGGGGTTATGCTGAGGTGGCTGGAGAAGAAAAGAGGAGCCTTCTTAAAGCAGGCTGCAGGAGGGCCCTGTGGATTTGCATTACGGTACTGTTCTCACATCATGTTGTAGTACAGGACATATCGTCTCTATGTTCCCAACAACTCCTTTGTTATTTATGACGGATGAAGCCCATTGAAATTCTCCAGGGTTGCTCAAACTGTTTCTTTGTTAGTTCTTTGCTGGTCAGACCACCAGAGAAGATAAATAAACCCTCCCAGCACAGTGAAATGAACCATGACTTGCTATTAAACATTGTTTTGTTTTTCCCCCTTGGGTCCATGGAGCACTGATGACGCAGGATGACACTAAAACTGTCCAGTGACTTAGATGACCATATAAGACATCTATGCAAAACTTCTTTCTATCATCTTAAAAACATCTCTAAACTCCACCCTTCTCTAACCCTGTCAGTTGCAGAGAGACTTGTCCACGCTGTTCTGTCCTCAAGAGTGGACTACTACAATGCACTCTTCACAGGGATTCCTGGCAGGAGCATCCAGAAGCTCCAGTGCATTCAGAACAGCACTGCCAGGATCCTGATGAGAGTGCGAAAACACAAACATATAACACTTATTCTGTTGTCATTGCACTGGCTGCCTGTCTCCTTCAGGATTGACTACAAAGTCCTGCTACTGACATACCATCAACAGACATGCGCCTCCCTACCTACAGGAGCTGATCACACCACAAACTTCCACACATACCCTCAGATCTGCCGGCAGCTTGCTCCTCCGGGCCCCCAGTACTAAGCTCCACACCATGGGGGGTCAAGCCTTCTGCTCTGCTGCACCACACTTGTGGTACAGCCTTCCTAACCATCTGAGGGCAGCACATACCCTAGTCTCTTAAAAAAAAGAAAAAGGCCTAAAACCTTTCTATTCAGGAAGGCTTTTTCATCTTAACTCTTCTTTTCTTCTCTTTCTTTATGTTGTATGTTCTATGTTATTAATACTGTAGCATTTTTAGTTTCACTATGAATGAAAAGTGTGGTACAAATTAAATGTATTATTATTATCATTATTATTATTTATATCCAGCTTCATCCCTGGGCTTTCATGATTATCCCCAGAAAAATATTTAAACGCAGGTTTATTTGTTGGCTGTATGAAAAAAGGAGTTACTCGACTGCAAAGATGACTGCTGTGTGAGTCATGACAACAGTTAGCCATGGGTTAAATGTTCTTGTGGTTAAAGTGGTTAAGCTAGCTCTTGACCAAATGATAGCCCATGATTAGGAGAATCTTGGGGTAGGCGTGTGCTGTGTGGAAAGCCAAAAAGATGGATGGATCTAAGGATGAACACTGATAATGGTATTTACTGTTTTGCATTTGTTAAACCCTATAGAGCAACGTGAGGAACCTTGGGCTATTGCAAATCTGTGTAAAAGTAAAATGACTCACTTGAAACTGAAAATGAGGACATTCACAAAGTTTCAAGTATGGTACGAGACATTTTGGATCTTAAAAAGGAGGGAAAGAGGAAGCTGACAACAGTGTGACAACTGGCAAGATATAATGTGTCAGAAATCACACTAGCAACATACGTAATCCATGTACAGCCTTGTCGACAACAGAATTATCAGAAAGACTTAAATACAGCAGAATTTTTTGTAGTTTCTAGTTAGACATTGCATGGATGAATATTTTGCTGAGTACTGATTGTTTCTGTCTTTCATAAGGCTCATTTGGGCATGAAAGTGGCCTCAAATCTAAACTTATCATGCTTCAAAAAGGTCCCAAAAGGTTTAAAATGTCCCTGTCTCCATTCATTTCCTTATGCGTTTCATCACAGTAATATTGACATGTGATCATGTATCAAGACAAACCCTTGAATACTGCATTCAAAGCAGGTTCTTCTCAAAATCTGCTTGTATTTGACTCCAGTCTTCATTCTATAGGAACATTCCCCACTGCAAAAAAAAAAAAAAGGTCAAACCCACACCATGGTGACTCTAGCACTGCCATGCTTCACGGTAGGGATGCTATGAGATGAGTGATGGGTTGTGCCTGGTTTCCTTCAGACACAGCGCTTCTCTATTTCAGTTGAAGTTGAATTGAGGTTTGGTTTCATCAGACCATACAATCTTTTGCCTCATGATTTCTTTCATGTGCCTTTATGGCCACTGCCCTCTTGTGTATTTTCTCAGGAGTGGCTTCTTTCTGGCCGCTCTGCCATTTAACCCAGATTTGTGAAGAATTCCACTGACTGTTGTCCTTCCAGGAAGTTGCAAAAAGCTGCAGTATGTAGTTCTGCCAGAGCGGTCCGTGGGGCTGTTCTCTGACCTAAGTTCATCTTTGGATCTTCTTTGGAGGTTTCTCAGTGTGGTTGGAACACCAGCTTTAGCAAGATGAAGGGTAGTCCCACTTTCTTTTCATTTGGTAATGATGGAGTCTTGTGTAATCACAACTGTTGAGAAATTATTTTTATACCCTTCCCCAGATGAATGACTCCCCACAAGTATAAATACCAATCCCTAGTTAGGGTTTGACCTTTAAATAGTTACTTCCATTGAATTAAACATTAGTCATATTACCATTTTCGTTTTAATCTATTCATAACAATTTGTTGAGAAAAACCTACTTTGACATCATGAGTAATTTAGTACAGATAAGCCACAAAAATATACTGCAACAAGCTGGCAAAAGACAAGCAGGGTGATAACTTCCTGAAGAACTGTACACAACATGTTTACTTAATTGCTTTGACTAATTTACTCATAATAAACAGTTTCTTCATTTTTCAGTAAATGGTCTGATTGGTCACATAACATTTACTCCACCTTTACTGCATGTAAAGTAGTAAAGGTAGAGGTGGAAAAAATATTAAATATTTTTCAATATACTTGACTCAAAACAGAACTGAAAGGTTCTTCAAATGCTGGAATTATTGTAGTTCATGCAGGTGTGTCAAATAAACTGATAATTCAGTATATAACCCAGCATACTTCAATCCAATGAACCAAAAACTGATAAAAAAAAATCTAGAATAACATTGAATGTCATTTTATTTGAAATCAATTTTTCGTTTTGCTTTCAGTTCTTCTTATTTTGCGATGCTGCCTGTGTTTACAGCACATATGGTCATACAGCTGTTCATCACAGTCTGATGTCACTCACCTGAGGAGCGGTCCCCACAGATGGCGCAGATGTGTTTGGTGAGCGACAGGGCCGTGCCTGAGGGCTGGGCGGGCACCTTCATCACGCCGTTGAGGCCCAGCGGGGGCTTTATGTCCTCCGTGCTGCTGACCGAGTTCATCGGAGAGTTCAGCTGGAACATCAACACACACAAATACACCCGTGGACAGGTCACAAAGCGACATCATACACCCCATTACACAAACCCGTCACACAGCTTAGCTGGTGCGGCATAGTTAGCTGATGACATTAACTATTGAACAAGGGCCAGGTCTGCTAAGGAGAGAGATGAGTTGGTTACACATACAAACAGGGAGATTAAATCTGAGTGCAGATGTGTCATGTAGGCCTGTTACGATAACCACTTCTGTTGGACGATACATTGTCCCAGAAGTAATTGCGATAAATGATATTATTGTCATTTTAAGATCATTTTATGCCACAGTTACAGTTAACATGGTAACCCCTACTTCACCTTATTCACTTACACTATACCTGAAGCCTACCTACATAGCCCACATACCCCCAGCATATGTTCACTAGTGGGAGTGAAGAGTTTTGGGAGAATTTTGGGTTTCTAGAAATATCAGGAGCCATTTTCATTTGTCAGGGAGAGTGTGATGCTCACAAAAAAGGGGATTTTATGAGTTAAATAATTTATATACACATTAGTCCTTTTCTGTTTGTCTTAAAAAAAGAAAACAAAAATTTACGACCATCACATAAGTATTGTTCAGGTTGTACATTTTATGTTCTGTTACGCTCTTCTATGTCAGCTGGTGGTAGTATTTAGCCGTGATTCCTCTGGGGAACAGAGTTTGAGGGTGCGGGTACCGTTCCAACTCATAAAGCAAAGTGTTATTGAAAAGTAACGACACGCAGCATTCACTCACTACTGTTTCTAACTTTTTCCAGGTTTGTGGGGATGCATAGTCTCTCAAAATCAACATGAAGCAACTTGGTAATGTTCCCTCAGAGTATAATGATGTTTTGTTGTCACAGCTTGCCAAATGATATTAAAAACAAGCGGTAAATTGCCTGTTTCATATACCCCAAGGTGCCGTCTATGTACTGGGTTTTTTCTTAGCGGTGGTTAGCGAAAACTGCTGAAACAGGTAGACGGATTATTTGCCTGAAATTGGTAGACCACACGCAATAAATTATGCTGTTTATTCTGGCATCACGTTGGGTAAAATGTTGGTGGCATTCTTATGTAAACAAACATGCATGTTAACACAATGGGCAATACTGAGGTCACGTCTATATATCGCGCGACAAGTCGATAAAATAATTCTCGTGACGGGCCTGGTGTCATGCAGTTTGTCTTGAACAATTTGATGAATGCAGAAAGTTAAAAAAAAAAAAAAAAAAGATATTATGACTTCTGGTACTCAATACAGATGGTCAGCAGCCCTAGCAGCAGCTCTTTTTGCCCTCATTCATTGCTCTCTCTGTCTCTCCTCCCTCCTGTTCCCCTCTGTTTCAGATCTAAATCTGGCGCAGCAGGATCCTGCACCACTCCACCCCAGGAACTCTTTTATTCATGCTCTCAACAAGCCCCGCTGGCTCCCAAATGTTCGGCGCTAGCATAACTCCAATGCAAAATTTAACAGTACAGCAGAATAAAGAGACAGCATTTGTTTTAGCAGCAGTGCAACTGGAGCCTGAAGTCTTCACTTCATATGCTGCCTCCCTCCCTCTCTGAAACACAGCTTTGATAAAATTCATCTGAAAGTGACCCCTCTTTGCCTTTTGCTAAAAGAGGAGAGCAAGGGGAGACTAATTATTACAACTAGCTACATGCTGTTTCCAGAGTAGATAAATGTTAGGGGGCAGGATATAAATTATCCTAAGACGCTAAATGTATTGGATGGAACAGAAGCTGCTGTAGCTCACCATTAACACCTTCTCATGAAAAAAAAATTTGAAAAGTAAAAGCAGCAATCTGTCTGACTAAAGTGACATTACGCTGGGGGAGGAAAAGGTGGATCCCTGCACTAAGACACCAACAGCAGAGGGGTGAGAGACAGAACAACGTTGACGGGGCAGACACATGGGCTCATGTAGCCAGACGTGTTTTCATTAAGTTACCACATATGAGACATGTCTGATAGTACAAACACTTCTTGGCTCTAAATTTAGCTAGTACTGCAGCAGAAAAACACTGTCTCTGTCTGCAGGGATCGGTCAAGACAGAGGAAAGATAGTCTAGGTGTATGTTATCCTTAGCTACGTTTACAGGGATACAGAACATACAGACATACACACCACAGCAAACAATGCCCTGCACTGCAAGTATGAATTATTTTCATAATTGAGTATTATACAAATTATCTATTGAGTAATCAAAAAACGATACTTTTTTTTTGGTTTGGTGTAGAGACATATAAGAGAAAGATGTCATAAAAGATGTCATAACAGCCATGACTATAACACACAGACTACAAACCAAAACAATTATAGTGGTACAATATGTTGAGTGAGCTGGACTTGGTACACATAAATTGGATTTGGTATTAAGAAACTCAGCTGGATTTGGTAAACATAATAACATATTGTAAATATTTGTGTGCATGTTTCAGTATTTGTGAAAGAATATGAGGGAAATTAAAGGACTACTCCAGCATTTTAGTATAACATGACCATAAAGTTGGGGCACTTACAAAACAAAAAGAAGACAAATCCAAGCTGCAGCAAAGACAGAGATATCCTGACTTTTATTTATTACTTGTGGGTAAAGCTCCAACAAACATGGATCCTACACTTCCCATAATGCAACTCAATAGCATCTTTCTTTAGACCTTCCCTACCTACAGTTGACAAAGCTCCTCTTGAGCTACAGAAGACATTATACATGAACTGTTTTCACAGGCTGTGTAGTACTCTGTGACATTTAAATTAACTCTGACATGTAAAACTGAAGTTCCCTTTATGTATGCTAAAATAAACTTTTTGAGCACATCCCTTCATTTTTGCTCTTTCCCAATTTCCCTTACCTCAACTTTGTACAGTCAATACACAACATCATGCTCTTGGTGCAACAGTGATTAATGTGCACAAACAAAAGAAAAACAAACACATCACTTCAGGAAAAGTATTAGAGCACTAAAACATGTACAGGCAAAATTTATGAGTTCTCGGAAACTACCAAGAGACACTGGTATCAAACTTCAAAATTGGTTGTAATGCTGTGAGAATGAAGGAGCTGATTGGACACAGACCAACACACACAACAACAATTACACAGTTTACTGTACACACACATATACTGTACACACATGTGCAAGTTCACCAAGGTAGACATACAAAAGCTTGCACACGTACAGACATGCACACAACTTGCTGCTGTGGCTCCTGGCATCTCTTTTCACCTATTTGATTCCTCTCAAATAGCTTCAAAGTAAGAAAAATATCAGCAATGCCATATACTTGCTTGAAGCTACAGTATATCATGCTTACACTGAGGGAAATGTTCTAAACCATGGTCCTTTACCATCACATCAAATAGAAAATTCTAGACGTCTTCAGTATCATTTTATACAGATTTCCGGCAGAATTCAGCAGGACATATGTGGTGTCATGGGAACTTGACTCAGGAGCCTGACTAGAATATCAAAAATGAAGCTCATATGGGTTTTCAATGTTTGGCTGCATTTGAATGATGGATCCACTGGTGGATTCAGTGGGTTCAAAAGGTTAAAGCCCTCCACCACATGAAACTGTTCAATTCACACTCAGACACTCACCCCTGGCCTGCTCTTCACACTCTATTTACACAAATACACAGTGAATGCAACATGTGCTCAAAGCTTTGGGCAAAAAAAAAGAAAATGACTCTGCTTCACTTGTGATATTTTGCACATTATTTTATTATTAATATCACAGGAGAAAATAAATATTTTGCATAATATCGACTGAGTGGCCATAGTGTATGAGTCATTTGGACACTCAAAATGAGTGTCATTTGCACTATTTAAATGAATAGCAGACACATAAGTACAAGTTATTATTGTCAATTTTATGTTGCCATAATTCCACCTTGTACTGGAAAAGCCCTTCTTGCAAGAAATGAGAGAGCGTCTCTAAGACACAAAGACACAGACAAAGCTGCATCATTTGTTTGGAACCAGCTTCGGCAGCATGTGCACACCGCCACCACACACACGCACGCACACACAACATGAGGTCTTACCTCAGTTGAACGCCTGAGCCTAGTCTTTTCCCCTGCAGCGCAGCACTAACAGAGCTGTCTCCTCAGCTGCGATCGTCTCTATCAAACCCTCTGTCTGCCAGATAGAAAAGACTCTTCCACTCACAATCTATTTTCAGTAAACTTGCAACTCAATCTCAGGAACATTGCTCCCCATGGTGGGATGGGCTGGCTGGGGGGCCTTTCCTTCTCTTCTGCCCATGGCGATGGACGCAAGGCGGGGGGATTAAAGTGGCTCAGGACTGACTCTGGAAATAGAACACATGCTCCCACCCCTACAACACATACATGTGACCCTTCGCGGGTAGATATGCCAGCTGTGCGTACAGCAGTGGGAAACCCCTTCACAATCCTCTCCTTACATACTGTCTGTGTATATCTTTTTAAAAAAAAATTTTATGAGTGGAAGGCTTGGCTTCAAACTTTTCCAGACTGAGGGAGCGAAACAAACAAGGAGCATTTAACATCAAGGACTGGGAATGTAGGACATAAGATTCCCTGCAGTACAATGTACAACACGAGTGCCTGAAATGCTCCAGCTGAATAACACACACACAGTTTCATGTGCTGGAGGTGTTACATAACATGTTGTGGAGGACATTCGATTGGTACATCCAGTACATTGGGGGTCTCTGTCTGCTTGTGGGTGTCAGATTCTGCACAGAACTGATATATGTGATTATATATCCTGTGCCACCTGCTGCTTTTAGCAGACTGCTGGAATATACAAACATGTAAAAGATGGTGAATTAAATAAATAAGTCCTCAAAGAGGTTTTAGCCCTGAAAAGCTGAGAGTGTAGCTTACAGTTGTCAGATATTATGAGTGGCTGGGTTGATAAATGGATGCGTTTTCAATCTACTGTTAAGGGTAATGTTTTTTTTTTTTTCTTTTTTATATATTCTTGTAAAACAGTAGTGGAACCCTGCACTATCTCATTACAAAATGTATTATAGAAGTGGCGTTTTGGTAGTTTTGGTCTCACAGAAACACCAAGACAAATAAGTAAAATAGAGCTGCAACTAATAGTTATTGTTCTTACAGATGAATCAGTTGATTAAAAGGCAGGATACGTTCACAATTCAGAAGCTGGAACCAGCAAATGTTTGACAGTTAATCAATTATAAAATCTCGTTACCCTTTAACTTTCTATCAATCAACTAACCGCAGTCTTTTAAACGCTACATCATACAGTACTATACCTGTAGGCTACAACAACTACTTAAAAAAACTGGGCAAATAACACACCAGAGACAAATTCACATTCAGTAATTAGTCAAATACATTGATAAGCAGACACCAGTAAACAAATCTCATAATAAATAGAATAAAATGGAAAATTGAGATAAAGGACAATGATCAGCAATCATTCCAAGTATCTCATACAGTAGCCAGAATAAATTAGAGAATAAAATATAATTTCACCAAAAAACAAATAAAACTATTGTTGTTAATCAGCTCGTTTTAGGTGTTTAACCCAATCCCCTTTCAATAGACAGAATAATCTTGGCAGCAGAGCAGGTCTCATAAACTATTAGTATGCAATGACAACACACACGCGGTGGTGAAAAAAAAGAGAAAGGAGTTGTCCCTGGAGTGAACAGAGGAGAAAAGGAAGGAAGAGCGGAGACAGTGGAGGCCTCTGCTTAAGACGGGCTTAGTTCGATTCAGAGAGTCAGAGCACAGACTTTGCTCATAAAGACACTTCAAAAGGAGACATCAAATCCTAGCGCACCGCTCCTCAATGCAAAACCCTCATGTGGAACTCCAGTAGCTTTCCAGTTCAAGGGCACCTTTTTTAACTCGGAGAAAGTTATCTCTACAGTATTCTTTCAAAACACCCTTTAAGAATTCCTTAATAAGGCTTTCCATTATGCAGTGGCACAACATGGCCAAGAATAGGCCGTTCTACTCTACAATCCATTGTTATAGATCCCATTTACTAAAACTGAACTGCACTTTTCTTGGGAACAATTAATTTCTGCATCTTTAAATTACTTTCGCTTCAAGGTAAGACACTGAAAAAGTCTCAAGCTAGAATGTGAAGAGTAAAAAAAGTGTGAGTGGACGGGATACAAATCTCCTGTTGACAGGGGACGACACCTAACCAGCTGCCCCCTCAGAGGTAAGGACAAGGATCAGGTCATGATGAAACCTAATGATAACCCCGCATCACCTTTCACCTCTGACACCTCATGACAATCACTTCCTTTTAAAAGCAAACTTATCTCAGCGGTCCAGCGAAGTATGGGAGGAATGAGTGCAAACTTTTATCTTACCCCTGTGGTTTGTGTGAGTCTTATCTGGACACGTATCAGCAGAGTTGGGGGATTGGGTTTCACACAGGGGTTGTGTTAATGGGCCCGCTCTTCTGTGGCCTTCTGGGTAAATTCACAGTAAGACACCCTTTGGGATCAATTACAACACTATTATAAATTTGAAAGACACCTGTTTGAACAACGCATACCGCACAAACGAGCACAAATCAACAGACACGTGGGTGGGAGCTCGCACACGATACACAAAGTGGTTCAGCTGTGTGGGGATGGACTTAGGGGTCGTCTGCTAGTAAATCCATCATGTACATTTAAAGTCACACTCGGGATAAAGAAACAGGAAGATGCATTTTAACCACTACAACAATTTTTAAATGACTTGACAAGTCATATCTTTACATCTCATCACAAATTACTGTCAAAATGAACAGTTTTATTGCCTAAATATTAAAATATTAAAAAAAAAGGATTTTAAAATTTTTTAATATTCTTCCACTGTCTCCTCAAAAAGCATTGCGAAAGATTTAATAACGTTAATGTTACTCATGGGGGCGCAGATTCCTTTGGTTGCTGTTGAAAAATAATCTCAAGGGGACAATATATCCTTAACAAAGTTAAATCAATCTCCGAATGTTTTAAGAATTACTCATTGCCTGGATTTGAAAAGATGTGCGCAGGCAATTCACAATGCTAAGACATTATTTTCACAACACAGATGTCACTGCTGTGAGACTGACAGTATGAAGTTTCACATTTCATAAGGGCGTTAATAATAAGAAAGACTAATATAAATGAAAGAAACTCTTCAGTTACATATGAGCTCACAACCTGGCAACCAACAAGAGATATTTTAGTGTACGCATTCATTTGGCTTATGAATGACCTGTAAGTGAATACATTTATTATTTATTATAATAAAGTCATTAGAGACAACTAATACATCCTAACTATGGCTTCTTGTAAAATATCACCATGGATATCGTCACTCACTTCTAATATCATACTGTCTCTACTCTCCCCCGGTGGATAAAATTTAGTAGAAAAAGACATTATTCTAGACAGCTCGGAGGTTTCCAGCACTCACCCCATGCTGTGCCACACCAGATAAAATGAATCATCGCAAGCACTGCTGGCGCTTGTGTGTGCGTGTTTTGACAGAAACTTTTGTTCAAGTGAAAAAAGGATATTAAGACTATCAGTGGCATGAAAGGCAGCAAGCCTTACAGCAGTGAAGAGGGAATATGCACAGTGACTTTCAGCTGTTGTCTCACCTCAGAGCGGCAGTGTCTGTGCGCGTGTTTGTCTGAGTGTTTCTGGCATCCATGGGAGTGTGTGCGCACGTAGGGTTGGGTCTGCAGCATGCATGTGTATTTTTATTTCTTGTGTCTCTCTCTCGTGTGTGTGTGTGTGTGTATGTGTGTGCCTGAATGCATGCATGGATTTCATGTGTGCATGCTTGAGCGTGTGTTTCTGTTCGGGAGCAGACGTGTGTAGAACTGTGTCTTTTTGAGTTTGTGTACGTGTGGATGAGCACGACTGTTTTCATAGGAAACAGTGCTACTCCTGTGGGCTTTCCCTGCCTGCCACTGACAGAGCAGCTCTTACAACCATAATGTCACTCTCCTCTCACACCAGTCTTCTCCAACTTTTCTGTCTTTTTAAAAATCTCCTCCTAACTATATATATTTTTCATAGTGTGTTTGAATTGTAACAATCTGCTCCTCCTTTCCTCTGCTCTTTTCAGAAGCAAAACAGACCTTTTAAAATAACAACACATTAGAATATTAGAACTCTTCTGTGTTATCCATTCACCACCACCATCTACAGCAAGATCTTGCTTGCACAATGGTTAGTGAGATCTGTGTTTATCAAATTTGGCTCGATTAACTGATTACTTGTTTGGTCTATAAAATCATAGAAACTAGTAAAAAACGTCCATCCTGGTTTTCCAGAACCCAACCACATTTTAACCACATTTTAATTGTCTCATTTTGTTAGGAAAACAGTCCAAAGCCCAAAGATATTCCATTACCAATGATACAAAATGGATAAAAACAGCAACATCGGCGTGCAAACTTTTAAAAAAAAAAATCAAAAACAGACATGTTTTTCTCTTTACAGGCTTTCTGAAATGGTCTCTGCTGCTGTTCACATGTTAGCAGACCTTAGCCAAATTCTTTTTCTTTTAAAACCGTTCAGCACAAAATGACAGCTGTCAATCACAACATGCTAAATAAAAAAATATTGTAATGAACCCCAAACCTAACAATCTGATACTTTAACAGGTTAAACAAGCTGTAAACATTTTTTCAAAATGCTGTTCGACCCATGTCTGCCATCTTTATGACTCTAGGAAATTATGCTTTTTATTGTTTGTTTTTACTGCATCACACATAGTGTTGTGAATCATGTCCATAAGGCCAATTAAGTACAGTAATATGGAAGAATAAGAATATGACTGTATTAATGTTCCAAATATTTTGCCCCTCTCATGTATGTTAATGGAGCGCACAAAATATTAGGAACACCATTCAATATAATGCACTCCAGTACAACACCACCACCCACTATGACCTCAATAATAAACATAAAGTAGAATTATCACCTTTCTGACAATGTCAACAAAAACTGAAAATGTATAAGCTTCGTAAAAGTAGAATTTATGGCAGAGCTGATGTATTGGATTGCATTAGATTGCACAGGTGTTCTAATAAAGTAGCCGCTGAGTGTAATGACTAATGTGCGAGTTATTTTGGTTACTTAACTGATAACTGATCTGTGCACAGAGCATGGTTGTGAAAAAGGTAGTGTCATTACACTTCACAGAAATTCCTACAGTGTACATGTCTGTCCACACACAGTGTTGAGTTGCTGTAAGATCACACCACCAGATGCAATTAAAGCCCTACACGGATTATTTGGAGCTTTAAAATAAATGTGCGCCCCCGAGGCATTTCAACCGCAACGTCTCGTCTGTATTAGGAGGCTGCTCTCTTGAAACTTAAATCTAATGTTACCGTTTCTATCATTTATAGCTGCCACCTTCTAAATGGCTCATCTCCTGTGTGGCCCCACACATGCCAGGACATACACAGGCCCCAAGCATCATCACACTACGTACTTTCAGCTTTCAAATTATGGCCTACGGGCTGTTTTAACAAATGAAAACGGTCTCAATAAATGCCATAGAAAGAAATAAAAGACGAAACATCAACAAAAACATTCATTACATGTACTATAACAGCAGCTTAGAACCATATTAATTCCATCAACCCAAAACACAGCTTTGTTGCTTTGACTTTCCCTGTGTTTTTATGCACTGATTCTGCTTCTGTTAATCAAAACAATACTTCTTGCAAATGTGTCAGAATGAAAGCCTTCCAAGAAAATAAAGGGAACTTGCCCCTTGAACTGCTGGAGCAGTTTAAAATGTTGAGTTTTTATTAACAGCAGCAAATAAAACACAGAAAAACTTTTTATTAAAATATTACAATATAGTAGAATAGTTCAGTAAACACAAAGTTGAAGAACAGTGTGCTAATCTTCTAGCAAAAGCACAACTGGATTAATTCTGCACATTAGTTAGACTTCCTTGAACTACCAGTAATAGAGGGGGGGAAAAAAGTAAAACTTGTCCTAATTGCTACCTTGAGACAGCTTTGGCTAAAAAGAATCTTTTCCCCCATCCATCTGAGGGTTGATTGACGTTAGAGAGCCTTAACTGTTCTCCTGGGACCCTACACACAGCCCCTTTGTGCAGCCATTAGAGCCGTGCAACCATGATGTCATGCAGAGTGACTACAGCGAGGTCCATCAAAGACCAGAGCAGCGGAATGGACCTTTATTGCTCCCACACAGGAAGGGGCTGAGGTCCACTACTCTCTTTCTCTCTCTCTCTCCCTCTCTTGAGTGTGTTGTGTTTCAGTCTCCTAGTGACCCTCACCTAAACACGACGTACCCGAAGCTGGCGCATGACATCACCGCTGCCGCTCATTTATTACTTATTAAGCGCGTGTTCCATTTCTTGTAAAACATTTACACCTTTTTCACATTAGCTTTTCTTCTGTGTTGGACTCCAGAAACACTCAAGCTTTATATGTATTTTTAAGGCAGACTTAGAGTCACTGGAGGCCTGTTGTTGGTTTAGGATTCTCAAAAATATTTGAGTGGGAGAGCATGGAAGCCAGAGGGGTACGGACTGAGCCGCAAAATGGAAAATGGGAAGCGGCAGCGGTCCGATGATAAAGAACCCCTTTTTTCTGCAAAAAACAACAGCCAGACAACTCTCGCCATTGTCACTGGAAGTGTAAAATGTGTTCCACCCCTGCATATAATCCCTTCCAGCTGCTTGGAGAGTTGCGGTGTCTGTGATCGAGGGATGGTCTGTATTGTCAGTGAGTTCAAGCCCACAGACACAACCACTATTATAGATTTATTCTTAATGGGCATGGCTGTGGCCTGGCACTGCCCCCTGACCACATACCCGGGGCGACGTCTCGCCATCTCTACTCTCATACAGCTCCAGAAAAAAAAGAGACGTCAGACCTTATAACTGCGAAAGCAGACACAAAGTATGTGTTTTGTTGATGGTATGTGTGGCCCTTGTCAGAATAATACAGACGCCTTAACAATATGCAGAGCAGATAAGCGGGATGCGACGAACAGACACGACAAACTAAATGTTTCTCCCTGAAAAAGAAAAAAAAAATATGCCCAAGCTGCACAGCCACAGCATGTCAGTGTGTCTGGATGTTCGGAACAGAGCTGAAGGGGAAGTACTGTTTCTTGAGATGTAAGAATTGGCTGATGATAAAGGACTGTCTCTCTCTTTACATGTGGTTTGGCTTTTGGAGGATGCAAGATTCCAGCAAGAATGGGAGTTTTGTTCATCCTGTACCCTGCTTTCATCATGTTGTCATTTTAGTCTTTGATGTAGGGGATGGTTAAAACTCATTGTTTATGGTTTTTGCTGATTTTTATTGAAAATTACAGTTTTTTTTTTTTGTTTTTTTTTTAAAGAACCCAAATGATTTAAACTGACTTTCACCTGGACCTCATGCTTCCATGCATCTACATGTTGTGATGGGGACAGCTTAGAAAAACTTCCAGTAATAAAAAGTGAGGACAGAAATGTGGTGGAAATGCAAATGAGCTGTTGATTTTACAACAGTAAGAAGAAGAAACTACAATGGTGTTTGCATTGTAAATTGTAATTATCCTAACGATAATTAGGAGGAATACAATTTATTGTGTGCACTCACGGGTATGTGATTTTGCAGTGTGTGTCCATGGCTATGTGTAGGTGTGTATATGTGTGTGTGGTTATTATAGGCGGGGGTCTTGTACTGGGCTCTGGGTGGTTAAGTAGGGAAGAGGCTGAGCTGTGACCTCGTTCCAGTCAACTGCTCAAGAAAACGGCAAGTCAGCCGAGTGTTAAGAGCAAGTGGCACTCGCCGTCTGACTCAGATCACATCCCATCAGAAGAGCCGCGCCTCACGACCACAGGGCCCTGCCACCATCTTTAACCTCTGAGCCACGCTCTCACATCAAACTGCCGCTCTTCACCCTCACTGAGCAACAGTCAGCAGCTTCTACAGTGTCAGTTATGCAAACGTTCACGGATAACGGCTCAAATCCTCCAAACATGAGTATCTGTCAGATTTAAGGCTGGGCACAATTTGAAATGTTTCAACTCTGGTGCCCACAAGACACTTAAGTTTTGGTTGAGTAGCCAAAACAAGACTTTTTTTAATACCTTACTTTGTGGAATTAAAACTGTTCTTTTTTCTAAAAGACTGTTTTTCTTTGATACAACAAAGTCAGTCAAACTAAAACGCATCACAGCATACAGCACAGACTGTTGTCTAAAATTTAAAAAATATCATTAAAATCAGGAAATATTTGGTTACAGACTATAAGAAGAGTAAGTAAACAATATTCAAGATTCTGACAAAGCATTCAATGCCAACTTTTAGTACTTGACAGTTTGCAATACTACAGAAACAAATTTAGTGGTTACAGAAAAAGTACTGAGATTCAAGGTCAATGTTGAGTTTCTATTTCCCTTGTGTCTCTCGTCGATACTGCTGTTCATTTGCATTTACCACTAAATAGCATTTTGAAACAGGTGGGAAGTACCAGAAAAAAAGGCGGTGCTCTTCTCCCCAATCTGAACCTAACCAGTCTATTCTCTACCCTTGAGATGAAAAAAGGGGTTTTGTATAAAACCAAAAGACAGTTTCAGTACTGAAATGCAAGTATCATATCACACATATCATTATTTTTTTTGATATCCGGTTCTAATAAAGGTTCACAGACTGCCATCAGTCATATGAATGTGTCTGTATTTTGCAACTCAAAGTCTATAATGTGAACAGAACATGCATTAACAAAAAACAATACTGGCAATGGTAATGTTTTGTTCTGTTTTAGCACATTTAAAATAATACAGCATTGTTAAAGATTGGAAACCAGTCATGACCCATAACACAAGTTAGATACATGCTGTAATTACTGCATATACACTATTACAACTGTCACTGCCAACAGAAATCCACTAAATAGCTGTTACCTGCTTTTTATATGGTTGTTAAAACTGGCAGGACTGGGTGAGAGGCGGTAAGGATGAGTATAAAAAAATGACTCACCTACAACACATACTTTTCATGATACCCATAATGCATGCATAATTACATGCTAAAAACTATTCTTTTTACAGTCATAGTTTCAATCAAACAAGAGTGATCTCAGTCAACCGTAACGTTTGCTACCTAAACGTCCAACCTGCATACAAAACACGCTGCTCCGGGAACAGATGAAAGTGTTGGAATTTAAAATGTGTAGAAGAATCAGAGAGGAGGAAGGGAGGGAGGGGCTTTCTAGCAATGAAAGATTCTGGCCGCTTTCTGAAAGTGCCCCTAATCCACTCTTAACTCCATTACATATGGGACACTTTCGTTTAGAAGGCGCCGATAAGCTCAACAATAGCGAGGAGAGCCCATCCCAAATAGCATCACGTTGCAGACGCACTTTACCACAATTATTAGCAAACACAAAAAAGGGCAGCAACTGCATTTTGGGGGGAAACAATTTCAATTTTAGATATGGCTCCAGACAGAAACTGGGCCACTGCAGGCTTTGATGTCTTAATTGTGTGTGTGTGTTTTTTTTTTTGTAATACCAAAGAAACCGAGGCTTATTGATGGAACAAAAACGCCGGAGACAGAGAGAGAGAGAGAGGAAATGGAGATGATGTGAAAGAGACAAGGAATAAAAAAAAAAAAAAACAAGAAAGGGGAAAAAAGATGAAAGAGGACAGCCAGAGAGAATACGAATGAAGGGATAGAGAGAAGAACGCGAGATATGGCGGGAGGGAGTGACAAATATGCTTCAGATATAGAAAGAAAGAGTGACAGAGCTGAAGTACTATGGAATCCTAGTTGAATAGGCCTTGATTAACTGTGGCATGAGGTCAAAGTATGGGGTCAAAGCAGGGCCTCTGTCTGCTGGGGCCTGGCTTAGGAAAATTATGTATGTGTGTGTGTGTGTGTGTGCAAGTGTAAGCGACTGTAATTTGCACTTCTGAGACATGTGAATACAGTTTGTAAGAGATGATACACAACCATTTGTCTGGTTAGTTTATAGGGCAGCTGTATTTCACTATGTGTTTGAGTGAGTACAAAGAAAAACCTCATAGAACCATGTTTTTTTATGGAGGAGGTTGCTGAACATGGCTGTTTCGGGTTTCTGAATGTGACATACTGTAATTCAGCGGCCACGCGCGTAGCCTTTTAAGAGACTTTTATGTGTTTGTTTATTTATTTAACACGGACAATTTAGCTACACATTGTTACATAAGACAACAAAAAAATGTGACAGATGCACACAGCGCTGTAGAGCTGAAGCTTTATGTAATTTGAACACCTTGTCCCTGGCTTGGCTTTTAAATTCAGGTGTTTACTTGATTTGACAAGCTAGCGTCAAGAGAAGCGTAGAGATAAATTCTGTTGATAGTAATCTGGATGTGTTTTTAGCAGGAAGGAAATTCTGCAAGCTGGAATGAAACTACAGCTACAACAAGTCGATTAATCAATCGAAAGAAAATGAATTGGCATGTATTTTGATAATTGATTAATTGTTTAAGTTGATGTTCCCGCTTCTCAAATGTGAGACTTTCCTGCTTTTCTTAGTCTTACATTATAGTAAACTGAATATGTTGAGGAACTATTTGTCAGACAAAACAAATACATTTGATGACATCATCTTGTCTTCTCGGATATGGTGATGGACATTTTTTTCTGTTTTCTGATGTTTTATAGACCAAATGATTTATCAAATAATCAAGAAAGTAATCTACAGATTAGTCGATAATTAAAATAATCGTTAGTTGTAACCTTATTACTGTAGATAATATAGTATTTATCCAAATTAGACAAGTGCAGCTTATAGATGAGGGATGAATCATTCTTTATGTACAGTAATGTGACGCCAGGGATTGCTGTGGCACTAAAAACTCGGCAGTCTGCTATGACTGAATGAAAGTCAATGGTCGTGGAAATAGAAAGAAATAATAACACTTGGATCCACAATAAATAGTTTCTTTAACTGTATTTACTGTGGCTCCACTTTTCTCCACTTATGTGCTCCTGTGTATGTATCTTTTTGTTTGTGCTTGCATGTGCATGGCTGTGTGTCTGAAATGCATGTGAGATGTTATACTCTCTATTCAATACACTTCAACATTCCTGAGGGAGTGAGTAACCTTGAAGACACAATACGTGAGTGCACTGACCGTATGCACGCTGGTGTACAAGTGCATGTATCTGAGAGTATCTGCAGTACGTCTACTTTCAAAAGCGTGCGTGTGCTCCTGCAGGTTTTCGCGTCTGTTACAGGCCTTACCTGGGGGCTGACGCTGGGGCCGTAGCCCATGCCGGGCGAGTTCATGGAGTGGGGGCCCATTGGCGAGCTGATGACGGAAAAGGGTGAAGCTAGACCATTCATGGGCGAACTCAGCGTGCTGATGGGAGAGTGAAGGGAGCCGGAGGGCCCCATGGACGTTGGACTGAGCAGAGACGGATGCATTCCCCGGTGGGAAGTGGGTGAGCCTAGGGGCGAGGAGCTCACCTGGCCCGTCGAGTCTGTTCAGAAAAAAAAAAGAAAAAAAAAGAAAAATGAGAATGAAAACATCTTGAAGATGTCAGCATAATAAAAGCGGTGAAACATTTTTATAAAGTCTGGCCAACATGATAGTTTCTGATGTTTAAAAGGGAACCAAAGATTTTTAAAAGCAACGTTTCCACGTTTAGGCTAATTTAATTTTTTTTTCCTCTAGTCAATCGTTGGCACCAAGAATGCAGCACATCTGGTGAAGTGTGAAGGCAACTGTTGAATTTGAGCACAGTCCAGGAAAATGGACAATTCAGCAAAAAACACTTGTAATTCATGAGACGATTATATCTGGCAATAGCTGTTGTGGAATAAATTTAACATGACAGTTAATGGAGGCAGATTATCACTATCCAGTAGCGCTGTAACTCTCTCATACACTGGATCTGTCCCTCAGTGAAGAGTTTACCTCTTCACAAGTGCTGCCCACGGGGATCTAACAGAACAGGATGTATATCTATAATGTATGTGGTTGATGAGTGGGCTGGTGGCCCCCAGGAGAATTAAAAACACGACCTTGCACCGCAGCTGGGGGCAAATCTGCAACAAGACTGTAGTCTGAGAGTGATAAGGATAAGGTCTTTGTGTCTTTTCTTCTCTCTCCTAGACGAGTCCTACTCTTAACCTTGAACAAGCGGGCCATCTTCCTGTCAGCTGTCAACACAGAAGATATGGGACAGGCAGGAGCGTGGGCAAAGAATTTGGTGACAGGGTTGTATGTGCACAGATAACAACCCCTTCCCCTCCTGTCTAGTCTTTCAACACCGCCTATCACTCTCTTACTTTTCATTTATGATCATCTCTCTCTTTCCTTCTGTCCTTCTCACTCGGTCTACTCTGGTACTCCCGCAAGAGGGATCCCTCTTGTTTAGCCCGTCTTTATTCTACTAGCTTACTTTATCAGCTGACTCATGTTGGGTGATATATACCATGAGACGACATAAATTGGATTTAGACAAATTTTGCATTAATGTGATGTGGTGCCTTCATTTTCCAGGTATGTAACTCACTAAATTAGTCCAAAACAGACATTCCCATTTGGTTATTTCTGGAAATGTTTACTATACTCTATAAATCTATAAAAACATGTATATACTGTGATATAACATTTAATCCAAATCGCCCACATCTACATCTGACGTACCACAGCTTAGGTTCACCTCTGATAAGTTCTTTGTCCTGACATACCCTCAAATATATTTTGACACTACAACTTTGCTCTCTCTGCAGCGGGGACATGGAGTAGTTATGTAAGAAGTGGGAGTGTGGTTTGTCTATCACACTCCCATGTTTCATAAGTGACTAGGTTCCACTGCTTCCGCACGGTGGAATAAAACTGATGGATTGCTCAATTAGTTGACAGCTGAGAGTAACGAGTCCGGTTGAGAGCAATTTTCCTGTAATACTTTGTCTCTGTCCCAGCTGACTTTGCAGGATTTTTCTGAGTGTGTGTGTGTGTGTGTGTGTGAGTGTGTGTGTGTATGTGTGTTCTTTGTGGGGTATTTCTGCTGCCTCGTGAATGCAGGACATAAGACGAGGGATCTTTGCATCTTTCTCCCATGTATAAGCAATTCTCAGAACGGCAAACCTAGCTGCCAGCTCAGCCAAGCAAAACACTTCCCTGCACATCCTGCTTGCCTCACGAGCACTTCCTTTGAGCACGCACACACACACACACACACACACACACACACAGGCCATGTCCTTTTGAAAACAAACACACATCCTTCTTAATAAAGGGCTAACAACAGCTCTGCATCTAGCTGTATTAGTTCAGTGTTTAATCCTCTGACTGATACCCCTGGAGCTTCTATCCCTGCGATTACATTTTTTTCCCCCTAAAATGCGCCCACACACATAATTCCTGAAAAAAATATAATAAATAAATAAAAAGCTCTCCCTGAGCCAGCAATTCCCATAACCCACCTCCAATTGGGTTTTAATTCAGGCAGATAAAGAGAGCTGTGGCATTAGGGTTGCCAATCTGCCATTGTAGGTCTCAGCAGGGGGGCAGCTCAGCTGACAGAGTCCCAGCAAGGCCCCACCTCGAGGGGGATGACAGAGACGGGCTGGGAGGTAGATCAGACTGTTTATGTCTCTTTCTCTCTCCTATTCATTCCACATGTCTCTCTCTCTTCCACTTTTTTTTGGAAAGGCAAGATCAGAGCAGAACATTCATTGAAAAATCTCTCTCTCTGATGTTCTTTTCACAGATGAACATGAAGCCAATTATATAGCTATGTGGTCACGTTGTATGTGAATGGTCTTTTTTTGGGCAAAGCTCCCAGAACATATAGATATCACAGCAAAATGTGCGTGTGTATTTGCATGTGTGTGTATGTTTATTCTTTATAGAGTTGGGTTGCCAGTGTAGGATTACAGCAGGATGAAAAAGGACTCTGTCCTAATCCTCCCCAGAGAGGACAAGAGAGAAGAGAGGAGAGGAGAGGAGAGGAGAGAAGAGGAGAGGAGAGGAGAGGAGAGGAGAGAGGAGAGGAGAGGAGAGGAAATGAGAGGAAATGAGAAGAGAAAAAAGGAAAAGTTAAGGAAAGCACAAGCAGGACAATGAAGGAGGAAAAAAGGAAAGGAGTGGGAAGAGACTGGAGTTTTTCACATATAGTATAACTGTCACATTGACACCCCTGCCTGTATTTCTTCATATACCCCTTTAATCTCAACCTGTTGAACTGGAAAGTGTAACATGTTTTACAAGCAGTCTTGAGAAAACACAGCAAGCTCTGGCGACCGTTTGCACTACCTGCAAAAAGCATAAAATAAACATGCTTGCAAGATAAGATAAGAATGTGTATAAAGAAAATCAGTGAGTGAGGGCGAGGCAGGGGAGGAGGAGGGAATAAAAATGATTGCTGCATCCAAGAAATGAGTGGCAGTCATCCAGGTTACCTGCGTGCCAATATACAGAAAGGTTGACTTATGTTTTGATAGCGGATAAAAAAGTGTTTCTCAGTGTTCTGAGCGTGTCGTTTGTAGCCTCTGCCTGTCAATTGGGCTGGATCGCTGGGCGCACAAAAACACAACTGACAGCTACAAATAAGCAAATTAGGGCCCATCTTACTGGCAGGCACAGAAAGAGTTCTCCACTTACCACTTCTATACTCTATACAAGCATCTCCTATTTCTAAACAATGCTTCCCTCACTCCCGCCTTTCTCGCTCTTCTGTTGTGCCGTTGGGTGTGATTACACAGAGGAAATTTGCCAATTTGTGTTCTGGCTGTTACTGGCTTGTGTGTTAAGAATATGATAAATGAATGACTGAGATGAGAACGGATGATGGGATGAAAGCGTAAATATTACAGCTATGTGTTGTTTATATAAATGCTTGAAACAACTTGTGGTGTGTTTTTTCTGACAGGTGATCTTTTGTGGTGGTTCATTGATAGCCGTCCCTCTAGAAGAATCGCTTCATCTGTCATTCGTTCGGCAGCAAAGGTGGAAATAGCACAACGCTGTTCAGGAAAGATGGGATTGGTTGGGTTCGATCTAGACAGCAGGATCTGTGGAGAACAACACGTCCATGCAAGAGAGGCTAAAATCCATTTCGAGTCGGAGTTCGAGACCCCCTCAAGGAGTTGGGAGATGAAAGATGTGTACTTCTGCTCCACAAAAAAGATATCTTAATGTATGTTGAGGATTATTTCTGTTCCTTTGCTTATAGCTGTGACTGATTCTGTCTCACTAATTACGCTTTCCCCCTTTAATATGTGATTGCAGGCTTAATCTAGCTGTTTAGTTGGTTTATATATTGGCTGAATTTGGCCCATGCATTCTATGTTTTCTGCTGTATGATGTGTATTTGTGCAGACATAAGGTAAAGGTACATATATAGTACATTGAGCATTTGGATACAAACTAAACACTACAGAAATCAACTTTTCTTTCAAAATACAGGATCATTTTACCTTCTCATGAATCTAATAATCATTCAAATGAAACAAGCAAAAAAAGGGTTAATAACTCCCTTGTTTTTTAAATGTCAACGACTGCTAAAGAGAAGCTTTATTTCATTGGGTCACAATCACTGAGATGTCTGTATGTAATGACAGTTTTCATAAAGACTACAAATGACTCAGCTGGCTGGCTGAAGTCGTAAACTCGCCCATGAGCTCATGTTGCCTCCGCTACCAGCGAGGGATGATGCATTATAGATGGGAAGCGCACCCCTACACCCCCACAATAGTCTGAACCATCCCGAGAACACATGAAACCTCCTAAATGCGTCATTTTCATTAATTTGGCCTGTTTTCTCACAACGTCCTTCTGTAGGTTGGTATTTTCCTCTTCTCATTGTCTCTTTTACTTAACTTCTGGCCACCAGTCTGTTTAGTCTTCCCTTTTTTGAACACATTCGCACACACAATCATAAACATGTGTCTATGCACAGGCAGACAGATGTTCATTTTTCACTTGGCGGTTAACTCTCCTCCTCTATTATTCATCTATGAGTGCCACAGCGGAGATTTAGTGGAACACAGGGGCATGGGATGTAGCGAAAAACAGAAAGGGAGCGCTCGTAAATCTCAGTAAATCACATATTTAGCCATTTTGCCTTTAAATCTCTACTTTCATGATCAGTGGACTTGACGGTCAATAGGCAAAAATCATAATGCTTTGGGGTGGTTTGCGCTCACAAAATGATGCATACAGCAGTGTCAGTTTTAGGTTAATACCCCTATAGCTTCTGTCCAATCCCACGTTCCCCTGATGCTTTGTCAGATCTTTCACTGCAGCAAAAACAGAAACAAATACACACAAGCAAAAAATATATATATATTCAGACTGGCTCCAAGCTGATCCATGCACAGACAATGGGTTTTCTATACCACCCTGCTGGCAATGGGTCAGCCAAGGGATGATGGCATTGGTGTGACAGCAGCCAGGAAAAAAAACGATCATTTCATGGATTGACTTTGGCGTAAACGAAACAGTCATGAGTCACTTGCACCTACACCGCAGCACATTAGCAAACTACGGGTTCCTCAGAGGGAGTGAACTGGATGAAGCCGCGGCCTGTCAACAATCACACACCCACCGTTTTTAGTTGGGGTTTTTTTTTTTTTGTCTATTTTTCTGTTGATTTGAGGTGACAAGCTGATTTCTTATTATTCACTGGGACTTTTAGGAGAGGCAGGTGAGTCAGTTTTGAAGTGCACAGAGCGCCAGAGCACAGTCAGGATGAAAGGCTCGTCATTAGCATTTCTCCGGATGTGTTCAGAGGAAGAAGAGAGAAGAGGGGGGAAAAAGATTCAACAAAAACCCAAGAGATTCAGTCGGTTGCATAAAAACCCAGAGCCCAAAATAACACAGGAGTCGGTCTAACAGCTTCATTTTTAGTTTTTACTGCTGATGTCTATATCACCATGACGACAGCAGGCTGATATTTTACTCAATCTTCCATGAAGCCCTGTGTGTGTGTGTGTGTGTGTGTGTTTCTATGTGTTTCAACAATTAGACTATTATCAGCCTTTTGTTAAAATGATCACACTTCCTATCTGTGATATAAATTAAATACCAACGTCAACATGTTTTGAGTGCTGCATGTACGGATGTGTGTACGTGTGTTCATTAATCAGGCAGTGTCTCTCTACTGTTTTCCACTCTATAAACATACTAATCTGGTCCCTTAAGTTAATGGTCACAGAGTAAATATCCCGGTCTGATGTGTTTACTCTGTGGCTAGGGGAGAGGTAGAGGGAGTGTGTGGATGTGTGTGTCTGGGTGTGGGTGGGGATTAGTGCAGGGGGCGGGGTCATAATTGGCTGATTACATACCAACAGGTGATGTAAAAATATGATGAGCACTGGCCAGAGTTGCTTTTGCGGTGCACTAAAATACTAATTGTCTATCTTACCTTTACCTTTCATTCTACACATCCATCAATCTACTCACATACACAACCCAACTATAATAATAATGATATAATCTCTATAGAAATCATTCAAATCAAACAAATGTCTTACTTTCCCTAGTTGTGAACTACATATACTGCAATTGATCAATACCCCCTGCAGTGTCACTCTGTGTTTTCTGGTTTCACTAAGCTTCAGTGGGTGGCAGAAATACAATAAATGAATCAATAAATAAAAACAACACCCGTTCTGTATACTTCTCATTTAGCCTACTAGAAAGTTATTTTGGGTGGCATTTCTGGTATTAGTCAGCCTTAGTATTAGTGGGTCATTGTGGGTTGAAAGGATGGGCACTTTTGAAGCCTTGACTCACTTCCGGTGTGAGTTACTGTCAGACAATGTTCTTTTCTTTTCATGTTCCATTTTGTCAGAAGACCTCATTTATTACTGCACTATTTTAAAATATTTAAACCTGATCCGAAAATCCAAATACATTTTTGATGCAAAACAATAGAGATCTGACGAGAAATGAACCAAGTAAAGGACTAACAGCCTTACTTACAGTACTCTATGCACAAAGGATGATTGACAAAAACAGGGTTTTGTCCTTAGCTGTTAGTTCCCTGTGGTCTTTGTGCTTTTTATAATCCCTGCACAATTAAAGATACACCACAGGAGAAAATACTCTAACATTATGTTTGCATATTTTTCCCTTCTCACTACTTTTAATCCTACATCCATGTTACAATAAGGAAGGCTTGAGGAATGTGCAAAAAGCCATTCAGTGGTGAGGGCATTTGTTTTAACAGCAGCTCCTGTCAAGACAAGATATGATCAGACAGAGAAGCAGCAACTATATCCGTTCTTTGGTGACAGCTTAAATCAAAAGTAGTCCAGTCTCTCTTTTTCTTGCCCCTATCTGCTAGCATCCATGAACCAACTTGCAGACCAAAAGAAAAAATCTAAGAGCAAAAGAAAAAGGCATTAATGTGGGCTAAGTGGCAGAAAAGAACCAAAACAGGCCACCCGTAATTTCACAGTAGGTGGGCCGCTAACAACAATCATTTGATACACAGTGTTGATATAACCCGATTCTTTTTGCCTGCCAAAACAACTGCCCTCATTAAAGACTTAATTCTTTCCCTCCCACCTCCCTTTTACTCTTTTCTGTCTCTCGCGGGCTCCTTTTATTTTCTTCCCATTTCAATTCATTGCCCTGATATCATGTGGATGAAAGCGCCGGCTCCTGGGGCATGCTGGTGCCCTCAGTGACTCTTAAGTGTCTGAAGAGGCCATGGAGCTGTGGCTGGCCATGGCTAGTTGCCAGCTGAACCACAGATTACTGGCGCTATTGCTAACTGTGCCCCGACTGCCAACGCTCTGATCTGCTGATATGGCCTAATTGTTCTCTTTAGCTCAGAGGTGATATACCATCTCTCGCTGGGAGCTCACAGCCAGAGCGCCAGCCGGCTCCAGGGCTGCACGAGAAGAAGCTGAGCACATGTTGTTGAAAGTAGCAGCCTGGAAATACTTCAGTATTATCTGACATATGACTTGTCATGTTCATGTCATGTTCACATCACTCAAGGTACTCAGAGGATGTCTCTGTCCCAATCAGGGACCCAACGACCCCCACCTCCACCACACTCACCAATCAAGGAGTTAGTTTAAACCGCCAGGCTGAAGCTCAGTCAAATTGATGAACTATTAAACAGCTAGAACCACAGACATCACCACTCAGGTGTCCGCCAGAGATGACACAGACCCCATGCTGCTTCCTTAAACATACTGGTGATCTTAAACAGCCGGTGCCAAGGTCAAACACATTGTAGCAATCACAGATCATCAGGTACCTGCTTAATCTTAAATTTGTCAGTGTTCTGCCACAACTACTCTCTTTTCTTGTCCCAGAATCCATACAGCTGAAATTAGTTCTTTTTAATGTCAGATCATTGGCTGACAAATCCTTCTTGGTTACTGATCTGATAACTGAAAAGAATCTGTACTGTATAGCCTATCTTTAGTTGAGATCTGGCTAAACAGCACTACTGGTATAGCAAAACTGACAGAGGCTTGTCCTCTAAACTATAATTTAGTTTAATTTTTTATCAGGCAGTTGGACAAAACAGGAGAGGACGAGGGATCGTAGCCATTTTCTCTACACAGTTTGTGTGTAATGACACTGACCTTGGTGAATTTACATTGTCTGAATATCTTGCTCTTGAACTCAAAGCAGAATTATCAGTACTTATCATTACATTATATCGGCCACCGGGATATTAATCACTATTCCTACAGGAATTCTCAGAGCTGATCTCATTTGCTATCACTAGATATGATCACTTAATCCTGAATGGAGACTTGAATATTCATATTAATAAAATGAATGACTCCAAAACTATGGAGCTTGTAAATTTACTGGACAGCTTTGAACTCATCCAACATGTAAATGAAGCCATTCATCAGCATGGTAAAACTTAAGACTTAGTAATAACAAAAAGGGTTAAACATTGATAATGTTTCAGTATTCAAATGATCTATTTCTGACCATCACTGTGTGTTTTTGATGCCAATCTAACCTTAACAAAGAAAAGGGAATTTTTGATTCAAAGGAGATTCCTAGAGGGCGAGGCTGAAGCAAAGTTCTCTTATATTCAACAATATCTTGTCATCCGCTTTAAATAGCATTGCTCCACTAAAGGTTTAAAAGGGGTCGACTGACAGAATCTCCCCACGGTTAAACTATAACAGTGTTAAAGAGATCAAGAGAATCTGTCAGGCAGCTGAAAGAAAATGGAGGAAAACTAGTCTCACTAGACAGTTCACTGTAACATACACAAATAAGCCATGACTGCCTTTAACAAAGCAATATGTCTGGTAAGAAAGGATTACTTTTCCAAGATTATTACAGAGAACACTGGAAACTCTAGAATATTATTCGTCACCCCACCCCCCATTCTCTGCATCAAAATGTAAAGAACTCACAGTGTTCTTCAATAACAAAATCACTCCAATGACGAGTATTGCTGCTGATGTAAACACATTACGATCTCAGCAAATCCTGTAAAAATGATGTAACCATAGGAAAATTCACCTGTATTACATTAACTGTGCTGCTTTGCAAGACTGTCACTGAATGTTACTCCTCCACCTCATGTACTGACCCTGTACCTACAGTATTCTTTAAGCAAGTGTTCAACAATGTTTCAAGTCATGCCCTTGAGATTATACATCTCTTCAAAGCAGCTGTTATTAAAGAAACCCAACCTTGATGGTAATGCACTGACCAGCTATAGGCTGATATCTAAACTTCCATTCATTAGTAAGATACTAGAAGAGATAGTTTCAGTGCAAATAAATTCCTTTCTTAAAGAAAACAATATCCTGGGGGAATTTCAGTCAGCCTTCAGAACATATCACAGCACTGAAACTGCTCTTACTAAAATAATCAGCGACCTCAGACTAACCTCTGATGAAAATAAGGTCTCCATTCTTACACTCTTAGACCTAAGCACAGCATTTGATACGACTGACCATGATATCCTAATCAATCGTCTTGGTTGGTTGGTCTTTCTGACAGTGTGTTAAACTGGTTCAGAACATACATCAAAGAGAGAGAGATTTACGTCAGTCTTGGAGATCATGTGTCTGAGGAACATGACAATTGATTTGGGGTTCCACAAGGGAGCTGCCTTTGTCCATTATTATTCTCACTATACATGCTGCCATTTGGTGACATCATCAGAGAGCACAATGTGCTGTATGTTTCCATAGTTATATGGATGACACACAACTGTACATCTTCACTGAACCAAATGATGCTGCAGCTATAAATTCCATTGCTACCTGTCTTCTGGTAATAAATAAATGGATGAGCAATAACCTTTTAAAGTTAAACAAGGTTAAAACTGAAATCTTATTAGTTAGCCCTAAAACAAAAAGAGAAATGCTGTTTAATAATCTGGGAAAATTGACTTCCTGGACTAAATCTGAGGTTATTTGAGGAAGTTTTGGTATTATCTTAAGATTCAGATTTATTATTATTACCATTACCATTTGTTACACAGATTTGATGCAAAACTTAACCATTTTTGACCACTCAAGAATTGATATAAATGGTCAAAAATCCCTCCAAAATACCACAGTAAGACATCAAGACCTTGAGGAACACCATAGAAAAATTAATGCTGTGATTTGGTATCAAAAACTTAAGACATTTGGAGATTTCTGTAAGAATTGCATTTTTCAGTGATTGGATGGTGAGCACTTCTGTTCTGGAAATTGCTCAGAAACCCTGTTGTCAATATACCTAGGAAAGCCATACATCCTCTGAGGTATGGCTCTCAGAGGGCCTATGTCTCTGGCTTGTGGTTGTAAAGTTTCATGAGGCTGTGATTATTCTAGAGGTCACAACTAGAGGTTATTTTATACAGTGAGGTCAAGTCAAAAAATGGTCTTCCTGCAACGAAATGGCTACTGTGGGGAATAACATCATCACACATGAATACAATTGGGCTCATTGTATTGACAAGAGTCTCAGCTTTCCAATCATACACAATTTAAAATATTCAAATACACCATCTTTAGAATAGGCAAAAATAACACATTTATACTGAATGCAAAAAACTGCATGGTCTTTGCCCAAGGATCCCTTTGAAAATGGCCATGCCTGTTTTTCCCTCGCCAAAATTTTGGAGCATTATTTAGCCCACTTCCTGACAAGCTACCATGGTTGGTTCCAATGGAGGCCTTAGGTTATCTAGTTTCATATGGTATCAGTATCTTCACTGTAGCTTTAAAACTTCCTACAGCCTCTGAAAGACAGTAATGTCAGCCAAGGATGCTGGCGTCCTCGGGGAGTGGAAGAGGTTAATGTTTTTATGTTCATTTTATGTCTTTTTTTATGTGAAGCACTTTGTGCTTGTAATTTCTTTGTTGTAAAGCACTGTGAGCTGTATTTCTTTTATGAAAGAAGCTATACAAATCAAGTTTATTATTATTATTATCATTATTATTATTGCTATTATTATGCCTTGCCCTGTAGGTACCACTGATGCCATGATAAAGCCTTGATGAAATATATTATGGCTATTGTGGGTTGGGTTCCACAAGCTGGTTCCATCCATTGGCATTATCAGATGAAATTTGAAATTTTGTTTTTCAGTAACAATTTTAAAGTCCATGATTATTTACAACTTAAAAGGATAAAGCAGATTTGATACTAGATTCCAGTTTCACAAAAAAACCCATCCCTATATCAGAGCTGAGTGGTCTCCAATAGATGTTTCACCTAGTATGCTTAATTTGTGCTACAAATAAGCACCTTTCGCTCACTGAAAAGAACTAGCACATTCTGAAATTTTAATTCAGTCTGAAATTGTCAAGAGAAGCAAATGGAGAACAGGATCCAAAGAGAGCGTAGCAAAAAGACTACTGAGAAAGAGATGTAATGTACAAATGAATGACAGCTAGCATGATGAATGCATCTCACTGGTCGTCCTTTGGTTGGCAGGAGCAGCAACTGAAAATAGCAGTTGATCAAAGACATGGCATGGAGCGATAATTACCACTGCAGCCTGTGGAGCAGCCGTCAGGAGAAGAAGATTACATTTGCAGCTGATGCTCTTCTGCTCTTTTTGAGGACTCATTACCTTTTCAGCAACATGGAAGCTTAGTGAGTAGCTAAGTCACTCCAGGATTGTAAATAACGAAAGGCTTTTTGAATGACCTTAACTTGATGAAGTTGTGGTTTTCGGATGACGAAGTCTGCAGACTCATGATTATGTGGGAGCCTCAACTTTGCTCACCCTCTTATTCTTGTAGAACCTCTGCCATTAAGTAAATATGTTGGTTTCTTTTCTGTTTTACAGACTCATATTTAAACAATCAGATCTTCATGCAGTTAAGGCCCTCCAATATGTCACGTTTGAGACCTTTGTGTGAATTCAAGTAACCAGGGAAACGCAAGGCAGCTAGGAAGCTATGATTCATCGAGCTTCCTCTTTGAGATGAAAATCACAACACGGGCCCTTATCTGGCTCGCTCATTGCCAAAACACACTTGAAGGCACATGGCCAAGCATATACATACACACAGAAACAGAGAGAGATAACTTGACTGCAACAACAGCAGCTATGAGGAATCTGATAACTGCTTTTGATTATTTTCACATTTTTGTCAGTTATGTTATCAAAATTAAACTGGGCATGATGATGCATTACCTATCTCAAGCTAGTGTCATGTTACTGCGACATTAAGCTTCTGTACTGAAATGAAAGGAAATAAATGGTCTTGTGAATGGTCGGGAAAAACACAATCAAAAACAATAAGGCATGCTTTGGAAGCTGTGATGTATAAATAACATGGCCCAACACGTGACATCTTTAGCAGCTGTAAGCATGAAAACCTCTGCTGAGACACCAAAGAAAAGCAAATTACATATTGATTATAACATATAAATTATCCTTATTATATTGATTGTATGCTCTAAATATTTGAATATTCTAGGGGAAGTTCACAATTAGACTTCCAGACATGTAAATGAGAAGGAAAAACATGTGGAGGAGTGGTAGAGGGATTCATCTACTAGGTGTGTCCACTCACTTTTCTAAGTGTCTTCAGTGACTCAGCAGTCATAAAGCCATCAGTCTGTGGAGATTAATTATGCCAATTACCGCAAAGGAAAAACAAACTGTCCCTTCCCTCTGGTGACATCAGGATGAGGAATTTGCCACTTGATGGCTTGCTCAGAGACAGCAGGTGATTGATGATTTCCATTTGTATCAAGGAAACACACTGAAACACATAAAAAGTTGAACGCTCTCTACACGACACCTGGACTGGGCCCAGCGCAGATGTTGGTGAACACAGCGGCCCCATGTCTAACCCCCACAGCTGAAGTTTGGAGAGGCAGTATCACGGCCCATAAAATGGTTACTGTTCTCTTACACTGAGCTGGACATGTTTACATGTGATTTAGGATAACACATCCTTTTCAATTTGTGTCAGATAAGACAAAAGAAGCTGGTTCACATTTAGGTTTTGGGACACTGAAATAATATGAAGGCCTTTTTTCAGTGCAAAGCTTGAATTTATTGACTATATTACAAGCCTTTGAGACATTCTGCCCCTCTCTCTTTCATTTTTTCCCTCTGATTATTATTCTTTTGTTCTAGGCTATGAGGTGCCGGTCTGTTTGTAATATGAAATCCAAATGTAGAAGGTTCTGGCTCCTGGCCCTGAGTTGAAACTACCCCCCCTTCCCCCAACACCACTTTTCTTTCTCCCTCCGGGGAAACAAGCCTGAGATAAAGGTAAAAAGGGAGGATGGGAGGAAGATAGATCGATAGATAGAAGGTCATGTAGACAGAGAGATAGAGCGATACATAGATAGATAAGAGAGATTCAAACACGGAGCAGGAGGAAGAGAAAGTGCGAGAATGCTGTCGGAGAAAGCTGGAGACCCTGGGAGTCAGTCAGAAGAGATGAGATGGGAGGTGGGGGGTGCGGCGATGGGAAACTATGTGTCTACGTGCTGCAGGAAGAGGCCTCGCGAGCCGGGGGGAACACGCGAGCCTCACTTAGGAGACGGGGGTGTGTTGTACGTCCTGAAGATGTGTGTATGTGTGTGGTTTGTGCGCGATTGTCATTGGAGGAGTGTACTTTGGATTGGTGCATCGACTCACTGTAAATAAATAACACAAAATCCTGCAGGGTGGAGGCGGGGGATCGGAGAGACGCCATATCCAAGATAAATAAACAAAATCATGAAAATATAGTTGCATTGACTGATGAGGCCTAACCTTAGCCTCCCCTCCCCCTTCTCTTCCTCGATTTCACAAAGACAGTCTGTCCAGTACACACAAAATCAATTAACTTTTGGCCCATTATCAACAAAATAAGTCACATGGACAACTCAAACAGCTTATGTAAACAGTGTAACCTTATTCCACTGAATGTTCCAAAAGCATATTTCATTCAGCTGGCAAATTTCGAATGAGCTCCTTACGAACATACAGCAAGAAAAATCACATGCCGGTTATTGAGTTCTACAACTTGTTTTCTTAAAATGAGTGAAAAAAAAATCTAAAGCTGTCTCCAATACAAACTTGAATCAGGACTGAAAAAAGCAGATTGCACACAAGAATAAAGACAACTATATTCAGTTTCTATTGGTTAATTATAATGGGTTAATCAATTGCTGTACATAAATTTTTTACCAAACACTGGTGACAAATAGTTTGCTTGTTCAACCAATGGTCAAAAACCCAAAGGTGTTCAATTTACAATTATATAAAACTGAGAAAAGCAGCAAAACACCATGCTTGTGAAGCTGGAACAAGAGAATATTTGGCATTTTAGTTTCATAAATGTCTTAAAATCTACAAAAATTACACTTGATTTTACAAAATGATTGCAACAAACTGATCTTTGCAGGTCTTTGTTGCCTGCATCTGCTGCATGTCTTTTCTGCCAGAGAGGAATGATCACAACTGATTCAAACTATCTAAAGCTGCAGAGATGATTTTCAGGATGGATTCAGATCAAACAAGGGCATGACTCTCTGGTGAATTACCAGAGCAGGCCATTCTTCAAGGGGTTGTTGAAGACGTGTTTTGGGAGGGGGGTGTGGGGGGCACAGAGGTGGCCAACTGAAGCATTGTAAGTATGAGCAGGCCCTTATGTGGAGCTGGCATCCATGTGGATGAGAGCAAAGCCGACGGATGTATGTCTTTTATCTCTCCCTGGTGCGCATGCTCTCACATTTAATTTTTCCTATGCTCTCTCTCCTCTGTTTGCTTCAGTTTCCTTCCACATCTTTCCCTCTGCTTTCACTGCTCATCAGAGGAACTCCCCAGAGGTGCCAGATAATCCCAGTTCGGAGCATGAGTCTTTCATGTCCTGGGAAGACACGCTGGTTCTATTGCTTCCCTTCAGATACCTGCATCAGCTTCCCAGCCTTACTGTCTCTCTCTCTTTTTCTAACTCCCTCCTCTCTCTCTTCCTTGCTCTGCTCCTGTTTTCACCCATGTTTATGTTTCTTTTTCATTATGGAGCCCATCGGTTCTGACGGGGACGTGACTAACACCACTAGCTTGTGTTTAGACAGCACAAACACAGCACAAACACCAGGGACTTCGATCCATCTCCAGGTGCTTGAGTTAAACAGCAGCACTGACTGCTGCTCCGATCTTCTGTATGCTCTGGATACTTCTGAGGAGCCCCAGGAGGAGGTTCGCTTAAGAGGAGTGTACTGCAGATCCTCAAAACAAAATATGTTACACTGTGGCCAAAAGGTTTTGACAAACAGTCTTCTAATCAGCATTCTCACTTTTTCACATTTTTTGTAGTCTGGCTAAATAAATAAAGTTCATGTGTCTTCATTCCAAGTGTATAATAATGTCACCATTTATTACTGTATCTCCAAATAAACTGAAGGCTACATCACTTAACTCACGTGATTCCTGATTAGCTGCACTATCCTTAAAGGAAAGAGTCAAATAATAGCTTAAAATCCATCCTAACAAGCTATTTGGCTAAGTGCTGCATTTCAGTGTTTTTAATGAGTAAGCTTGTTCGCTTGTTGCCAATTCCAAGAAACCTGTTTCAAATGATTTCTGGAAGCACTTGGCATCATTGTGACACCTGAGAAGTTCTTATGTTTGCAACAAGAAAACCAAGATTACATCAGTATGATACAGTGTAATGCAACATACAGTATAATGCAACAAATTAATGGATAAAAGTGAAACATATGCAATCTTGTCGACAATTGTCAGCTGTACAAACACAGGCAAAGCTTTTACACTTTTAAAGGGCAACAAAATGAGTAATTCTTCCAGAGTCTCACTTTTGAACAATGATCCCTCAGTCCAATCAAAAGGTTGCTTTACCGCACGGAACTTTTTTCCGATGATGCAATGATGCAACACACATTTGCTGTGACATTTGTGCTGGGAAAGTCATTTCCTGGAAGGTCCATTCCCCAGCGATAAAATCCATATTTCTTTTTTGCCTGTGCCTCTCATGGCCTGGATGCCCGTGAATTACGTGTTGGGATTGGCTTCATGACAGAGGCCAAATAAAGTGGGTGTTATGATTGGCATGGACAGCCATGCTTGAGAGAAACAGGTGTCGTTCATTGGCTCACACCGATGTGCCCATGGCTGCGGAGCCTTGTGATTGGTGGAGGGAAGACACCACCGCTCTGGGAGGAAGCTGCTGATGCCGGGCATGTTTGTGGGCACGGGGTAGCTGGGGCGGAGGGAGGGAAGGGTGAAGGGGGGGTGAGGGGGGCGCGGAGTACAGACCACCTGGATCATGGGCCTCAAAGGCCGGCCTGACAGAGTCAATCTGAACAACAGTGAACAGAAGACAGCCAGTCTGCTGACTTCCCCTCTCTTGCATTTTCACTGGCAGCTTTCCAACAAACACACGCCGTCCAGCAAGACTTTCAAAAGGAGCTTCAGCTCGGGTTTTTCCACCAAGTTAAGGGGGATTTTTTTTTTCTTGCTCTGCCCAGTGAAAAGAGAAAGTAGATTAAAAAAGCTCAAACACACCAAGAATAGTCAAGAATCGTTATTTAGAGCAAGTCTAAAAGGATAGCGGTGTGATCAAAGGGTAAGTATTAGGATGCACACAAGAAACAAACATCTGTGTGCTCTTGGAGAAAACAGGGTTGCAATCTTTACATGAATACAAAAGTAAACTTCAAGCACTCATGGGCGATAGCAGGAGCAATGCTGAAGTGGTGATAAAAAGCAAGTATTAGTTACATGGCTTTTTCATGAGAGAATTAAACAACCAGTTTATTTGAAGATCTTCATCAGGGTTCAAAGCAGGAGAAAATACACCACTTTGATACATGTATATATTCCTTATATAGGGTGGGTGTTTTGATTGGATAACTGGGGCAACAGGTGGATGACGATCATCATCCAAAGGTCCAGAGGACATTCAAAAGAAGCTTCAGCTTGGGTTAATAGACTAAAAACACAAAGAATGTCAAGGTTTTTGGTCTGTTAGAGTATTCTATCATGTTCACTTGTCACTATACTGAATCATTTTTTTGAGAAACTGGGGTTACAAGGCTAAAGAATGAAAAAAAAATCCTTTAATACATCTTACTGGCTCCTTTCTGTTTATAATTGAGTCCTAAAAATCCTATTTTCTGAAAAAAGTGAAAAAAAAAAACAACCGGTATATTAAACTTTTTCAGCTATTTCCAGCAGAAATGAACTTCTTTCAAGAATTTTCTCAAAATAAATGTATCATGAATAAGGAAGGTTGCTACACAACAATCGAGAGAAATAGAAAATGCTTCAGACAAATCCATTTGTGTTGGAAACAGAGTCTTTTACACACCAAAATGACTTGATAAGGAGTTTTATGCAGTGCAGATGAACAAAACCTTGTGAGACACAATAGAGAATTTGTGTTTCTAAAAGCACATAAAGAAGCGTGACAGTGTGAAAGAGTTCACAGTGTATTCATGCTGTTTAAGAGCCACGTGGGCTGTCACACATTAATCAACTCTTAGCCTCTGTCACCGGCCTCCCGACAGAGTCCTTTACATTACAGAGTGAGGCTGACCTGGGCTGACCCAGACGCTCGTCCTCAGTCAAGTCTAGGCAAGGGCTTCAGCCATGAAACGGGAGTCATTTCTTCACTTGAGTCTCTTTTTTTCCTTCTCTTCTCTTCTAATAATCATCTTCTTTTTTTCCCCTGACATTTCTGTCTTTCTGTGTTTTGACATAACTTATTTTTCCTGCCCCCGTGACCCTGCATCCTCCTCTATGAGGTCATTCTGCCATGACTAACAGACATCCTCAGGGTAAAGAGGGTGTGGGATTCCTCTTCTTTTCCTTATATCCATCAAGGGTACTGCGTGTGTGGGGGAGAACAAGAGAAAACATCCAAACATCAACAGAGGAGAAAGGCTCAGCCAAGTCAGCAAACTAATGGGAGGGAGGAGGCCACTGACAGATACTCACACACAAAGACACAGCTCCTCATTACCACACACATGCTCAAGTGTTTTATTTGGACTGAAATCCATGTGATAGGCTGCCTATCTCTCTTCAACTGAGAGACACTCCGTTCTCTCGCTATGGGAGTGTCAGAGCAGGACGGTGAGGAGGACAGGACTCCCGCGGTCACACGTTGCCTCTGGAGATAAGTCATGGATCTTTCTCAAACACACACACACACACATACACACTGATATCCCACCCACAGAGACATGATTAACATGCCAATTAGACCAGGAAACAGCAGGCCTGAAGGCCTCCCTTTTTTAAACCATAAATAGAATTCAAACATAAATGCAAACACACCGTGCAGATCATACAACGCCATGCATGAAAACACATTGCGCACAGGCATGAATGCATAAATATACAGATACTATGAAATGATCAACTGATTTTTCATTCCAATACCCACTCCTATCCACCCACACACACAATATACATATTTAGACTTAAATAATAAACACAATTTGCCTCTCATTTGCTTCCTATCACCAAGTATGTGAAAAATATAACCAAGAAAGACTCCACGGAATAGTACTGTAACAATTAGTCAGTTAATTGATTAGTCAACTGGCAAAAAGCAATTGAAAAAACTGTAATAATCAAGTTTTGTTTTGTTTCTTTTTAAAATAATAGACATTAAATCCTTATAAAATGTCAGAAAAACATTAAAGAGTTCAAGCTTCCAGAGTCCAAGGTGACATCTTCAAACTGCTTGTTTTGTCTGACCAAAAGTCCAGAAACCAAAGATATTGATTTTGGTATAGAGAGAGAAAACAACTAGTGAATGTCTGGCATTTCTGCTTCATCAATGACAACAATTCAGTTATTAAAAACAAGAATTTATCAGTCTATTCTGCATTTCAGCCCTATTATAACTGAATCCTTTTTGGGGGGTTTTTAAACTATTGTTCAGACAAAATAAACATTTGGAAGATGACACCAAAGGCTGTGGGACATCTTGATAGGTATTTGTACTTACAGTATTTTCTGACATTTTACAGACAAACAATTCATTGCTTAAAATGACAATATTCAATAGATTAACCGATTATGAAAATAATCATGGGATATGGTTCAGAGTGACAAGAGGCAGCAGCATGCGAGAGACAGACACTCAGATGAACCTATCTGAGCTTAGAAAGCAGAGCTGTGTGGCTCGGCTTGACGCTGACTGATAGCTGGCTGTGGATCCTGAGGGGCATCGGGAGTTTAATCACCCATAACCGCAATTACAGACGTACACGTCAGACTCATAAAGCACTGAAACAAGATGAGCGCCTCCCTCCTCTCCTCCCCTCGGCGCACATCAACCAAATTCCACTAAAGCTCAAGGAGGAGCGAGGGAGCTGAAGGCATAAGCTCAGAGAGTGATCCCTACCTAGTGCACTGCATTAGAGGGAGAATTGCGGCGCATTAATTAGTGCTTTTAATACACTTATGAGTCATAAAACAAGTCGTTATGCACTTAGGGATGCAAAGATTATAGATTTTGATGGTATGATTATAGTATGAGGAAAAATGACAATTTCACGACTATTATGCATTGATTTTTTTTTTGTTGCTGTTGCAGTTTTAGTAAAAATGAAAGAAAGAAATTGAGAACATGCAGGTGTTATTAATCAGTGAAATGTCATTAATTAGATCCCATAGTATAATGCTGGGAGTCTACAAGATCCTATTGTTAAGATAGCCTTTTATACCTAGAATATGTACCTACCATACCAGCGTTTACTCAACACAGATGGAGGAAACAACAGGATGTAAATGGTCGCACTGAAGCCCTTGAGGGAATTACATGCAATTTTGGTGAGCATTAATTTATAAATGGCACAATGCTCCTTTTCCTGCTTTGTTGCCGTTGGTTTGCGTTGCACTGAAAGTCCCAACTATTAACTCACTGCTACTTTGTTGACTGTAAGTGACACTTTTATATTTAATTCCCTACCAACTAACTTGCCACTAAAGTAATGATTTTTGTTTTTTTTACATAGTTATTACTTAGTGTATTATCTTCACTTGAGCATGTATAGCTGGATGGTGATCTCAAATATGTTGCATTAAGTTTGAGTTGTTGGATCCCTTAGCAACGACTTTTCATCAGAATGTTTCACAAATTAGAGATCCGTCTCCTTGAACAACCCTGGCCGTTCTTTATGTATCCAAAATACTTCCGCAGTGACGATTTAAGGCGTTTTGGTTAATACAGCCCTTCAATGTTGGGTCACTCAGCCAGTGCAAGAACACTTCTCGTCTATTTTAGCTAATGTAGCCCCCCTCAAGCACAAATTAGGGGAGTCGCTCTCATGACAGCATGTGTAACTTTGCATACTGAACTTGTTGCAGCACGGCATTTTAAACTGGTGCATCAGGTTTGTTTTAGTTCCGCCTGCAGTCTGCCGGTTGCCCCTATGGACTTTTTTTTAACACAGTTAAAGTTAGTTTCATTTAACTTACATAGTACAACTGTTCATAGAAAAATAATGTACCATAACGTAACCAAGCGTGGTTGGTTAATAGAAATAGAAATCAGTTAATCACTGCATCCCTATATGCAGTGACTGTGTAGTAGCGGTGCAACATTATATAAAGTGAAGAGGTGTGTCGTGTTTCTACTGAAGACGTCTGAAGATCTCTAAGAGCCTTGAAATACAACATTCAAAGGACTGAACTACTGCATCAGTGATGAACACAAAAAGAAAACATTAACATATCAAATACGCAAACCCACACACACACTTATACCTCAAGTGTGCACACGGACGTGCATGCGAGCACACACTCTTAATGATCACATAAAAGCTCATAGTACACCGTAAGACAGGCCTTAGGATGGATTAAGATGCAAGCCTTTATCAGTGGGTTCCCACAATCCCCAATCCCCTGTAGAATATATCTGCTCTCTTTCTCTCTCTCTCTTTTTTTTTTCTTTCCATTCCCCCATACCTCAGGGATAGTGCTGGGAGAAAAAAAAAAAAAAAAGAAAAGAGGAAGAGACCGATGGAGGATGGTAGAAAAGAAGGAAAACATAGTTGAACAAGTATGCTAATGGACAGGCCACGGGTAGGAGGTCAGCTCCTTTCACAGCCCTGCTGCTTGACAGCAAAGCAGCAGATGAGATCCAAAGTCGTCCTCATGGCTGCAATAAGTCATGTGCAAAAGTGTATTATCGAGGGTAAGCACTAGAAGGCGAACTGGATAGTACACCAGGGGTTATCAGGTCAAATGGTTGTCATCTGCAGTGGGTGGACAGAATAGTAAAACAGACATCACATGATTAAGGAGATTAACTCTTCTATTGACTGGCTGTGCAGTGAAAGCAGCACGTTAGCAGCAGCTGAGGTTATCCATCAGTTTCTACACAGGATGTGTTCTGCCACAGTGCTGCTCAGAAATGGTTTACTGGACTCAGGGTCTAGTACACAACCATGTATGTGTACATCTATCACTTGTTTAGATTATAAAGTTGTATTAAACGATGCAGTGAACACACAGATAAGCAAAGTCCTCTGTTTTAGAAAGAAAAAACACGGTCCGGTTCAAGTCCGGCTCAGGCTTGTATTACAGCAATAAAACTGCAATGGTTGGCCCGACTCTCTGTTTTCTCCATTCACTGCATGAGTAGGCCTATTTGGATGTCAGTACATTTCATCCACCACTTTTCAGGGCCAGGATGAGACAGCTGGAAAGGACAGTGATATTCAATCTATCAAATTATATTTACAAGGCACACTGCTGCAAAAAGCTTAATCCCAGATATGCATATCCAGTCTACCGCCGTTTCAGCCGACAGAGGGCCAGTTTACACCTTTCCTCTATGATGCTGACGTACAGATTTTAGCCAAGCTTCAGAGACAACCTTTGAACCCCAAAGTTGACCGGAGGGAGCGGCAGGTCACGAGATCAGTGGAGCAGTTGATTCATGAGACGGTGGCTGCACAACGCTGCCTCTGTCTCCCACACACGGCCTCTTCAATAAATAAGCCCTCCGCCAGGGGCGATGAAACTATATGGACGTGAACATCACAGGAAAACATCCCTTTTCCCCCTCATCATCCTGACTCACACGGACCTGAGTGTTTTTTCTCCAATACTGTCAACGAAACCTTCCCACATGATCAGCTCCGATTGAGTCATCAGCGGCACAGTGATGCGAGTTAAAGAGGGTGAGCTGCCCTGTGTGTGAAAAGGTCAACGTCTCTTTTAGGCGCAGGCGGGTGCACATTGTGTAAACAAGACAGGCAAAAGGATCAATCACGTAGACCGTATTTATTGGCTTAGTTGGCTGAAAAGTACTTCCGCTTGAACATGATTTAGGGCTAATCGCATGGAGAGAAAGAGGAAGAGAGACAGAGGAGGGAGAAGAAAACAGATGAAGAAAGAAGAGTTGGAAAGAAGAAGAAAAAGAAAAGGAAAGGGAGGATGAGGAGGCTAGTTGAGAGAGAAGGTATGTTTCTATGATCCACCTGTTTTTATGCACAAATTCAATAAAATTGTCATGCAGAAATGCCAGGACTTTGATATAAAGCCAAAATATCTAAAATAAAGCAAAAAAAAAACACCATGGTGAACACATGGTTTTGAAGAGCCAAAGGTGGCAATAGCAATGAAATGTCATTTTGTATCAGTCACCACCAATTAACTACATAGTTTTCTCATGTCCTCCTAAATACTGTATGTGTATATACTAATTCACAATTTATTTTGCAGAAATTTCAGAAATTTTCTTTCATCTAAGGCAACATTTTCATGGGAAAAAAATGGAAACAAAAGAGAGAGAGAGGAAAGGCAAGTGATCTTGGTACTCTGAAGGATCATTAGCAGCAGTCCCGCCTCCTGGTTAAACTGAGAAATTGCTCTGCAATTCACAGTGTAATGAGGGAAAACGGGAAGGAATATCAAACACTCTGTCACATTAAGCAGACTTCACAGAAATGCTATTTAGAGTTGGGAAAATGTTATGATATGCTCTATCGAGGGTATGAAAGAAGATAAATAAACACTGTCTTTGAGCATTTTGTGTAAAGGGTTTTTTTTTGTCATGTATGATTGGAGGTTTATATGTTCATGCTGACAGAGTGTGATTCTAATTTCCTCTCATTTCTTATGGGCAAGCCTTCTCTTCAGTTTCCTGGCAGCAAACAAACAGGAAGGCAGGGGCCTTAGTCTTCCTGGTTTGTTGCGCTAAGGGACCTGTAATACAGAAGATGGAAGTAAACAAACTTGCACTGTCCTATATTGTACACCGTACAGGACAGTTAAAGGTCTGATCCTGTATTATGTAACACACATCACATCAAGTCTGAATAATGGAAGTGGCAGCAAATGTGAAACACCAGAACGCTTGTCAAACAAATAATGTTTTAAATGACAATTGATTCATCGCAACTTGTGTTTCACTTGTGGAATCACAGGAAAACTTAAAGGTGTAATTAAGACTAAACTAAAAAAAAAAAGTCAACAACAGAAAAGAAGATCCTGTAAGTGTGTGTAAATCATGAAATGAAACACTGAAACACTTTTAGTTACACATACAACACATTGGCATCCAAATTAATCAATGAGACTAGCCAGAAGTCACCCACACGTTCCTCGTCTTCTGACAGAGTTAAAGGAAGGGAAGCTGCTTGTATCATTCAGACTATATGTGCAGTCTTGTGTGCAGTATGAAGAAGCAGGTAAAACATTGTGAAGGATATATTAGTGTCAATATATGTCTCTGGTGAAGAGAAACAAAAGAGATGATCTTTGCAGTCACTTTAGTGTAAACCTTTTCTTTCCCCTGACGCCACTGCTCAGACTTTATTGAATCTTTGAAGAATGTTTTGACAAAGATCCTTAATAAAGGCGAGCCTTTTCTCCTACTTTCCCAATGTTGCTCTGCCTCCCTGCACGTTCTTGTATGTGATTTTATTTTTTTTCCTTGAATCTTTAAATATTTGCTATGGCACAGTCTGTGAAAACTCCCCTGCTGTTGTTAATGTCATCCAGATCTGAAATCCATTGGACAGTCTGTACATTTCTCAACATATTGAAATGTTTCAGGCCCTGTTTCCATGTCATTCTGATCAGTGCCAATTCCTTGCAAAAGAGCTTTGAGAACAGCCATGTAGATATCATGTGGTCCTGCTTGTCCTGATATGTTACCACCGCTGTTGTACATCCCAGCATCTGTCAAATTCAGTTTTTGGATGTTTGATGGGCAACATGAGCATGTTTCAGATATAACAGCTGTGTTATTGCTCTGGGTAGCGTCCAATACTATTTTGATGTAAATGACCTGTTCCTTGTGGGGACTGGAGGACCTTAACAAAACAAAAAGAGAACACAAATCTAGATAGCCATCCATCACAGGAGGCTGAATCAGAAGAATTCCATTTTCAGACTCATGAGGACTCTATTTTAATTTAAAGGGGGTCTATTATGCTTTTCCTTATTTTCAGTCGTATATAATGTTAAAATGTCAGATGTTCATATTAAACATGGCCAAAGTGTCAAAGAATGAGGTGAAAGTATGCTCCACGCACAGTGTGTGAGTTCACTGCTACGCTCCACTAACAATATGGGATTTTTCCATTGTTTTGGGGTTAGTCACGTCGAGCTATGACTCAAGTAAAGCTGGCATGCTGTGAGTGTTTTTACACAGCACAGCAAAGTAAAATAAGTTGTTTACTTGCTGGAGGTGTGCTGGTTGTCTGCAACATCATCATCACTGTGGCTATTTTTTGCTTGTACTATTCCTCTCTGCATTATTTCTAACTGATCTGCTGAACAAAGAGCTCCAAATATCTCCATAACTTGTTGTTTCGTTGCCGCTAACGAAGCTCTGCTAATTCGGTGAGGAACACGTTTCATTTCCTGTAAATTCTTCACAATAAAAGTCTCCCATTATTTGGTAATTTAAAAGCTTTTAATTTGAAGCAGTGAAGCAGGAAATGTTGGGTTTGCATCGGCGGTAACTTGACACAACTCTAATACAGCTGCCCCTCTGCTGGCTTCTAGAGAGTTGGCCAATCAGGACAGAGTGGGCTCATCAGGAGGGGGGCCTTAAAGAGACAGGAGCTAAGACTGCCTGTAAGAGACAGAGGCTGAACTGAGGGGCTGCATAAAGGGCCAGTATAAGATAAATAAGTACTGAACTGTGAATCATGCCAAGCTACTCTGGTGGAGTCCCAGAATAAAAATATAGAGCTGGAAATGTGCATGATGAGCATTTGTTTTTTGTTTTTTTTTGCTTGCAGGCTGATTGAGATGGGAGAGATCACACTGGGAGCTGGTCATTGGAGCTCAGTACCCAGCCTATCATCCAGTCTAACATTTTGTGCAAAATTGTCATCATTCCGTGTTTACTACAAAAGGTATGTATGAAAATTCTTCATTTTCAAAAAAGCACTTATCTACCAGGGTTAATGTGCAAAGGACATTCTGAAGTATTGTGACTTTTATTGGTACTAAAATAACTCTTTGAGACTAAAACTCCAGTCACATAAATGTGAATTAAGGCCATAAGACTGAGTGGGAACCTTTAAGGTTTGCAGTCATTAAAAAATGTAAGTACAGTATGAGTCTGTTGAGTCACTTGAGTCAGGAGTTTTTAGCTTGTTTTTTTTTTTTTTTTTACTAAAATTTGTCATTGCTCATAGCTTTTTCTTAAGGCTACATTTATTTAGGATAAATATTTATTGTATATCCGCTTCTTCAATTATGATGAAAAAAATGTGGCATGTCTTGCTATTGACGAAACTACTTCTATAATGTTGAAACTTGCAATGGCAGAGGTGCAAGACATACAAGAAGATACAAGATACCTTGTTATGAACACAAATGTCATAAGGCAGCCACAGGTTGTGTAAGATTTTATGAAAATCTATATCTCTGTTTTGAATTCTGCTGACAAACAAATGCTCGCCGACGACGCAATTACACATTAGGTAATAGTCTGAGAGATAAAAGATCAATCAGACATCTTCCCAGCCATTAAAGCGGGCCAAAGTCAACTTCTCATCTCTTTTCTGCAGATAGTATCAACATCTTAAGTGATAACTCATGCAGCCAGATAAAAAAGAGCTATAAAGCTGTGTTATAAATAATGTTTTTAGCACACTGCTCAGAGAATAGGGTACTTTTCAGGTTAGGATCATTATGTAACCTACAGTGCTGCTGTGCATGGGCATTAATTTTTGCACTCCCACATACTAAATATGCTGGGTTCACAAATAATGATTATGCGGACAGGTAGGGAGAGGCAAAATAAACAAATGCTTAATTATCACATAACGCAAAGGTACCATCAGTGATAATAGACCTGTTTGTTTTCCCATAAGCCCTAACTGCTCTTTTAACCCCTTCAACCTTTGGCAGACAGATGGAGGGCAGAAAAACACAGCAATCTCTTCTTGTATTAAGCATAACGATGTCAACAGACACTGTCCTCTACGCATGCTTCAGTTCACATGTTAATCACGTCTCTGTTAGTGCTGTGTGTGCATCTGTGCGTGCATCAACAATGTATACGAGGGAGCATTGATGTGTTTCCGTTCATACATGTGTATTTGACACAGGATACTGTCTGTCTGCTTGTTTCGATTCGCACACCCAGCCACTGAGCAAAGTCTGAATAATGGAATTGGCTGCACATCAGTGTCTGGTGAGACGCTGCCACCACAAAACTAGCCCGGCTGTTGTGTAATCATCAGGCTCATACACACGTGCCCTGCCTGTGTATCACAATACATGGAACAGATGGCAGGGAGGGTGTTAAATAAACACAAATACATTCTCATTATGAGCTTGGGTTACAGGCAGCTGCTACTGCTCGTTTTGCCTTTGACATCGATGTTCTATAAAATTATACCCCGATAAAGTCTTTACATCACCAAACACAAGTCATTTTCAGGAGGGGAGGGGGCGGGAACCCTAAATGTTCCAGGTGCTCTGGATGGTTTCATAATATTTAGTGCAGAACTGTCACGTAAATGATTAACTCCTTCCTGGGTGAGCCTCCTGAAGCCTCAGGGGGGAAAGCGAGCAAGTCAGGTGAGAGTGTGAGTGAGGAAAACACACCTATGACATATAAAACACAGAGTTCCAGACTTACTTTTTTCATCACTATCCCAGAGCTGTCCCGAAAAACAATTTGAATCATCTCAAAGAGAATGTAAACCGTGCCACGTTCAAAGTGTTGTTTTTTTACTTTCTAAAGCAAGACAGAGTTTGCCTGGGGTCCCTAAATTACTTAATCTGCCCCTGTTGATGTATGAGCGTTTTCTTAAACGATTTACCTTAACGGCTTTTAACGATTATAGATGCTGCTTTCCGTAATTGTAAACGTTTCCATGGTGAACTGTGCCTTTGCGATACAGTTTCATATTTATGTACCGTGTATACTGCAGCAGCGGACGTCAGCTCTGCTCTGCTCTCTGCTATGTTCACATTTTAGTGAATGTAAGTAATATTTTCCTCATTAATGATGTATTATTTCACCACCTGCAACCCATCCGCTACTAATCAGAATGTAATTTTTTATGACTCACACACAGCCGGGGTAGCGCTTTTTGTTTAACCTGCGCAACATATTTGCGAGGTTGCGAGGTCTCCCACTGAGTAGGCAGAAAGTGATGGTAACTATAGCAACAGCATGAAAGGACACGTTCCGTTGTCGTCAGTGCTCGGTTCAGTTTGTTATTTGCTAAGCGATAGTTTGAAATAAATAAAAAAAATATATATATATATATAATCCCTTTTGTCCTGGGTAAGATCTCTATTCATCCCAAACACATTTTGGGACGAAGTTATTCTCGAGCCCTGATAACATGTCAGAAAATACAGAAAAATGCCACATATTTAAGGTAAAATCTTCAAATTGCTTATTTTGTCTTCTGACCAACAGCCCAAAACCTAAAACTTACAATGATACTGTGAAAATGTGCAAATCCTCACATTTGAGAAGCTTGAGCTAGCAAATATTTGGCAATTTTGCTTAATAATAACGATTAATCAGTTATCAAAATTGGTGATTTTCTGTCCATCAACTACTCAGCTCAGAAATATTCTAAATAAAACAAACTTTAAAACATCTGTAAGCACATGGTACTTGGTCCTGCTCTATTAGGCTTTTTGTATTTAAGGTACTTGTTATTATATTTTCACTTTACATCATGCTGTCCCTATAGTCACCTTAAAGATTTGTGAACCGGACAATCTTATCAGTATGAATCAGAAAGTTCTGGCTAAATGAACCACACGTGCCAAAAACATCTGATAAATAACAACCAGAGCTATGTAAATGCTGAGCCATAGAGTTTCAACTTTGACTTTGCCCTGCTCCCCTGCAATCTCTCACTGTCTCCACCTCTCTCTCTCTGGATATTACTCTCTCTCTTTCCCCATCCTCATTTCAAAGTCATGCCACCATTGCTGCACAACCATGGAAGTCAATTAGCTCAATGTCAGTGACTGTAATGGACTTGCGGACATGATGCCCCTGTGGCGTTTGGTGCGCTCTTTCACAAAGGCTCTACTCCATCACACAGTCCCATTGACTGAGCCGCCTGCATGGGCAGACACTAAAGATCGACTTTCTGCAACAGTTCCCGCGCCAATGCCCCGGGTCTCTCTGCACCCAGAGCGCATGGAGTATGACTGGGTTAAAGAATCATTCCAGTTTATTATAAGATTTCACCATTATTTCTGTCAGCAGTAATGACATTGTATTCACCAACTTAATTGTTAAGATCTGGAATCATGAGTATTCAGACCATCAGGTATTTAACAAACTCCCACGTAAGCCAAACTTATTTGAGAGAGAAAACGAAGATGAACAGCAAAAATAGCAGCCAAAACTTTCCATGGTAAACATCCATCACAATTTAGTTTACAGAGCTTGCCCTACTACTTCTTGTGTAATGAGGGATTATTACCAACATTTTGAGTGTGCTCACATTCAGTTTTACCCCCAAATAAAGTGGTTTAGATAACCTGGCTACACTGTTGGCTTATTTACAACCTGTATGATTGTCTTGTTTCTTGCCCTGTTGGGACTTTGCTGTGTGGATGTCGCCCTGTCATGTTAGCAATTGCTTTTGGGGGTACGATGAAATCATATCTGATAAAAAATGATGACCAAAACAATGAAAACAAGACTGAAGATGAATTAACCCAATTTTAATTATCCTTCAAGAAATCTTTTGCTCTTTAAGAAAACTACCACTATAGTCTTCCATTTTTAGACTTTAAGACTTCCTGCATCTCAATTGTCTGTTTTGTCTTGTTTGTTTGGTAAAACAGAGGCAAAAGCTTTAGATTCGCCACAACCTGCTCCTCAAGGGTCACCAGCTTCTCAGACCTACGCAGATTCCCAACAAGATATTTCCATTAGCCACTGCATTACAGCCACTACCCCTCTCTCCCACTGTGCACCTCAAGAAGCAGCCCTCTAAGGAGAAAGCGTGTGGGAGTTGCAAACACTTCTCCCCCACTTCTGCCTCTCACATCCCAGCATGTACTGGCCTGCATTAGCACACTCGGGTGGGCCTGTTGCTGTGCAGCAGAGACATGTGACATTGGGAGGTCTGGGCTCTGCCACCCCGCCTCCCCCCCCCCACCCCTGCTCAAAAACACAAATCTTACGACAACCTTTTTGACCCTTCGTCCTCTACCCTACACCCCTCGATTCCTGGTTTGCCCTTTGCGGGAGCGCAGGGGCAGGGCTTGTGCGAGCTAGGGTGGCAGGTGCTACGTTTCTGACCTTCCACTTCATGAGATCGGCTTCGGTGACATTCGGATCAAGCGCTCGGTTGCGCTGCCTCTCCCTCCCCCCACCGCCAAGCCGGCTATAATGCCAAGCGTGTCAAATCACTTTAGCGTCAAAATACCGACAGTCCTTCCCTCCCACCCCTCCCCTTTCTCCTCTGCCAACTCCTCACCTCTCTCTCTCTCTGCCCCAGCATCGCTGATTGTCTGGCTTTTTCTCTTCCCTGCTTCTCCTCCTCTAGGGGCGGTGGGACACACAGAGTCTGATAATCTGTAGTAGGGGTGGGCAATATGGCCCTAAAATAATAAACGATAATTCAGGGTATTTCTGCGATAATGATATTCTTGACAATATGACTAAATACTCCTTGCAGGGTTTTTGGCTCTCCTTGTGCTCAACCTGGTGCTTCTGCTTGAGGTGGTGAAATAAGTTTGGCCCTGTTCACACTTGGCATTACAATGCGTCTCCACATACATCTTAAGTGACCACTTGTGATTGGATCTCACTTCCCTGCTTTATTTTTATTTCTTTTTGTATTTATATGCAAATAAACACACACATCATTTCCATTTCCAAATGTGTTATTGTTTTTAACCGGTGGGAGGCAACAATGCACTTCCCATGCCTAGTCTGCTGGAAATTAAAAGAAGAAGAAGTTTGCAAAGACCTTGGCATGTGGGCAAAGTCAAAACTCTTCGATCCAAATGGAAATCAGACAGCTTATTACATTAATAAATTACTGTTATTATAATTGTTATTTTTTAATTTAATTTTAAAAATTACACTGGTATTATCCTGAATGATACAATATGGCACACCCCTAATCCGTAGCTGTCGTTGCCCTTCAAATTCCCATCGACGAGGACAGAGGCAACTGACCATGGTGAGAGGATGAACAGTCATGGTGAGAGGAGGAACAGTCAGAACTGCCTCTGACAGCAACAAGCCCCCAGTCTGCCCTAAAAGGACACCTGAGCTCCCAAACCACCTACTTAACACACAGTCCGATGAACAAACAAGAAATAGACTGAGATGGACATGTAACAGTGTGTTGGGACATAATGGTTGATCTAATTACGGTTTAGAGGGAGATAACACTCTAATGCCACGTAATCAAACATCATGACCCAATGTCCAAACTGCTTCATTACAAGTTTCTAATGCCAAGAAAAATGTTCCCGAATTCTTGTGTTGTTGTTCATCACAGTTACCAAAGCAGCGTCGGATGTTGCAAGCAAAGCATAACAACCAGGAAACGCATGGCTCCGAGAGAAAATAAGACTTAATAAATAAATCACAGAAATTGGCCTCTTCCTTTGGTCTGGGCTTGTCCAAATATGCGGCCCTGCTGCTGTTAGCTGATCCAGATGTTCAACGCAAACTTCTTGGATTCCCCATCAGTGAAAAGAAGCACTGGAGCTGACGACATTTCTAAAATCACATCTTACTTCCCACTCCCATATGGCAGTTTTTTTATTTTTTTATTTAGAGTAAATATTTTTTTCTCCTTCTTTGTATTCTTTTGCTTTATCCCTGCCTGTGGTTTAGGGTTAGGGTTAGGGTTATAAAGAACACATTCCCCACTGTTTGTTTGCACAGTAGAGAGCAGTGTGTCATGAGTCAGCCTAACTGTTCTTTTGCAAATGTGACATGCATGCAATTCTTTCATATCCCGACCCTCCACTGTTTATCTGTGGTTAGAGGAGGCCAGTGCCCCTCAACACTTAATCAGCCTCACTGATATAAACATGGCACTCAGGATCAGTCTTAAGCAGTCGGGAAGGCTGGAGTGACACTGCACCCTCTGATTCTGATGTTTCTATCAGCTGGCCATAACAGAGAAAGAATCCAGACTGAGATATCTGGGTTAAGATGTACATTTTCATTTATATTCATGTCATTCATTAATTTGCCCTCATATTTCAGCGGCCTACCCAATGTGCTTCACTGTGATTAACATACTGTTCTGTGTTAGGCAACATGGGGCCTGAAGAATGAGAATTTGCTTATTTATGTTTAATTGATGTGAATAAAAAATGCAGGGTTTCTTTTTCTCTCTTTTTTTTTTTTTTTTTTTTTTTTTTCCCCAGATGCGAGCCTCACACACTGTACTGTAAACCTCACTCAAGGGGTCAGGATCAACTCCGAGGAGAGCTGGAATCTGTGGCACAGAGAAATTTCTCCTCATCTGCGTAAACTGCCTCTGAGAGAATACATTATGGACAAGCTAAATATAACTAACGATGTGACAGAAAATGAATTGAAAAACAAAAGCGAGTGTTTTCTGCTTGGGATAACGAAAAGAGTCCTCTCTGATTTTTAAAGGGAAAATGAACAATGGATAAATTTGTATTCCGCTCGAAAGTTCATTAGATATTAAATTATTCTGTACTCCTGATAATTTAAATTTAAATGTTGTTTCCTTTGCACAACCATGATTCAAATTAAAATTATAATGATAGCCTTCGAGAATATGAGCTCACTTAAAAATTCAAGTTCAACTCTCAACCCTCAACTCTACCACCCTCAATTACACTGTGGAGATGACAATGACTGCATGGTGGCAGGGATATGACCACTTCCTGTCTGTCCCCAGTGTCCCTCACTGCCTGCTCCCCTCGCCCTCCTCTGGATTTGAGCTGTAACAATGAGATAGCATTTCACTCTGATGGTGCTGCTGGGGGATTAAAGGCTCAGAGAGTTATCAAAGGCTTAGTCGCTCTGATTTCTAGTGACCCGCCGTGGATGGCTGCCATCACTCTGTGCCAGCACGGAGACCTCCACCACTATAGATGCATCCTAGATGCTCCAGTGGCAGCTGGCCACCAGGGGCTATGTCCCTTAGGGGAAACCCATTGGCAGACAAGACTGACAGGTATTATGGATATTTAGTGAATCCCCGTCGGATAAAAGTACTAGCAGAGTAGCAACTGGAAAAATATCACAACACAGTAAAAACTCCTGTTATTAGACAAATCAAGAAATACATGCAGTATAAGCATTTATGCACTACCTATGTTTAAAGTCAACCAAAGTTACCTTCTTCAAGTTGCTCTAATCAATAATTTTTCATATTAACGATGGATTTATTTACTACATGTAATGTGCAAGGTGTCAGTCGTGGTGACAAACCCACAGAGAACCAGAGTCTGCAGTTCCCCTCAGCTCTACTCGATGTTTTAGCATCTTTCAGCTCTCTGTTTTGTTTTGAATTTTTTATCAATCACAACTCAACCTTGTTTCCAGTTGCAGCAAGCAGCTGTTTTCAGCAAAAAAAAGAGCTCTGATAAACCCACTGTATGCTACCTGCCCAGCCTCTTTCAATAGACAGACAAAGTTAGTGACTAGCTAATATAGTGTTGCATTTACCAGTTTAAGATCCAGATATTTCTGTCAGGAGTTGGTGCAGACCAAAAAAAAAAAAACACACAGCTAAAAAAAAAAAGCGTGAATATTATAATACTGTTAATACTAACATGTTCGGCATAACAACTTTATAATGTGATAACATTTCAATGTGACACTGTTGAACAAAAAAATCTATTAAAGCATGTTGAAGTTTTATACTTGCAATAGCTCACTGGTGCTACAATAAATGATAGTAAATAAACATATTGCTTCAAAATGTTAATTACATTAAATTATAATTACTTTTATGAACACTTGTGAGAATTTAACAGCATAGAGATATTAATGAGGCAGGATTTTAGCCCACTATCATTGTTCCCATGTTTACATATAAGTGACCAGGACAGGGTTTAAAATTTCTTCTTGATAATATTATTTTATTTGATTAGATTTCTGCTTTCCACCCCATTTCATTTTTACAACAAATATAAAGTATATATTTAAAAAAACAGCATGAGGAGGCTTGGGAACCACAACCAATATGTCTCACAGTATCTGATGAATTAAATATAAAACCAAACAGCCAATTAACTGAACAGTTTGGCAGTTCTTATCCCAGTTATGACAAACCCCAGTCCTCTGGCCTCAAGTAAACCCCCTACCATTAAAAAAAAACAGAGATTAGCCGAGTTGTTGCTTAAGATGAGTCATGATAGTTGGAGTTTGTGTATTAAAATAACTTTGTTGTGTGTGTGCTGATGAATGGGGGCCAGGGTCCATAATCGGCAGCTTGGCGTCCTCCAGCCCCTCTGGCTCCTGACCTAGCAGGAAGCAGCCAGAGAGAGCACTGACTCCGTCCAGCCAATTAGAGCGCAAGGAGCACTGAGCACGCTGAGGCTAACAAGCTCCCTCTCGGTGACCCTCCTCACCTCTGCAGGACCCCACGATGGGAAATATGAGGAGCCGGGAGCCACTTTAACTTCACGCCAACCTCCCCCAGAACCTCTCTTTAGCCTCCTTCGTCCCCCTACCCCAACCTCTGGTCTCAAACCCTGCTGTGTGACCACAAGGTCTACAAACACATGCTGCCTCTCTCCAGAGGCCCACCACATGGCTTTTTACTGCCGGGCTGATGCTAAAAAGCACTGCACAGAAAAACAATGAGCGCGCACACGCACATTCACATGCAACCACATTCCTTGCACGGAGCTGGAGCTATGTCACTTGCATTTCCCTGTAGTTTACTCTGGCTCGGTTCTAGGTGGAGGGGCAATGGAGCCTCTTTCCAAGTACTCTGAATAGTAAATGGGTTCCAAATTAATTGGCAGGATTTGTGAGGCAGTGAGATAATTCTGAGGCACTGTAATGAAGTGAGACTGCCGTGAACAGTAATGTGGCTTGGCTTTGGGCATAATTGCTACTTATTTAAATAAAACAGTATCTATAAAGAATGATGAATCAAAAGCTAACAGTTCACCTGGAAGGTCAGTCTGGGCAGGTAGTGAGAAACTGAAGGCGGGACAGTCAAATCACGTTGGTGTGTTTCCGGCTCACTAGTCAGCTACATCCAAAGCTAATGAAATAAAAAAGAGGGGGAGCCAGTAATAATCATCTACGTCCAACACCCCCACCCCCTTTTCTCTCCAGGCAGAATTGGTCCTGTCATTTGGACCCTCCAAACACGGACCATATGTGAGTTCAGCCCTGGCAATCAGACTGCATTGTGGAGCAGGCGGCTGAGTTCATCAGGAAAAAATTAGCCCGCCGCTCTGCAGGCCTCGCTCCCATTGGCCAGTCACGCGGCCCGCTCCGTTTGAGGGCACCCCAGACATTCTTGCGGATAATCTTTTCCATTCCTCTGCTCAGCTCGGTGAGGACAGACCAAATCACAGCACAAGGCCTGCATTGTGAGGGCCTTTCAAAAAGCCCTGTTTTCAATGCCGTCTCTCTTTTACGCTTTCCCTCTCTCTCACCTCATACACCACAATTCCAAAAAAGAAAAAAGGCTTTTTTTCCCATCATGACTCCTTATTCTCATAAAAAAAAACACTAAATGATTGCTTTTTTGAAATGATCCTACGGAAAAGCAAGGTCCCTAACACTACGTTTCTCACGGTCCCTTTCCAGTAAAAGTTTGTTTTTGAAAAGGCCGAACAATGTAAAACCGCTGAAACCAGAGCCTGGCCACATCAGTGTGCAGCCTGGAGTTCAGCAGATCGCTGCTGAATACAGCTCCCCGGGTGAGGCTTGCAAGCCTTCCCAGAAACCTCCTGCTTGGTCACCGCTACACGCCTCCCGAAGCAGCTTGTCATTGTGGCCGTACTCGGGCGGCTGGAACATTAAGATTGGAGGACAATCACTCGATCTAGGGACACTGGAGGATTTATAGTAACACGTTCCATAATTAGACCCAAGATTATTACAGGGTCTATAAACTTGTGACTCCAGAGCGGCTGTCCACCCTTTGCTGCTATGGCTTAACAGTTACTTCAGTTTCTTTAGAAGTGAGTTCTGCTCTTGGCTGCTCAGTGAGCATTTTACACACGACTGAATTTTTTTTTAACATCTCCTGTAGTGAAACAGCTACAAGAACAGAGAGTACAACCCAACTTTTTCAACACTTTCACTCCTCCTCCTTCTCTTCACTTGCCCCTGAGTTTGAGGTAGACAAAATAAACTAATGTGACTCGTATCCCTGTGCGCAATGGGTCTTAAAATAGCCACAACACAAAGGAGTAAAACCTTTGCCATTACTTAAACAAGAGTACACTTCTAATCCAGATGCTCCCCTAATTGTTCAGGAAACACATCCAACCTTACTGCAGGATGTGACAGTAAAAAATGTTGCAATCAATCAAGATAGCTCTGTAAAATACACAAACAGGGGGGTGAGGTCGGTGGAAAAACTGTGCACCTCACCGATCATGCTGAAACTTGTCCATGAAAAAGTATTTACCTGTGAAAGAGAGGGTAGTGGGCTCTTATCTTGCCTCCACAGAGACAATTTTAAAAATAAAATTCAGCATTTGTTTTTATATAGTCTACTTGCTTTTAAGAGGAACTAAAAATACAGTAAGAAAAATCAATTTCCTTGACAATTTTAAACAAACATACATGTTGTTTCTCACAAGATGTCAGACCACTGGGCCAGATGGGAGTTATGTCCCTGCTGCAGGTTCAGGTTCAGTGTCCTGCTCTGAACTTGTCACTTTGCTGTTACAGAAGGGTCCATGTAAAAACCAGGCCATGTTACCAACAAGCCTAGGTCAAAATCTAGTATATGGCTGGACTGTGTATGGTTAATGTGTGAAATTGTGGCCAGTTTGTTACAGGGATAGCCAGTGGTAGTGTCTATAATGTGATTTCCTGGATATTAAATGTTAATCTCCAATTTTCTGTAGTGGTCCCAGTAATATTTGTTGTTAAATTGTGCTGAAGAAGCATATCACATGACATGGTTAAGCTATGTTTGAGTCGAAAAAAAAAAAAAAAAAAAAGGTTAGAAATGCAGTTGCAAGAACAATACTTTCCACTCATATCTTGTGATGGTTGTGATGTGATTTCGAAAGAGAACTTATTTTAATTCTAATTATAACTATTCTAATTATCTGTTAACTCCCCTCTTTCATCTGTTTCACTCTGTGGATGTCTCTTGTTTTTCACTCTGCAGAGTGTTTTTCTGCCTCTTTCGCGCTCGATGATCACGGAGGCTGCGGTGGAAATTGGAAATGAAAGTTTTGACAGCAGTTTTGGGTGCAAATTCAGGAGGCTTATCTCAGTCACCGCGGTTACAGTCAAATCAAGCGCACCGTCAAAGCAACCGCCCCACACTAAACTGATCTAACAGGTATATGAGTTGCATGTTTTAACTGCAAGACTTATGTTTTATTGCTGTTGTTCATCATTCATGATGTGAAAATGTCAGAGAAATAAAATGAAGTCATTTTGAAAGAGCAACAGCCAATGGGGAATCTCCAATACTTGGCCGGCCGACCAATGGTGAAACTTCATCACTCGTTTAGGCAATCACTCACTCACTCTCAGACAACCATGATTATAGGGCTGGTCTGTGACTCACAATAATAAAAAGATATGAAAAGACAAGGAACTGTGTGCAGTAATGGATTTGATCAGTGTAATCATATTGGTAAATTTGATTGTATCTTCTTTTTTTTTAACTGTCTATTTGCAGATATAATTGGATGATTTCAATTATGGAAAACCCCAAGGCAGTTTTGATACAGACTTGAAAGAAAGAAACACAGATTCTTTTGTTATCAAATACTGATTCAACTATAAGTTGATCACATTTTGTCATTTTGGATGCCTCAGATCTGAGTAATTTTTGCTGTCATCAGGAACTTACGATAAAGAGCCTTGAATTCTTTTTTTGGTTGGAACAATAAATATTTACTGGAAAAAAAGAATTTTTCTTTTTCTTTCATTCCTTTTCTTAAACATTTGAGCATGAGCAGTTTTAACTAATTTGTCTTGGTTTGGAAAATAGAGTTGTAAAATGTTTTGACCACTTGAAGACGGATTTAACCGAACACTTACTAATATTTACGTGTACCTTTTTAAATCCAATGAACCACTTCACTGAGCAAATTCCACTAATACAGCTAAGAGCACTTCAAGTAGTGTATAAATGAATTAAATCAAGTAAACAGGGAAGGAGTGTGATTAATTCATAGAGCTTCACAAAAAAGATCAAAGAGACTGAACTCTGGGCTCATTTATAACAAGACAAAGAGGACAAACACTCAATTTCAATTAGAAAATGTTTGGGAATGGGCAGTTATCCTATGTAAAGCTTTGCTCAAAGACATCTTTTCAGAACTACCACAAAACATTAGAATAAGCCTGAACATACTTCTTTCATCTACTGGAAGACTTTAATATTTTATCAAATTCAATCGAAGAAACCCGAAAACACGACAAAGTTTTCAGCTTTTGGATAAGAAATTCTAAAGTATCTAACTTTAAAATTAAACAGCTGCTCTCATGGAGCTGTTTATATACTTATGTGAATTTGTCTTGCCATACAAGTCATGCCCTCCTCACATGACAGGCGGCTCAGCTAGTCACAGCACTGACACTGCAGAAGGAGTGAGCCTTGGGGATGGAGTGATAAATGTATCAGCATTAACCACATGTTCTGCACAGCTCTGTCCCCTATTCATTAGTCACATACCAGACAGTTCAGTTCAGAATATCCACTGATGTCAGATCCTGCTTTCCTATGAGGGGGGGGGGGGGGGGGGAGTGAGGTGTTTGGAGGAAGGATCTGATCTCAGAGCACCTCTGTTAACTTGTCCATCACAGGGGCTCCACATGCAAAGACACCATTAATCATAAAAACCAGACTGAACGCTGCCTCAAAAAAAGGCCCCCAGCCACACCTCTAACCTGAGGCGGTGCTGTGTGCATGTGTGTGCAGCAGAAACAAGCAACAGATCATCAAAAAAGCCTTTCTGTGTGTTTAGAAAAGGTCTGTTTCTTTAAGGATAATGTTCCTTTTGCAACAAAATTGGAAAGAAATAATGATTTATCTCAATAGAACTTCATATAATCATACAAAGTAATCATATAACCAAATACTGGTCCCTGAATAATATCATTTTGATCTGCCTTTGATGTCATACAAACAGATTAAATTACATTAGATAAGATGCTATTTTGGATGGAGTCTCATTAGGTGCATCGGATCATGAGGTGCACTTTATAAATAACAGGCTTCTCATGACTAATTTTTCAAAAAAAAAAAAAAAAAAGTGCTGTTGTTGACCTGCAACTGATCATCCATTCTTGAATGTGTCCACCCGCTGCTTGGATAAGACTACACATTAACCCCAAAAGGATTTCTTACCTGGTAGTTCACTGAGATAAAATGTATTTCCCTACATTTTACTCAAGAACCAACAAGTAACTAAGCAGCAACAGCTTTGTTAAGACATTGAGTGTTACCTGAGGATAGGCGACGCTGATGGAGGGGACACATGCCACTGAAGCAGGAACAAGCCTCCACTGAGCGGCCTCGCTGCATGGGAGGAGCCAACGAGCACTGGGGCTTCAAGAACCCTGTAATGAAAGAGATGAAGAGAAATAAGACACAGAGAGAAGAGGAAGAGGATGCAGAAGAATGGAGAGAAAATGGCTTCTAGGCAGTAGATGATGAACAAAGGCTGACTCCAACTGAAAAAGGCAAATGCCAAAATTGAGTATTTGCCTGTAGGGGATCTTTGTTTAATGCTTATGAGGTGAAGAGGGAGCAGGTTTAAAATACATATATATATATATATTGCTGCTAGCACTATGGCACCATCAGACCCAGCCAACCTCTCACATTTACAGCTCTGTGGCCAACTGGCCCTCACTCTAACCTCCTCACCCGTGGCAAAACATCATCTCATTGCCCCTGACATCTGTGTGGCTGTACCTAGAGCAAAGGCTCCAGAGGTGGACTGAGCCCACAGAATGCTCCGTAAGTCTGGCCTGGAGGAAGGCAAAAAACGGTCGCTCACTGGACTGTGGTTAGCAGATCTGTGTGGGCAAAATGCCAGATTAGGCCGAGGTGCCTCGAGGGGCTGGACGAAGCCGTCTTACTGTCTGTCTCCGGGGTCATGGGGGTCATTTTCAATAGGGAAGTCATTATCCTGCACAATGAGGCAACTGAGGAGGCTTTACCCCCTTTCATACCAGCATTCACTAGTCACTGACATTATCCAGAAAAGAGGAAGAGCCACAAATAAACCTACTTTGCCAAAAATATTTGTTGAATTAAATTTCTTGAATTAAATTATTCGAAATTGGTGGAGAATGTAAAAAATCAAGAAAAATACACCAGGACATTGGAACCAAATGTGCAACAAATCAATTGATACTTTGCATAAACGTGCCAAACTCTCACCCCTAGCACTAACCGTAACACTAATGACCTTTCGGAATTCTTGATTACCCCTTGAATAGCCTTAAGGTGGCATCTGAGTGGCATTTCACTTTATGATTGACACTGTAGCCTCAAGCCAAAGTGAAAACTTCTGTGTGCTGCTCTTAACTTTTCTCTGTCAGCCGAGGATTCACTCTGTCTTTATCGACTGGGTAGCTCATGCGGATCTCATTGGCATCGGCAGATCTCTGCAAATCCAAACTTTATTCATTCCTCATGAGGACCTTTAAATTTCCAGCAAACATCAAGAGCAGCAGGCGGAGGATCCCCCGTCACTGTGCTCTGAGCCCTGTGCAAGCCTTTATTTCCACCATGAAAAACATGTCACTCCAGATGAGCTCAGAGAATGACATTTAAAACAGGCAAAGGGATATTGAATTAGTTCCCCATGATAAGCTGTCTGGGATGCTGATACTTTCTCCTTATAAGGATGTGCAAGTATGATTGTGTGCCAGGTGCATGTGTGTATGCAGTAATGTGGATGTGTGTGTGTGTATGGGGGTGGTGGTTGGGTGGGGAGGGGGGTTCATGTCCGATGCAATCTTCAAAGCTTTGATTAGTATTATGGATGAATCAGGGACCGCCAAGGCAAAGCAAGTCTGGACCAGCAAGAGCAAACAGACAGACAGACTGAGATCATCATAAAGATAATGAATTAAATAAAACAGACAATGGGGTAGCATTTTGACTGTCTCATTAAACTGAGAGTAAACATGTTTCTCTTCATACTCTTTATCTTATTGTTCGCTCAGCACAATAACGCTATTGATGTAATCAAATGTTGGAAAGCATTGACTCAAAACAATAGCAGTGACTCAAAAACACAGTTTTATGGGTATCATTAAGAGTACAGGAATGCTGGCAAGGCATTAATAAGATGTAATGACAATTTATGTTAGTGATTCAACAGAATAATAGCTTTAGAGTAGATTGGACTTGAGTCAACTCTATGTGTGTGATTAAGTCCAGAATAAACAGTAAATTACTGATCACCCCAAAATACAATCAATCACATTTTTCCTTCAAGCTTGGGTGCCATTCATTAGGATAATTTCAGTATGATTTAATTTGGATTTAAAAGACATCAATGACCTTCAGGTCTACAACAAAGGTCATGAATTACTGATAAAGCATACATATGTAATCATAAACTACAAGAGAATGACTAATTAAATAGTCCATCTCGTCCTATTTTTTTTAAAGCTTTTGAGACAAAGTAAAATCCACCACATTCCATCCTTTTATCATCTGCACACCAGAGAATTTCAGGGTTCTGTACTGGTATTTACGTTGGTATCCTTAAAGCACCCAAAACATTTGAATACAAAAACTCATCAAAAAAATCATCATAAGAATCCACAAACCTCATTTAGAAAAGTTGAGGTTATGAGCTATTTTCTACCAAAGTATTCCTCCGACCTGAGTAAATGCAGAGGGAATTGTGTCAGCACTGTGCATGCAAGAGGAGAAAAAAAATCTTGTAAAACTTTAATGCAAGGCCTGCACCATCTACTACAATCAGACATATTTTCCCCATCTTTGGCAGATGAATCAATTCTCCAGGAACACAGCACATTCCTGGTTATACAAAGGGGTTGAAGGGCAAACAGTGACACATGGTATAGATCTCTGAGCAATGTCACTGAACATTAAGGCATTAACATATTAGTCAGGCTCCCAGTCAAGTTGGACTTTTCCAAAATCAGAGGTAAACTAAACAGACAGCAGCCCCCCTAAAAAAAGAGCCCAACGCTGCAAGCCATCCACTGGAATAATGTTCCCACGGGACAAAGTAATGCTGAAGTATGGGGTTCAAATACCTGGAATTTCACCTAAAACTTGAACATGAGCTAGAAAATGGAACAAATTAGTTTGATCCTTCAGCATGATCTCAGCATCTCAAAAAGCCAAACTTCATCTACAGATCTGGAACTAACATAAAACTTTTTACATTTTTCATAACATCTCCAGTTTAAAAACCTTTTTCAAACTATCCAATCATAAGAAAAAAACCTAAAAAGAAAAAAAACTTTGATTTACTTGAAAGCTGTAAAAATGTTTTAAAATGATGGATTTGAGAAGCATGTACATGTCTTCTTCCTATTGGCATCATAAATCATTTTCAGTAAAGAGCATTACTTTTCAAGCCTTGAAGTAAATGATGAAAGAGCGGCAGTAGCTTGGACGTGTATGTGCAGGTTCAGTATCTGCTGTCATGAGTGGTAATGTTGGTACACGTCTCATCATTAAATCTTCTCTATCACACTGAGTCATTATGTCTTGGCTCATATAAGTAGCAGGACCTTGATTACAGAAATGTTTGATCTTTTCCTTTTTTTTTTTTGCTCTTCACTTCTAAGCAGAGAGGATCTCATTGGCTTTAATAACTGCATGATCCAATCTTCGGGGGACAAGCTCAAACATCCCCCCAACTAACAGCCAATCAGCATTATCCTTACCGGCAATCATGGGGGATCAGAGCAATGTAAACACGCTGGGGGTTTCCTCATTAAAGATAGGCTGCTAATGAAACCGCATCCAGCTTTTAAAACCTTGTGCTAATGAAGGCAAGCCTTTGAGATGTTCCGCTAATGAAAGAAGGGCCGTTATTGATATAAGGCTAATAAAAGAAAGACTTAATGACAAGGTTCTAATGAAACAAAGGTGTGTAAATTTGCCCAATAACAAAACTCACTGATAAGAGCACCGCTGACGTATTTTTAACGGACAATACTCATTTATCACAGATACATCAGTGAAAGTGCTTCCAGACTTTACAAGATCACACAAACTTAGGTCTTTTGAATGAAATACATTGAAGCATTTATGAGAGTTTAAGGGATTGCAGCCGAGTTCTCTTAAAGCTTAACGATTGTTCATGTCCCGTGTTGCCAGGGTGATCAAGCCCAAGGTCAAAGTTCATTGGGCCCTTAATGCATCTCCCAGGTGCAATAAAAAAAAAAGCCTTTCCCACATGGGACTCCAGGGAAAAAGGTCCTGGTAGAGTGCGGAAGGATGGCCCAGCAGAAGAGCCATCAATCGCCACAGTTACCACCATGAATGCCATTTACCTTCAGCGGCATTCACAGCAGGTCTGAAAGCTCCACGTGACAAATAGAAAACCTAAGAGAGACAAAGTTCTACATTGCCTTCCCTCTCTTTACCTGTCCTCTATAACACTCCTAAACACTCCAGTCTGTTCATCAAGTGTTGGCCCACATATCCCCAATATATCCATTTTATCGGATTTTCTGTTTTTCCTCAACATGCCGTAAGACATGTCAAAAGACCTTTAATTGCAAGTTGCCTAATCAGCACTATATCAATGCTTTTTATGACTGTGCGTTTAACACATTCTGTGGTAGTGTTTTATGCTGTTTTCCTATTAATGAAAAGCATCAAGCACGACACTTAATGATCCTAAGATCTTCGCTTTTCCCTCAAGAGCTAATCCCATGCAGCACCATCTCATTACGCCAACAATTAACACAGAACTGTGCTGAATCCTCTCTACCTTTCCTTTAGTTCAGCTAGCTCACTGTGGAGAGCTAAAAGACACTTCAGGACCCATCAGCTGATAATCAAACACTTCTGATCTGAGCGCTGCATCCCTCTCTGATCCCGATCATCAGCATGGAAAGCATCCAACCTGCTCCTGAACATATCTGCTCCATCAGCAAACTGTCTTCCCTCCCCCTAGATGATATCCATTTTTGAAGGAAAAAGCCACATTTAAACATGCCTCTAAGCACTTATTTATCTCAACCAGAGCAAAGCCTGAGCAGATCTATCATGACAACGAAGCAGACCTCATAGAGATTACTAGAGGCAATACCTAGATGCTGAATACTTGTTAAAAATAGGTTTGGCATACATTACACACTTGTTAGTCATTTTGTTGTTCCTTCATGTTTCTCTGCCTATCTGGATTGAATTCAGCTCTTCCTACAGTTCCAGAAACACTTCTGTGGGTTGAAATTCCATCTCAAGTCAAACCCAATTACTGAGATCTTGAGGGTCCCTGAGCAGCCGAACCAAACACAGGACAGGTCAGTGGAAGCAGGTCTGGTGAAATGGGTCCCAGAACATTAGGTGACCCTTCAGGTGGACAAGGGCTTTACCTTTTAAAAGAATAAGAGTACACTGCATATTTTATTTGGTATATTGTGTCAAACCTAAAACAGGATACCACTCGTATCAAGGTACATGTGGCTTGTATGTATAGAAACTGAGTACTAAGATGCATTTCACTATGGCTTAAGATTCTTCAGAGACATCATTTGCTCTGCCCTGGATGAATTAGGGCAACATCAGTCACCTTAGGGCTTCTTTGGGCCCTAATGGAAGGTTAGACAAAATCTGCCGAAACAGATACCCATGAAGACCTTGGCTGGAAGACATAATTCTCACGTTCAGCCACAACAAACAACAAACTTGCGGCAAAACTTCCTTTACCAAAATGACTCAAAATCTAACAGAGAAGGTTGATGTTATGAATGTTCCTCCTTTAACTGGAAAACAAAAGTGACTAAAATCTGCAATCTGTATTTGTTTCTGGAGTTGTGAGTCACAAAACCAACTGCCGCTGAGGTTTGCACTGGCAATAAAAAGTTAACTGGACAGCTTTATTGAATGACTTATTAAGCGACTGTGTTTTGCGAGAAAACTGAGGCGCTTTTGAAATGAACAAGAGCACCTTTCAGTAATGGCTCTTTCAAAGAAAAAAAAAAAAACATGCCTTCCTACTTTGTCTGAAATTGAGTCTACACTTTCACACAGTCTCAGGACAATGAAAGTGGCAGTTGCCCTGGTGTGGCATTTGAAGCTGCAAGGCATCTGTAGAAAAGGTAGAACTGACAAAGATGACCTTTGTTACACCGTAGCTTTAGGACTGTTATTATTGAGCAGCACATGTCTATCTACAAAGCATGGGCCTTTACTACACGCAGTTTTCAAAGGTGTTTTTGCACACATGTAAGTTAGGCTGATAGAATAATCTTTCATTTAATCAATAGATGGCAAGCCTAAAATTACAGTGTGATCCCTCAATGATTTTATGTTAAATGGCAACAGAGACAAAAAAATCACCTCGAATCTATTTTGTCATTTGCAGAGCTACAAAACCTTGACTTGTATGCTTCACAGTAAAGAAAAGCCAAAATATATGGATATATACTGCAGACAGACAGATATCAACGGTCATTATTACATAGTGCTGCTGCTTCACTGTCCTTGTTGACACAGGGTTATGACTACTCTTGCAAAGCCAGTGTCAGAATTATAATTCTGACACTTTGTGAAGGGAGCACATGTCCGGAGACAACTAGTTGAAAATATGGTTGTGGTTGTGGTTAAATCTGCCACTGACAAAGCTCCACCCACAGGCCTACTTTCAATTCTGTTACAATTTCTGGTGTGAATAACAAACCCCACCACCTCCACAAGCCGCTGGATTGGTTGGCAAAGAAGTTTTTAATCTTGGTTTGACTTTTTTCCCCTGCACACACAGTAATGCCAAAACCATACTTAACTGTTTCCAGACATACAGTACACCTGCATACTGTACATAACTGCTGGAAGTTAGAGTTATGACAAAAGTATTCTCGGACTATTTAACACTGAATGATAGATGGATGTACTTTGGCAGTGGCTCCATTTCACCCAGTCTCTCAGGTTCACCTTTCCCACAGAGATGTACTGCCTCCTTGGATAGAAAGCCCCTCGCTCGAAGTATTGTATAAAACATTACACAGCACTGGGGTTAAGCTTAGATGACACCAAAGCAGCAGTTCCTGATAATTTATAACAGTCATTTGTCTCACTTGCTGTGACGTGGTGAAGCCAAAGGCAGACCATTGGTGAGCAACACAGACAGACGTGGGGTAGGTGGGGTGGGGGCATGACGGAGGAAGAGAAACTAGAAGAGTGTGGTAAATGAGGTTAGAGGGGAAGAAAAGAAGGGGCCAGTTCAAAGACTGCTTGTGCAAGTCAGAACCTTTCTCCGGGGCAAATAGGGGAACAAGGGCCTCACTGCAGCCCAGCAGCGAGAGCAGCTCCTTGGGCAAACAACTCTAATCAAATTTGTGTGATTGGACTCAGAAAAAGCTGCGAGGGTATAAGAGGCTCCTTTCACCCGGGAACAGACACAAGGAAGCATATAAAAATCTACTATCCCTCTGCTGATCTTTACAGTAACCGTTCACATGACGGAGTATCTGCCCACCCCAACAGCCCTTGGCACAGCGCACACTGGCCCTTTCTCAGCTGTGAAATATCACCACCAGAAAGGAAGAGACAAAACTTTGTTTCATGTGCTTCCTCTAATGGATCGCGGGTGGATATTCAGCCAATATTTTGTAGGATTCACCCTGGTCTGCACTGCTTCAATCCAGCGTCAAAACTGCTATTTTTAGCCTTGATTAATGGCTGCAATTGGATACGGTTCTGGCCTTAGTTCATGGCCTCAATTTTCCTTGATCATAGCTGACGTTTTGGAGTGATCAAAGAGAATTACCTCCAGCAACTAGTTAAAATAAAGCATGGCTTCACAGTATGGAGATGAATATTCTGTGGGGGGAAATTTTATGCCTCATAGCGGTGCAGAGGTGTTCCCAGGCAGAAAGCGAGGTGTGGCACAGCTTTGCGACCTGTACCCCACTCATTGCCTGCCTGAGTCCAGCTGGAAGGTCCCGGAGCACGCTTCCTGTTAGCCTGCTAAATTGTCTCCACACGCCCACGTTCCCATCTCTACAGGAGCGCAGAGTCTCCCATTAACCTCCTCCTGCAGCCTTAGCCTAGTACATCTTAAATCCACGTACTGAGGATGTAAACATGTACCACCCAAGGACAAAACACAAGGAAGGACTTGTGCTGCCACCCACGTACTCTGTTGTTCTCTTCAGAACAATATGTTCTATAACTTTGACCCAGATTCACCCATCAAGGTTGAAGCATGCTTAAATCAGGACTCGCATTATCATTTCCTCATTTTGCCTTTGCTGACTTATTGCCTGGTGCACCCATTGTCCCACTCAAGTGGCGTGGCACATGCACAAACACCTCATTTCTGACTCACTCGACTCACTCCGAGTCTTGTGTTATTATTTATTAGGCTTTATTTACTCTTATGGAAGAAATGCAGAGCTTTTACCTGTACTTCTGAAATGACTGGCAATATTATACAGCATATGCATGATAGACAGCATATTCAATCAGAAAATCATGAAAAATGCCCAAAACCAAATGACAGAGAAATGTACAGAAAATCAGCATCAGCACAAATGTTCAGCATTTTTGCTTAATAAAGGACTTAAAATGCATTACTGCATATGGATATTCTTGTTGTAAAAGTAGATATATTTTTTGACACTGATAAATGACTGTTAGGTAGAGATGTGCCGATCCTCAATTAGAAATACAGTTGCATTTTGGTAGAAGCTTGATTAAAAGAAAGCCACATATATCATGGGAAATGGTATGTTTGAGAATGTTATGTGAAACCTATTAATATTAAGTGGTACATAATTCAAAACCTGAAACAAAAACATCTGGGGCTGCAGCTGTTCTGCATGGGTGTACACTGAAAACTAAAATGACAATGAAAAGCACTGAAATTCATAATTGCTAGACTAACACAAGACAGAGCACTCGTAGGACAGTTTTAAAAACCAGGATTAAGTGTACTCTTTGGCTAAAATGCTCCTTTAAATCGGAGCCATTAAATATGAAAGGGCTATTGCTGATTCCAGAGGATGACTATAAAGCTCCCTTAGACAATGGACTCAAGAAGGGAAAAAAAATAAATATTGGAATGATCTTGTCCAGGATGTCAAAACTACAGTAAATTCGTTGTAAAGTGCACACCTCTGATTCAATACCGCTACATGAAATCGAGCCAAGCTGGACTGGGAAAGACTTGGACAGGAAAACAGTGCAACAGTGCAAAGTCAAGTTTTGGAATGAGGAGTGTGGGCCAAGATAATGAATGGAGACAACAGGGCTCTCTCACTGAGTAAACCTTGAAGTATCAACATTTCAGGTACCATATTGATAACACGGCGAAAGACTGCTGCACCTTGAGAAGGAGCTGTTTTTCATGCTTACTCTTGACTGTTAAAAATAAACACACTTTGACCTGAAATCTAAGCTATATATATAAATATACATGACATTAACTTCAGGCCGTTGATTCATTTGGCTGAGCAACTCTTGCCAACTTGTAAAATGTTAAACTAAAAAAAAGTGTGTATCAAAAAACTATAGCGAAGAATAAATAAAGGATGAAAACCTTAAAACAAACAATGAACAGGAAAGCCAGTTTTAACTGCGATGTGAATTTCTGTCCATAAACATGTTATTTAAACATGTTATTTGATTTTTCCAAATTCATGTCTGAGTTTCGTTATGAAAAAGCAAATGCCTAATTAATCCCAAGGTCCAGGAAAGTTCTGGCTAAGGATCTTAACTTGCTCTTTGGCTCTGTATGCATCTTACGTAAAAATAAAAAAAAAATAAAAAAATGAATTATGGCAAGGAGCCGGACCTTGCTGAGCCTTTAAAGTCAGCAGTAAAATAATTACTCAATACTAATTACCCAATCCTGCAAAAAGGTTCATAATAGACTTTCATTAAATTTCATGAGTCCTACCTTAAACAAAACTCTACAGGAGTGATTATGCAAGAATCATTCTTGTATAATCTTTTTCTTTCCACCCCTAGAATACCATTAAAGATAGAAAAATACTTCCTTTCCAAAAATACTGTAGCTGTCCTGCCATGAACTGAGGATATAATACCATGCCTGTATGGTACAATTTTATGTGATTCATGATATGTTTTGTGCTTATTTTTTTTCTGGTGCCACAGTGTTTTAGATTTAGAAAAAAAAAAAAGTGACTCAGAAATAGCAAGTGTGCACTGAACCAAATCAAAGCGTTCTTTTTCACAAAGGCTTGACAGTGAAAACTTTAACACCCAAGCTACATTATCAATTCATATTTGTAGGAATATAATAGCCTATAATAGCCTATAAACCTGTTTTGGCAACATGGAAAATAGCCTGTATGAATACGAAAATACTGACATGTGGAGTGTGTCATGTTCACTGGAGAAGACAGCTGAGGCTTGTTATGGGTTACAGTATTATTCCAAAGCTTGAGTGATCTCTTGTGCTCTTCAGGAATAGATACATGCCACGCATTCCAAGAGGCGACCAAGTCGTTCAACTTGAGACTGTGCCAAGCAGGCTGCAGCCGCATTTGCAGGGACATTTATCTATTTCTCTAACTATCTATCTATCCGTCCATCCATCCATCCATCATCCATCCATGCATCCTTCGATCTATTTCACAAACCCACATTTTATTATTTTTTCAAAGCACCCTCCCTCCTTTCTATCTCTTTATAAACATATGGGGAAACGTATTATTATTAATTTATTACGTATTATTATTTAATATTATATGAATAATAACAATAGTATTAATAATGATAATAATAATAACACATTTAATTTATTTAGCCCTTTTCAAGGTACTCAAAGACAGTTATATTATATTATACATAATATTATACTACCTCATAATATTTAGCTGAAGATAGTATCCTTCTTTTGTCATATTACAGTATTATCAAGATGCATATTATTGAGTCTGACAAAGTGAGATTCATGATGCAGGAAGCAATAATAAAAAAAAAAATACAAAACATGTGCTACGTCTTTCACAACCCTAACAAATCAATTAACAAACTGAAAAAAGGATGTGTTGGCTCACAGGCCAGGGCCTGGGTAAGGCCATCCTGACAAAGCCCAGACAAAAGGAAACCCAAGGACGAAAATCTCTATGAGATTCCTCACAGTGCTGCTAAATGAAAACAGAAATAGAGCTGCTTGCCAAAGTCAAATCTGACCTACTGGAAATTCATCAGTTGGCATTCCTAAAACAGAAATGATTCTGCATAGCGGTCTTGTGGGTAGAAAGTCTTAAGGATGATGAGATGACTCATGGTTTCATATTCTACATCACTCATTTCATGAGTGAGCGTCACTTCCTTCATATGAAAGATGTTTCCTTTTTATAATTGTGTTTGTGTTCAGTAATCAAGGACAGAGTTACTGGCCACACAGTTACAGATATTAACACATCAGGAGGAAAAGACAAATCCTCAGTCAGATCAGTCAAAAAAAAAAAAAAAAGAGGAATGAAAATACAGACATCAGCCTATATGGGGGCGAACAAAAGGGAGACGGATGGAGATGAAAAGAAGAAGGAGAAACGAGAAGGACAGAAGAAGAACAGGCAAGAAAAGCAAGGCTTAGAGACTGTGGGAGAAAGTGAAAGAGCCAGAAAGAGAATGAAAGAGAGAAAAAGAGGAGAGACAGGCAGAGGGAGGCAGACAAAACTAGGTCAAGTCACATGACTGGGATCGACTGCAGGCAGGATTAAATGTCCTACAGCATGTGGTCATTTACACAACAAATGTAGATTTCATTTTATAAATTATTTCTCTTCCATGGGGGATGAGGCTCGGCGTATAGCGAGTGTGATGCTACACTGTATTCTGGTTGGGAGCGGGGCTTTTCAGTGAGCACAAAAACAGAGCATTAAAGACTGGAGCGAGCCGTTCCCTCTGAGACAAGGAACAAAGCGAGAGCCTGAGATAGCATGAAAATGATCATAACAGGAGTGAGCATGAGTCCAGTATGAGACAGCTCCATTGTGACAGGCTAATGGCCATAACATACACTGTCCATTATCCTGTATGAAAGCAAAGGACAGTGAAATGTTAAAAAACAAAGATGTCACTTATTGCAAAGGCTTACACGCTGACAGCAAAAGTGTGCCCTAATGTCCAAACAGTAGGGTTGTATGAATTTAATTCTCTGATATTGATATGACATCAGATATATGCAAAATACACGTGACAGAATTAATAAATGAATAAATATTTCATGCAATGAATCGTGTTCCACTGCTACATCAAGCAAAAGAGCATGTAGAGCATTAACTTGGACAACGGAATTTTGTAAGATTATGATTGATTGATTTGAAAGTGAACTTATTTTAATTTTAATCATAACTATTCTAATTATCTATTAACTCTCCCTGCTCTTTCATCTATTTCTATCTGTGGATGTCTGTAAACATGTGTTATATCTTATCCGTATGTTTATGTAGTCCTTCAGCTGTGTGACTTTATATCCTCGCCGTGACGTCCTTCAGAGCACACAAACACTGTAAACACACCTGTCACCTGCCCAGCAGTGCTGTTAAACACCTTAT